>NC_084622.1:62718158-62863158 GCF_033978795.1 Nerophis ophidion | reverse complement strand
TAAGTCTAAGTCTAAACCCTCAGTTTGTTTTTTGATGACGACGGGGAGAGCATCTCATCTTTTATGTTCATAAAAACACGATCATCGGTGTTCCATGTGTGTCCACAACAACATTACTGATCAGCAAAGTATGTCGACACAAATGTTGTCTGCATCACGCACGCTTCCCGCCCCTCTCCGTCGTCGCCCGCCTGAGCGTTCCCACTGAGGAATGTCAGGCCCAGCAGGACGCAAAGTGAAAGCACATTTTTCTTTCATGCAACGTGTAACCTCTCGCGGACATTAGAGCGCCTTCTGTGTTTTCTCTGACAGGAAGTACAAGGCAGGCCGTGAGCTTGCACCTGAACATGTGGACGTGTGCTACCTTGTCCATGTGGGAATGTTTACGACTTCTTTGTTGCCATCAAAGCTTTTTTTTATGACAAACGTTCAAGGGGAGGAAGTGACTGTCAGGCTTGCCACTGACAGTTTGTTTGTGTTTTAGGTTTTCCTCTGTGTGTTTAGTATTTACTGTCCTTAGTTCCTTGGTTCAGCTTCCTGTTTGTCTCCCTGAGTGCTTTGTTTCCCCTCAGGTGCGGCTGATTGGCACCTGGCCACACCTGGTGTCAATCAGCCCGATTTTCCTATTTGTACCTGCTTTGTCTTCCAGTCAGTGCTGGATTATTGTCATGTCGATGTCGCTCTTGTCGTTGATACCTGTCGTGTCGTGTTGTGTCAATTGATTGCGGTTTTTTAGCTTACTGCCTTTTGTTCCCTGCTTCCAAGTTTGTTTTTTCATATTTCATGTAAGATTTCTGTTTCCTGCTTGAGACCTGCTAGCTTCCACGCTCGGCGTTTTTTGTTTTTGCTAGCTTCCATGCTAAGCTCTGTTTATTTTGTAGTTCCCATGCTAGCTCTTTTTTTTTTTGTTATCCGCCCACGTGCAAGCTTTTTGTTTGTACCCTTTGTTTGTTTTGTCTTAAATTAAATCATGTTTTCCTGCAAAAGGCCTCCCTCCTTCTCTGCATCTTGGGGTTCGTCAACAACAAACTTTGACCGTGACATTAAATGCTGCTTTAATAACCTCTGTGTACATGCCTATTTTTTAATTTATATTTGCAATTTGGGCTTATTAGACCCTAATTAGAAAAAAAACTAAGAATCGTCTTTTGATATGATCTACTTAGTCCATAAGTACACAAACGTGTACTTCATGTTTAGTGACATGCAAATTCTTATTTTTACACTTTTTCCCCCAAATTCCATTGTATGTTATACTCTTCTCACACCACCAGATGGCAGTATAAGTGTCCACATAAGTGGCCATAAGACCCCAATTCAGTAGTGTACACAATTTTGGAAATAAGAGCTAAAAGGTGCTGTCCACGCATGTGGCCACTAAGCCTTTAGAGCATGGGTGTCAAACTCTGGCCCGCGTGCCAAGTTTGGCCCTTGAGGTAATATCAAATTAAGATTAGAGCTGGCCCTCTGGTATTATACAGTGGCGGTGCCGCTGTAACACCACATTCACCGCTAATACTTATACTTGCCAACCCTCCCAATTTTCCCAGAAGTTCAGTGCCCCTCCCGAAAATCTCCTGGCAACCATTTATCCCGATTTCCACCCGGACAACAATATTGGGGGCGTGCCTTAAAGCCACGGCCTTCAGCGTCCCCTAAAACCTGTCGTCACGTCCGCTTTTCCTCCATACAAACTGCATGCCAGCCTAGTCACATAATATAAGCAGCTTTTAACATACACAAGTGAATGCAAGGCATACTTGGTCAACAGCCATACAGGTCACACTGAGGGTGGCCGTATAGACAACTTTAACACTGTTACAAATATGCGCCACACTGTGAACCCACAATGACAAACAATTTTCGGGAGAACATCTGCACCTTAACACAACAGAAATATAAGAAAATCTCAAGACCCACTTTTATTCTTTGGCTTTTAACACTACGTGAGTTGTGTGGTCCTCTGTTCTCTGTTGTCCTCTGTGTTTTTTATACACTTTGATTTCTATTTTACTGTTTTAATTGGCCCTAGTGTGTGAATGTGAGTGTGAATGTTGTCTGTCTGTGTTGGCCCTGTGATGAGGTGGTGACTTGTCCAGGGTGTACCCCGCCTTCCGCCCGATTGTAGCTGAGATAGGCGCCAGCGCCCCCCGCGAACCCGAAAGGGAATAAGCGGTAGGAAATGGATGGATGGATGGATGTTTTAATTGATTGTACCCTTTAAAATAGTTTTTAATCATATTTGTTTTTATATTGTTTTTATTGGTTTTATATGTATTTATTTTTTGTTTTCATTCAGTCATTGCTGAAGCATAATATATATATATACTTTTTTTTTAATTTTATTTTATTTATTTTTTTTACAATTGTTTTTAACACTGCTGTGCAGCACTTTGGAAACGTTATTGTTGTTTAAATGTGCTATATAAATAAAGTGGATTGGATTGGATTGGATAAAACATAACAAATACCCAGAACCCCTTGCAGCACTAACTCTTCCGGGACGCTACCCCCCCCCCCCCCCCACACCTCATTGTTATTTTATTTTCAAATTTATGAGCCTGTGGACAAAGTTAATGTTGATATTTACCCCAGAAGGCTGCAAATAGAAAAGAGGCATTCAATTTTTTTTATTTAAATGTTATTTATTATACCATTGATGTTTTTTTCAATCAATCAATCAATCAATGTTTATTTATATAGCCCCAAATCACAAATGTCTCAAAGGACTGCACAAATCATTACGACTACAACATCCTCGGAAGAACCCACAAAAGGGCAAGGAAAACTCACACCCAGTGGGCAGGGAGAATTCACATCCAGTGGGACGCCAGTGACAATGCTGACTATGAGAAACCTTGGAGAGGACCTCAGATGTGGGCAACCCCCCCCCCCCTCTAGGGGACCGAAAGCAATGGATGTCGAGCGGGTCTAACATGATACTGTGAAAGTTCAATCCATAGTGGCTCCAAGACAGCAGCGAGAGTCCCGTCCACAGGAAACCATCTCAAGCGGATCAGCAGCGTAGAGATGTCCCCAACCGATACAGGCGAGCGGTCCATCCTGGGTTTTCGTTGGTTTTGTGAAAGTTGATTTTGAACTATTAAGTTATATAAGCGTTGCTTGTTCTATATTCAGTGTTAAAGCAAATCAGTGTAACAAACTGAGCAATAATTGGTGTTTTATTCATGCACTTTCTCTTGTTAAAACAAGGCTTGAATGTTTGATTCATCCATTATCGTTATTTTATTTTGAAATGTATTATTTAGCCTGTGGGAAAAAAAAAGTTTATTTTGATATTTACCTCAGAAGGCTGCAAAAAAGAGGCATTCAATTTGTATTTCCATTTCATTTGATATGCCATTGATATTTGTTTAATATTATTATTATTATTATATGAAATTCGATTTTACGTGTCACTATAAAGTTACATAAGCCTTGCTTGTTCAATATTCAATGCAAAACTTGTTTGGGTCCCTATTAAAAGGTTAATTTGTTCAGTTTTAAATCTTGGCCCACTCTGTATTTGAGTTCGACACCCCTGCTGTAGAAGTTTTCAAACATGTTGCAAGACCACAAAATTAATGCTGACGGAAGAGTGAGCTGAAAAAAAAACGAACAAAGCCAGTGCGTAACACCTTCAATTTATTAGGGCAGAAAATAAGAGGACAAAAAAAAAAAGTTTTTTTTTTTTTTTTTACAAAAAGGAGAAAATGTTACAAATCTCACTAAATATGTACAAACACTTTCAAAAATAAATCTATAATTTAGCTCTGTGAAGAATTGTGTCTACAATAATGCACGGCTTGAAATCCCTGAGCGGAGACACAGAGTGGAACACTTGACTCAAGCAAGAAAAAAAACAAAAAGGAAAATAAAAAAAAAAAAAAAAAAGGTAGTACATCACCCAACAAATCAAACAATTTGTTAAACAAAACGTGTGAACTGTGATTACCACCACTTTGTGAAAAACGTTATACTCGCTTTTAAGACGTACTCCGAGTCGCCCGATGAGAATGAACACACACCTTCCATTTTAGCGGGTAAAAACACAGTGCCAGCTGGTTCTGTTGCCACGGTAACACAACACAATAACTCACGATCTAATGCCCCTTTTCCACTGCACGGCTTGTACCCGCTTTTTCCTTGTACCCACCCGGTGCGATATTGCTGCGGTATTCACTCCGTTTTTTTCTGAAACGGCCTCTTTTCCTCGCTTCCCTTCATCCTAAAATGCAACCCTTGAGGTCAACCGTTGAAGTAAACAGTGGATTTTATATGCCTCACTTTTGTATGATTTGGTTTCTGCTCCGCCGCTCCCAGTCTGTTGAACGCTCTCCCTGACCACCTGAGGGCACCACAGACTGTGGATGCTTTTGGAAAAAAGGCTTAAAAACCCTTCTTTAAAAAAAACAAAAAACTTTTTAGGGATACATGCATACTGGTTCTAGCTATTAGGCTGTATTTATTTGTATTATCGCATTATTATTGTTTTTTTTATTTAATTTTTTTAATACACTGTAGCTCAATGTAAAGTGCTTTTTTTTTCTTTCCCAAATAAATGATATTATTATTATTATTATTGTTTCCGCCACAATTTTGCACCGGTTTTTCACACACCCTTTCGCTTTTCATACATCATTCCACAGAATGCGGTGCCCAAACATAGATTTTCATATTTTTATATATTCTTTTGATTTTTTAATTTTTTTTTTTTTTTTTTGATTATGACTGCAAACTAATCCACCGTGGGGCCGAAGAAAGTTGCGAGTGCCAGCACTTTCACAAAGAATGTAAAAAATAATATTAAATTCAAGAATGTTTCTGCATTGTATCATTTGCAAAACTATAATTATTCTCTATGGCGTGTTTTTGTTGATAATGGTGGGTGTTTTGGACCAAATTAAATGAGATTATAATATTCAATATGGAATAATTGCTTTGGTTTTTGTATGATCGAGTCTTCGTCTGATTTTACAGGACTGATTAACCAACAATCGAGGTATCATCCTACTTGCTCTCCTGTGTTGGTCCCTTATCCTCCCTGATGCATTCAATGTGGCTTGGTTATTTCTAGTGAGTGTAGCGCACACTCACTAGCTGCATTGACACTGCACTGATACTGTGTTACCATTTCATGATGGTCATTCTCTATCTGCCGAATTAAATACATCACTAGGTTTGATCTAGAAATAAAATAAATAGTAAATATTATTGTTTTTTCAACAAACAGCTCTGCAGAAAGTTAATGAAGCGTGCAACTCTGGTCAATGAGCCAAATAGTAAACAGGAAATGAAGAACATTTTACCTGATTTGGCGCCATACTTACGGAGTGTCCGAGCCGAGCAGCAGAAAAGAGGCAGACTTGTCTAAGAAGTTTTGTATGATAAGCAACTCGTAGACATCGCGCCAAAATCCTGTACATTTTCTTTCGACTGTAAAAAGACGGGATGTTAATCACACAAAATATACAACATCAAACATTACAACTCAGACCAAACATTTCAGCGCCAACAAAAGGTGAAGCAAACCGACAAAAGCTACTTTCAACTTCCCGTGTGACTTTACATCATGTGCGCATATATTAGCATTCTTTTTGTACAAACACTTCACATTAGTCCAACACCCAGGAAGGAACTCGTTTGCCTAAATCTTTGAAGTGTTAAAAAAAGATTGGCAATTGCTATAAATACCTTTTTTTTTTTTCTGTTGGGATAGAAAAGTCCTTCATATCCAATCAACATGTATACAGGAAGTGATGTCATCACAAGCAGCATCGCTTCCAACTTGTTCTGTGGAGACTTGGTTTCTTAAGCAGTGCAGATATAAGTCAATAACTGCCCTGCCTAAAAATGCTGGAAGGACAAGATAAAATAAACATATATGTATGTATATAATAATTTATTAAATATGTCATTATTTGATTATAACTGCAATCAAATCCATAAATGTGTCATTATTTTATTTGATGTAAAATGACATGTACTTATTTAATCATCTATTTATTGATTCTGTGATTTCATTAATAATTGGACAATAAAATAAAGATTTGATAATTTTTTGATTGAATTACATAATTCAATAAAATAATGCAAAACCTAATATTGCATTTTTTTAAATTTTATTTCATTGAATGATTTAATCAATTTGCACAATGTAATGATTTAAAAATCGAGAAAACAAATATTGATATTTCTAATATTATTTTGTGTATGTTAATACATATTTAATATAAATCGTCAATAATTGAATGTAAAACTTTACTTTTACAATAAACAACTTAATTACACATTGATTCATTTATGTCCAAATATAAAAAATGATGAACTTAAGTCCTTATTTAAAGATGCATTCGTTCATTTTTTTGCCCCATTTGACCCTCCATAAAAAAGCTAAAGTAAATAAATATTAATTTCATAATTGCACAATTTAATTTTATCACAGTTTTGCTATTTATTCATTGAATTAATCATTCCATGATTTGTTTAACAATTAATTTAATTAATGAGATCTTCAATAAATAATAATTTATATTATTATAAACAATTTTATACGCAGGCACATATATGTATGTATGTATGTATGTAAATATATATATGTCTTAATTGGATTATCCAGAGAATAGGGTTCGATACCGTGGTAGAGCGCAATATGTATGTGTGGGAAAAATCACAAGACTACTTCATCTCTACAGAACTGTTTCATGAGGGGTTTCTTCAATCGTCAGGAGATTGAGGGAACCCCTCATGAAACAGTTCTGTAGAGATGAAGTAGTCTTGTGATTTTTCCCACACACACATATATATATATATATCCATCCATTTCTACCGCTTATTCCCTTTTTGGGGTTGCGGGGGGCGCTGGCGCCTATCTCAGCTACAATCGGGCGGAAGGCGGGGTACACCCTGGACAAGTCGCCACCTCATCGCAGGGCTATATATATATATATATATATATATATATATGTTTATTTGTATTTATTTCAATATAAATCCTGTATTTTACGTCAAATACATTAATGACACATCAAAGTCTTTGATCTTAATCATAATTAACATTTAAATATTTAAAGATTTATCTAATTTTGTCCCATTTCCCCCTTCCTAAAAAATTTCCAAATATTTACTGATAAGGCAAAATAAATATGTCACATAGGTCCTAGTTCCATTTCCTGTCTACATGTTCATAGAGAAAACAGTAATCAGCAACATATATTCTTTTCGTCAACCTTTCCAGACTTCTATATTGCTGTAAATAAATTAATTCCCTTTTTTCACGCCTTCATCAAATATCATCATCATGTAATTTGTCTCCATTGTTATTGATAGTTTTGAGTTAATACCTTATTGTCCGATTTATTCATTAGAGGTGATGGAGGAAACTTTCTTTTTCTTCATTCCAAAGAATGGAAAAAAAAATCCCCAGTTATAATTCTAAGTGCTGTAGTTGTTAAGGAGGTACAATATTCCATTTGAATGTCTACCAAACGTCTGGCAAGACTGTCAAAAGCTGAGGTGCATGTCGGCGCCGCCACTAATTGAGTCTTCCTCGTCAATGAGATGAGTCTAGGAGGCAAAAGACCACCTTTTCCCCCCCCCCAGTGAGTACAGACTCCAAGCACCAGGAGCTCAGGGGCTGGAGGTCCTCAGGCCTTGTTTCTCCATGATGTTCCACAGCTTACGCAAGTTGGACTGAGTGATGGCGTCGTCCGGTTTGAGGCGCAAAGCACGCAGGTAATTGGCTTCGGCCTCTTGAAGTTTCCCATTGAGGTGAAGGATGGCACCCAGGTTCATCAAGGCTGCCGGATACTACACCAAAAACAACAACAGAGGAGATTTATACTTCAATGGGTTATACTTGTATAGCGCTTTTCTACCTTCAAGGTACTCAAAGCGCTTTGACACTACTTCCACATTCACACACACATTCACACACTGATGGAGGGAGCTGCCATGCAAGGCGCACACCAGGTCCCATCAGGAGCAAGGGCGAAGTGTCTTGCTCAGGACACAACGGACGTGACGAGGTTGGTACTAGGTGGGGATTGAACCAGGGACCCTCGGGTTGCGCACGGCCACTCTTCCACCGCGCCACGCCGTCCCCAAATACTTCAAGTATTTGTGTGCGTGTGCTATCTTTGGAGGGGGGTATGACTTTCGAAAATCACAATTTTCACCATTAAAATGTTTGTGCAAGTCATTTTTTAACTGCACTGTGTCATGCTTGGGCTGTGGATGTTTGTGCTTCCTCGATGCAAGGATGATGTGGGACGAGTCAGGCATGAATGTAAGTACATGATTTATAAAATAACCTTCCGCTTGAGATGGTTTCCTGTGGACGGGACTCTCACTGCTGTCTTGGAGCCACTATGGATTGAACTTTCACAGTATCATGTTAGACCCGCTCGACATCCATTGCTTTCGGTCCCCTAGAGGGGGGGGGGTTGCCCACATCTGAGGTCCTCTCCAAGGTTTCTCATAGTCAGCATTGTCACTGGCGTCCCACTGGATGTGAATTCTCCCTGCCCACTGGGTGTGAGTTTTCCTTGCCCTTTTGTGGGTTCTTCCGAGGATGTTGTAGTCGTAATGATTTGTGCAGTCCTTTGAGACATTTGTGATTTGGGGCTATATAAATAAACATTGATTGATTGATTGATTGATAAATAAACAAACACTATAATCAAACTAAGGGCGCTCACAAAGAGGTATAAAACTTGGCTACAAAATACAAACAGGAAAGAAAAACACTTGCTCGATTGGCATGAATGAACTATGGACAAAACAAAACTAGCACTGTGGCATAAATACATAAACTTACTCGGCATGGAACTGTGGACAGGACGTAAAGGTTTGGACAGCATGGGTGGGGTGTGTGTGAGTGTGTGAGGATCCCAGGACGAAGACAAGAAAAAGAGTGACTTAAATAGCTGTGATGATTAGTGAAAACAGGTGAGGCTGAGAACAGGGACGTGACAGGTGAAAAGGCGCTTTTGGTAGCCATCCACAAGCTTCTGGCAAGCTTCTCATTGAATTTTTGACCACTCCTCTTGACAAAATTGGTGCAGTTCAGCTAAATTCGACATGGATGTGTTTCTTCAGCATTGTCCACACGTTTAAAAACCTTAATTCTAGCCTGATTTAGCCATTCCTTTACCACTTTTCACGTGTGTTTGGGGTCATTGTCCTGTTGGAACACCCAACTGCGCCCAAGACCCAACCTCCGGGCTGAGGATTTTGGGTTGTCTGGCATCACATGGAGAAAGATAAGACCGTCTGGAGGAGAGTTCTGTGGTCAGATGAAACAAAAATTTAGCTAATTGGCCACAATACCCAGTAATATGTTTTGGAGGAGAGAAAGCGAGGCTTTAAATCCCAGGAACACCAGACATACCGTCAAGCATGGTGGTGGTAGCATTATGCTCTGGGCCTGTTTTGCTATCAATGGGACTTGTGCTTTACAGAGAGTAAATGGGACAATAAAAAAGGAGGCGTACCTCCAAATTCTTCAGGACAACCTAAAACCAACAGTCCGGAGGTTGGGTCTTGTGCGCAGTTGGGTGTTCCGACAAGACAATGACCCCAAATACATGTCAAAAGTGGTAAAGGAATGGCTAAATCAGGCTAGAATTAAGGTTTTGGAATGGCCTTCCTAAAGTCCTGACTTAAATAAATTATAAATGAATGGGTTGTACTTGTATAGCGCTTTTCTACCTTCAAGGTACTCAAAGCGCTTTGACACTACTTCCACATTCACACACACATTCACACACTGATGGAGGGAGCTGCCATGCAAGGCGCTAACCAGCACCCATCAGGAGCAAGGGTGAAGTGTCTTGCTCCGGACACAACGGACGTGACGAGGTTAGTACTAGGTGGGGATTGAACCAGGGACCCTTGGGGTGTGCACAGCCACTCTCTCACTGCGCCAAATGTGTGGACAATGCCGAAGAAACAAGTCCATGTCAGAAAACCAACACATTTAGCTGAACTACACCAATATTGGCGAGAGGAAGGGTTCAAAATTCAACAAGAAGCTTGTGGATGGCTACTAAAAGCATCTTATTGCAATGGGACATTTGAAATGTTGGTATTGTTTACTTGAGACCCATCCGAGTGCAGGCTACACTTATCTCTTATGTTTGACTGCCATCTACTGGTCACACTTATCACTACACCATGTACCAAATAAAATAGCTTCGAGGTGGGTAAGCTCAACCCCAACTTATTCCTTACATAAGGCGCAAGGGGTTAAAAGTTCCCCAGGGTTCGGTCCTTGGCCCTGCACTCTTCAGCATCTACATGCTGCCGCTAGGTGACATCATACGCAAATACGGTGTTAGCTTTCACTGTTATGCTGATGACACCCAACTCTACATGCCCCTAAAGCTGACCAACACGCCGGATTGTAGTCAGCTGGAGGCGTGTCTTAATGAAATTAAACAATGGATGTCCGCTAACTTTTTGCAACTCAACGCCCAAAAAACGGAAATGCTGATTATCGGTCCTGCTAGACACCGAACTCTATTTAATAATACAACTCTAACATTTCACAACCAAACAATTAAACAAGGCGACACGGTAAAGAATCTGGGTATTATCTTCGACCCAACTCTCTCCTTTGAGTCACACATTAAAAGCGTTACTAAAACGGCCTTCTTTCATCTCCGTAATATCGCTAAAATTCGCTCCATTCTGTCCACTAAAGACGCTGAGATCATTATCCATGCGTTTGTTACGTCTCGTCTCGATTACTGTAACGTATTATTTTCGGGTCTCCCCATGTCTAGCATTAAAAGATTACAGTTGGTACAAAATGCGGCTGCTAGACTTTTGACAAGAACAAGAAAGTTTGATCACATTACACCTGTACTGGCTCACCTGCACTGGCTTCCTGTGCACTTAAGATGTGACTTTAAGGTTTTACTACTTACGTATAAAATACTACACGGTCGAGCTCCATCCTATCTTGCCGATTGTATTGTACCATATGTCCCGGCAAGAAATCTGCGTTCAAAGGACTCCGGCTTATTAGTGATTCCCAAAGCCCAAAAAAAGTCTGCGGGCTGTAGAGCTTTTTCAATTCGGGCTCCAGTACTCTGGAATGCCCTCCCGGTGACAGTTCGAGATGCCACCTCAGTAGAAGCATTTAAGTCTCACCTTAAAACTCATTTGTATACTCTGGCCTTTAAATAGACTCTCTTTTTAGACCAGTTGATCTGCCGTTTCTTTTCTTTTTCTTCTATGTCCCACTCTCCTTTGTGGAGGGAGTCCGGTCCGATCCGGTGGCCATGTACTGCTCGCCTGTGTATCGGCTGGGGACATCTCTGCGCTGCTGATCCGCCTCCGCTTGGGATGGTTTCCTGCTGGCTCCGCTGTGAACGGGACTCTCGCTGCTGTGTTGGATCCGCTTTGGACTGGACTCTCGCGACTGTGTTGGATCCATTATGGATTGAACTTTCACAGTATCATGTTAGACCCGCTCGACATCCATTGCTTTCCTCCTCTCCAAGGTTCTCATAGTCATCATTGTCACCAACGTCCCACTGGGTGTGAGTTTTCCTTGCCCTTATGTGGGCCTACCGAGGATGTCGTGGTGGTTTGTGCAGCCCTTTGAGACACTAGTGATTTAGGGCTGTATAAGTAAACATTGATTGATTGATTGAAAAGGCGCACTGCTGAGTTTTGAGAAGAAAAAAAATGATTTCAAGTGCGTCTTATAGTCCGGAAAATACGGTACGTCATTTTCGTTTGTCTCTATAAAGGACAAGAAATACATCCTAGCACAACTGAGAGGACAGCTAAACAAAGCACGTCTTATTCGACCAACACTGCTGACAGAAAGCATCTGCATGAAGAATAGTACAGTAAGTAATTATATTCCATAATTGGGCGCATTTTTCACTGTCAATATTCCCAGTTCATTATCAGTTGAGTCATTTTCACTCTGAATAATAGAGTGAGCAAAGACTCAGGAAATGAACAAACTTTAGAGTTGTTTTTCCACAGATAACCAAGAACGTTCTTTATATATTTCAATCCCCAAGTTCCCTCCACAGCTCACCAGTAAAACCTCTCAGGTAAGCTCGGCCCAAAATATTCCTCGGCCAAGACCTCTTTGATTTATATCCTGCATCTTTCCCGTTGCCCTGTAGCAGCGCATACTGCACTTTGCAAACGTCCCCTCGTCAAAAGCTTTCTTTTTTTTTTTTTTTTTTTACCCCTAATTTCCTGCAGCTCTGCAATCTGTCTACCTCTCAATCCTCCACAAAAAAAAAGTGGCATGTGGCAGCCGAGGCAGCACCAGATGTGCAGCGAGGCAACATAGACCATAGAAAGACCGCGAGGGCGTCAAACTCGGTTGCGGAGTGACTCGCTCAAATGCTCAAATAGTCCAGACAGATATTAAGGTAAAGAATGCCACGATGGGAAAGGAACGCTTTCAAAGGGAAGATGAAGAGCCATGAAAAACAAACCTCTGATGGGACTTAAGTTGCTGAGCGACAGGGGATGGCATGACTCAAAGGACAAAATCCATTAAGTGGACGGAATTGTTGGAAAACATATGTTCTTCATATAGAAAACACCAGCGCTTTTTGAGAGGAAGGACCAATGTATGAAACCACTGACGAGGATAGACAAGGTAGATGAGGATCTGAATGGACATTTTTCTTTCAGGGCAGGTAAAAGATTGCCAAACCAGATTAACTTTTTGGTCCCAGAAAGCATTTGAATTGCAACATTGATGTTGCAATTAAAATGCTCCTTCTTCGCCGGCCTGTTGTGGTGAAGAAGGAACTGAGCCAGAAGGCGAAACTCTCGATTTACAGGTCGGACTACGTTCCTACCCTCACCTATGGTCATGGACTTCGGGTAATGACTGAAAGGACAAGGTCGCGAATCGAAGAAGGAGCTGAACCCAAAGGCGAAGCTCTCGATTTACAGGTCAGTCTGCGTTCCTACCCTCACCTATGGTCATGGACTTTGGGTAATGACCGAAAGGACAAGGTCGCGAATCAAAGAAGGAGCTGAGCCAGAAGGCGAAGCTCTCAATTTACAGGTCGGTCTGCGTTTCTACCCTCACCTATGGTCATGGACTTCGGGTAATGACCGAAAGGACAAGGTCGCGAATCGAAGAAGGAGCTGAGCCAGAAGGCGAAGCTTCCGATTTACAGGTCGGTCTATGTTTCTACCCTCACCTATGGTCATGGACTTTGGGTAATGACCGAAAGGACAAGGTCGCGAATCGAAGAAGGAGCTGAACCAGGAGGGGAAGCTCTCGATTTACAGGTCGGTCTACGTTCCTACCCTCACCTATGGTCATGGACTTTGGGTAATGACCGAAAGGACAAGGTCGCGAATCGAAGAAGGAGCTGAGCCAGAAAGCGAAGCTCCCGATTTACAGATCGGTCTATGTTCCTACCCTCACCTATGGTCATGGACTTTGGGTGATGACCAGAATGACAAGGTCGCGAATCGAAGAAGGAGCTGAGCCAAAAGGCGAAGCTCTCGGTTTACAGGTCGGTCTGCGTTCCTACCCTCACCTATGGTCATGGACTTTGGGTAATGACCGAAAGGACAAGGTCGCGAATCGAAGAAGGAGCTGAACCAGGAGGGGAAGCTCTCGATTTACAGGTCGGTCTACGTTCCTACCCTCACCTATGGTCATGAACTTTGGGTAATGACCGAAAGGACAAGGTCGCGAATCAAAGAAGGAACTGAGCCAGAAAACGAAGCTCCCGATTTACAGATCGGTCTATGTTCCTACCCTCACCTATGGTCATGGACTTTGGGTGATTACCAAAAGGACAAGGTCGCGAATCGAAGAAGGAGCTGAACCCAAAGGCGAAGCTCTCGATTTACAGGTCGGTCTGCGTTTCTACCCTCACTTATGGTCATGGACTTTAGGTAATGACCGAAAGGACAAGGTCGCGAATCGAAGAAGGAGCTGAGCCTATGGTCATGGACTTTGGGTACTGACCGAAAGGACAAGGTCGCGAATCGAAGAAGGAGCTGAGCCAGAAGGCGAAGCTTCCGATTTACAGGTCGGTCTATGTTTCTACCCTCACCTATGGTCATGGACTTTGGGTAATGACCGAAAGGACAAGGTCGCGAATCGAAGAAGGAGCTGAACCAGGAGGGGAAGCTCTCGATTTACAGGTCGGTCTACGTTCCTACCCTCACCTATGGTCATGAACTTTGGGTAATGACCGAAAGGACAAGGTCGCGAATCGAAGAAGGAGCTGAGCCAGAAAGCGAAGCTCCCGATTTACAGATCGGTCTATGTTCCTACCCTCACCTATGGTCATGGACTTTGGGTGATGACCAAAATGACAAGGTCGCGAATCGAAGAAGGAGCTGAGCCAAAAGGCGAAGCTCTCGGTTTACAGGTCGGTCTGCGTTCCTACCCTCACCTATGGTCATGGACTTTGGGTAATGACCGAAAGGACAAGGTCGCGAATCAAAGAAGGAACTGAGCCAGAAAACGAAGCTCCCGATTTACAGATCGGTCTCTGTTCCTACCCTCACCTATGGTCATGGACTTTGGGTGATTACCAAAAGGACAAGGTCGCGAATCGAAGAAGGAGCTGAACCCAAAGGCGAAGCACTCGATTTACAGGTCGGTCTGCGTTTCTACCCTCACTTATGGTCATGGACTTTAGGTAATGACCGAAAGGACAAGGTCGCGAATCGAAGAAGGAGCTGCGCCTATGGTCATGGACTTTGGGTAATGACCGAAAGGACAAGGTCGCGAATCGAAGAAGGAGCTGAGCCAAAAGGCGAAGCTCTCGATTTACAGCTCGGACTACGTTCCTACCCTCACCTGTGGTCATGGGCTTTGGGTAATGACCGAAAGGACAAGGTCACGAATTGAAGAAGGAGCTGAACCAGAAAGCGAAGCTCTCGATTTACAGGTCAGTCTACGTTCCTACCCTCATCTATGGTCATGGACTTTGGGTAATGACCGAAAGGACAAGGTCGCGAATTGAAGAAGGAGCTGAACCAGGAGGGGAAGCTCTCGATTTACAGGTCGGTCTACGTTCCTACCCTCACCTATGGTCATGGACTTTGGGTAATGACCGAAAGGACAAGGTCGCGAATTGAAGAAGGAGCTGAACCAGGAGGGGAAGCTCTCGATTTACAGGTCGGTCTACGTTCCTACCCTCACCTATGGTCATGGACTTTGGGTAATGACCGAAAGGACAAGGTCGCGATTCAAAGAAGGAACTGAGCCAGAAAACGAAGCTCCCGATTTACAGATCGGTCTATGTTCCTACCCTCACCTATGGTCATGGACTTTGGGTGATTACCAAAAGGACAAGGTCGCGAATCGAAGAAGGAGCTGAACCCAAAGGCGAAGCTCTCGATTTACAGGTCGGTCTGCGTTTCTACCCTCACTTATGGTCATGGACTTTAGGTAATGACCGAAAGGACAAGGTCGAGAATCGAAGAAGGAGCTGAGCCAGAAGGCGAAGCTATGGATTTACGGGTCGGTCTGCGTTCCTACCCTCACCTACGGTCATGGACTACGAGTAGTGACCGAAAGGACAAGGTCGTGAATCGAAGAAGGAGCTAAGCCAGAAGGCGAAACTCTCGATTTACAGGTCGGTCTACGTTCCTACCCTCACCTATGGTCATGGACTTTGGGTAATGACCGAAAGGACAAGGTCGCGAATCGAAGAAGGAGCTGAGCCAGAAAGCGAAGCTCCCGATTTACAGGTCAGTCTACGTTCATACCCTCACCTATGGTCATGGACTTTGGGTAATGACCGAAAGGACAAGGTCGCGAATCAAAGAAGGAACTGAGCCAGAAAACGAAACTCCCGATTTACAGGTCATTCTACGTTCCTACCCTCACCTATGGTCATGGACTTTGGGTAATGACCGAAAGGACAAGGTCGCGAATGAAAGAAGGAGCTGAACCAGAAGGCGAAGCTCTCGATTTACAGGTCGGTCTACGTTCCTACCCTCACCTATGGTCATGGACTTTGGGTAATGACCGAAAGGACAAGGTCGCGAATCGAAGAAGGAGCTGAGCCAGAAGGCGAAACTCTCGATTTACAGGTCAGTCTACGTTCCTACCCTCACCTACGGTCATGGACTTTGGGTAATGACCGAAAGGACAAGGTCGCGAATCGAAGAAGGAGCTGAGCCAGAAAGCGAAGCTCCCGATTTACAGATCGGTCTATGTTTCTACCCTCACCTATGGTCATGGACTTTGGGTAATGACTGAAAGGACAAGGTCGCGAATCGAAGAACGATCTGAGCCAGAAAGCGAAGCTCCCGATTTACAGGTCCGTCTACGTTCCTACCCTCACCTATGGTCATGGACTTTGGGTAATGACCGAAAGAACAAGGTCGCGAATTGAAGAAGGAGCTGAACCAGGAGGGGAAGCTCTCGATTTACAGGTCGGTCTACGTTCCTACCCTCATCTATGGTGATGGACTTTGGGTAAGGACCGAAAGGACAAGGTTGCGAATCAAAGAAGGAGCTGAGCCAGAAGGCGAAGCTCTCGATTTACAGGTCGGTCTGCGTTCCTACCCTCACCTATGGTCATGGACTTTGGGTAATGACCGAAAGGACAAGGTCGCGAATCAAAGAAGGAACTGAGCCAGAAAACGAAGCTCCCGATTTACAGATCGGTCTATGTTCCTACCCTCACCTATGGTCATGGACTTTGGGTGATTACCAAAAGGACAAGGTCGCGAATCGAAGAAGGAGCTGAACCCAAAGGCGAAGCTCTCGATTTACAGGTCGGTCTGCGTTTCTACCCTCACTTATGGTCATGGACTTTAGGTAATGACCGAAAGGACAAGGTCGCGAATCGAAGAAGGAGCTGAGCCTATGGTCATGGACTTTGGGTAATGACCGAAAGGACAAGGTCGCGAATCGAAGAAGGAGCTGAGCCAGAAGGCGAAGCTTCCGATTTACAGGTCGGTCTATGTTTCTACCCTCACCTATGGTCATGGACTTTGGGTAATGACCGAAAGGACAAGGTTGCGAATCAAAGAAGGAACTGAGCCAGAAGGCGAAACTCTCGATTTACAGGTCAGTCTACGTTTCTACCCTCACCTATGGTCATGGACTTTGGGTAATGACCGAAAGGACAAGGTCGCGAATCGAAGAAGGAGCTGAGCCAGAAAGCAAAGCTCCCGATTTACAGATCGGTCTATGTTCCTACCCTCACCTATGGTCATGGACTTTGGGTGATGACCAAAATGACAAGGTCGCGAATCGAAGAAGGAGCTGAACCAGGAGGGGAAGCTCTCGATTTACAGGTCGGTCTACGTTCCTACCCTCACCTATGGTCATGAACTTTGGGTAATGACCGAAAGGACAAGGTCGTGACTCAAGAAGGAGCTGAACCAGAAGGCGAAGCTCTCGGTTTACTAGTCGGTCTACGTTCCTACCCTCACCTTTGGTCATGGACTTTGGGTAATGACCGAAAGGACAAGGTTGCGAATCAAAGAAGGAACTGAGCCAGAAGGCGAAACTCTCGATTTACAGGTCAGTCTACGTTTCTACCCTCACCTATGGTCATGGACTTTGGGTAATGACCGAAAGGACAAGGTCGCGAATCGAAGAAGGAGCTGAGCCAGAAAGCAAAGCTCCCGATTTACAGATCGGTCTATGTTCCTACCCTCACCTATGGTCATGGACTTTGGGTGATGACCAAAATGGCAAGGTCGCGAATCGAAGAAGGAGCTGAACCAGGAGGGGAAGCTCTCGATTTACAGGTCGGTCTACGTTCCTACCCTCACCTATGGTCATGAACTTTGGGTAATGACCGAAAGGACAAGGTCGTGACTCAAAGAAGGAGTTGAACCAGAAGGCGAAGCTCTCGGTTTACTAGTCGGTCTACGTTCCTACCCTCACCTTTGGTCATGGACTTTGGGTAATGACCGAAAGGACAAGGTCGTGAATGAAAGAAGGAGCTGAACCAGAAGGCGAAGCTCTCCGTTTACAGGTCGGTCTACGTTCCTACCCTCACCTATGGTCATGGAATTTGGGTAATGACCGAAAGGACAAGGTCGTGAATCACAGAAGGAGCTGAACCAGAAGGCGAAGCTCTCGGTTTACAGGTCGGTCTACGTTCCTACCCTCACCTATGGTCATGGACTTCGGGTAATGACCGAAAGGACAAGGTCGTGAATCAAAGAAGGAGCTGAACCAGAAGGCGAAGCTCTCGGTTTACAGGTCGGTCTACGTTCCTACCCTCACCTATGGTCATGGACTTTGGGTAATGACCAAAAGGACAAGGTCGCGAATCAAAGAAGGAGCTGAGCCAAAAGGCGAAGCTCTCGGTTTACAGGTCGGTCTGCGTTCCTACCCTCACCTATGGTCATGGACTTCGGGTAGTGACCGAAAGGACAAGGTCGCGAATACAAGCGGCAGAAAGTAGTTTCCTCCACAGGATGTCTGGGATCACCCTCAGAGTTAAGGTGAGGAGTTCAGTCATCCGGGAGAGACTCATAGTAGAGCGGAGCCAGCCGAGATGGCTCGGGCATCTACTACGGATGCCTCCTGGACGCCGCCGTAGTTTTCGATTGATTGTAACTTTAATTAGTAGATTGCACAGTTCAGTACATATTCCGTACAACTGACCACTAAATGGTAACACCCAAATACGTATTTTCAACTTGTTTAAGTCGGGGTCCACGTTAATCAAATCATGGTGAGGTTTTTCGGGCATGTCCGGTCGGGATGAAACCTCGGGGCAGACGTTGGAGGTACTATGTCTCACAGCTGGTCTGGGCATCTCTGCTTAGACTGCTGCCCCCGCGACCCGGACTTGGACAAAAGGCGGAAAAAGGGATGGAAGGACTGATGTAAAAGTTAGGAGACACAAATTAAAAACCAAAAAAGTACAACTACACTAAAATCCTCCGGGATTCCTCAGTCAGCATGTGTTATCCACAGTCCTGTGAACCAGGCTTCTGTCTGACTTTACAGTCAATAGCAATATTTGATTAGGCCTGGGCCACTAAAACAATATATATATATATATACGATAGACACAATCGATATCAATTAAAACTGTATCGGTAAAACCTTATATTTGGTCAGAAGAAACTGGAAAGAATGAAGCATGGTTGGTTGCATCAACCTAACAAAACATGATTTGATCAGTGAGCAATGGGGGGGACATTATCTTCGACCCAACTCTCTCCTTTGAGTCACACATTAAAAGCGTTACTAAAACGGCCTTCTTTCATCTCCGTAATATCGCTAAAATTCGCTCCATTTTGTCCACTAAAGACGCCGAGATCATTATCCATGCGTTTGTTACGTCTCGTCTCGATTACTGTAACGTATTATTTTCGGGTCTCCCCATGTCTAGCATTAAAAGATTACAGTTGGTACAAAATGCGGCTGCTAGACTTTTGACAAGAACAAGAAAGTTTGATCACATTACACCTGTACTGTATATACCTTTATATACATATATACATACATATATACCTATACTGGCTCACCTGCACTGGCTTCCTGTGCACTTAAGATGTGACTTTAAGGTTTTACTACTTACGTATAAAATACTACACGGTCTAGCTCCATCCTATCTTGCCGATTGTATTGTACCACATGTCCCGGCAAGAAATCTGCGTTCAAAAGACTCCGGCTTATTAGTGATTCCTAGAGCCCAAAAAAAGTCTGCGGGCTATACAGCGTTTTCCGTTCGGGCTCCAGTACTCTGGAATGCCCTCCCGGTAACAGTTCGAGATGCTACCTCAGTAGAAGCATTTAAGTCTCACCTCAAAACTCATCTGTATACTCTAGCCTTTAAATAGACCTTCTTTTTAGACCAGTTGATCTGCCGCTTCTTTTCTTTCTCCTATGTCCCCCCCTCCCTTGTGGAGGGGGTCCGGTCCGATGACCATGGATGAAGTACTGGCTGTCCAGAGTCGAGACCCAGGATGGACCGCTCGTCGGGACCCAGGATGGACCGCTCGCCTGTATCGGTTGGGGACATCTCTACGCTGCTGATCCGCTTGAGATGGTTTCCTGTGGACGGGACTCTCGCTGCTGTCTTGGATCCGCTTGAACTGAACTCTCGCGGCTGTGTTGGAGCCACTATGGATTGAACTTTCACAGTATCATGTTAGACCCGCTCGACATCCATTGCTTTCGGTCCCCTAGAGAGGGGGGGTTGCCCACATCTGAGGTCCTCTCCAAGGTTTCTCATAGTCAGCATTGTGACTGGCGTCCCACTGAATGTGAATTCTCCCTGCCCACTGGGTGTGAGTTTTCCTTGCCCTTTTGTGGGTTCTTCCGAGGATGTTGTAGTCGTAATGATTTGTGCAGTCCTTTGAGACATTTGTGATTTGGGGCTATATAAATAAACATTGATTGATTGATTGACACGCTTACAGCCAATCAGGTAACAGTATCAACTAGGGCTGGGCAATATGGCAAAAGAAATGTTTCATCTAACATCACATGGACAAAGATAAGACCTTCGGAAGCAAAGTTCTGTGGTCAGATGAAACAAAAATTGAGTTGTTTGGCCACAATACCCAGCAATAGGATTGGAGGAGAAAATCAATCAATCAATGTTTATTTATATAGCCCCAAATCACAAATGTCTCAAAGGACTGCACAAATCATTACGACTACAACATCCTCGGAAGAACCCACAAAAGGGCAAGGAAAACTCACACCCAGTGGGCAGGGAGAATTCACATTCAGTGGGACGCCAGTGACAATGCTGACTATGAGAAACCTTGGAGAGGACCTCAGATGTGGGCAACCCCCCCACTCTAGGAGACCGAAAGCAATGGATGTCGAGCGGGTCTAACATGATACTGTGAAAGTTCAATCCATAGTGGCTCCAAGACAGCAGTGAGAGTCCCGTCCACAGGAAACCATCTCAAGCGGATCAGCAGCGTAGAGATGTGCCCAACCGATACAGGCGAGCGGTCCATCCTGGGTCCCGACGAGCGGTCCATCCTGGGTCTCGACTCTGGACAGTCAGTACTTCATCCATGGTCATTGGACCGGACCCCCTCCACAAGGGAGGGGGGGACATAGGAGAAAGAAAACAAGCGGCAGATCAACTGGTCTATAAAGGAGGTCTATTTAAAGGCTAGAGTATACAGATGAGTTTTAAGATGAGACTTAAATGCTTCTACTGAGGTAGCATCTCGAACTGTTACCGTGAGGGCATTCCAGAGTACTGGAGCCCGAACGGAAAACGCTCTATAGCCCGCAGACTTTTTTTGAGCTCTAGGAATCACTAATAAGCCGGAGTCTTTTGAACGCAGATTTCTTGCCGGGACATATGGTACAATACAATCGGCAAGATAGGCTGGAGCTAGACCGTGTAGTATTTTATACGTAAGTAGTAAAACCTTAAAGTCACATCTTAAGTGCACAGGAAGCCAGTGCAGGTGAGCCAGTACAGGTGTAATATGATCAAACTTTCTTGTTCTTGTCAAAAGTCTAGCAGCCGCATTTTGTACCAACTGTAATCTTTTAATGCTAGACATGGGGAGACCCGAAAATAATACGTTACAGTAATCGAGACGAGACGTAACAAACGCATGGATAATGATCTCAGCGTCTTTAGTGGACAGAATGGAGCGAATTTTAGCGATATTGCGGAGATGAAAGAAGGCCGTTTTAGTAACGCTTTTAATGTGTGACTCAAAGGAGAGAGTTGAGTCGAAGATAATACCCAGATTTTTTACAGAGTCACCTTGTTTTATTATTTGGTTGTCAAATGTTAAAGTTGTATTATTAAATAGAGGTCGGTGTCTAGCAGGACCGATAATCAGCATTTCCGTTTTTTTGGCATTAAGTTGCAAAAAGTTAGCGGACATCCATTGTTTAATTTCATTAAGACACGCTTCCAACTGACTACAGTCCGGCGTGTTGGTGAGGCATTTAATCCCGGGAACACCCATCCTACCACCAAGCATGGTGGTGGTAGTATTATGCTCTGGGGCTGTTTTGCTGCCAATGGAACTGGTGCTTTACAGAGAGTAAATGGGACAATGAAAAGGGAGTATTACCTCCAAATTCTTCAAGACAACCTAAAATCCTCAGCCCGGAGGTTGGGTCTTGGGCGCAGTTGGGTGTTCCAACAGGACAATGACCCCAAAAAGTGGCAAAGGAATGGTTAAATCAGGCTAGAACTAAGGTTTTGAAATGGCTTTCCCAAAGTCCTGACTTAAACGTGTGGACAATGCGGAAGAAACAAGTCCATGACAGAAAACCAATAAATTTAGCTGGACTGCACCAACATTTGTCAAGAAGAGTGGTCAAAAATTCAGGCAGAAGCTTGCCAGAAGCTTGTGGATGGCTACCAAAAGCACCTTATTGCAATGAAACTTGCCAAGGGACATGTAAGCAGATATTAACATTGCTGTCCGTACACTTTTGACCCAGCAGATTTGGTCACATTTTCAGTAGACCCATAATAAATCCATAAAAGAACCAAACTTTATGAATATTTTTTTTTTTGTAACCAACAAGCATGTGCTCCAATCACTCCGTCACAAAAAAAATAAGAGTTGTAGAAAATATTGGAAACTCAAGACAGCCATGAGATTAGAAACGTCTATGGTTAAGAAACTCTGATCTATCAGGTGCAATAGTCCTGATGATGATTATCCGTGGTCTGTACTCACGTTTGGTCTCAGGCTTGCCGCTTGTCCGTAATACTTCTCAGCTGCCTCATTCAGACTGGCTTGTCTAAAAGGGAAAACAGAAAGACGCAGCCATTACTCATCTTTATTACCCGCATCCTCAGAGGAGGCCTTGAACCTGCTGTGTTTACGGCTGCTTGGGGGTCACGGAGAAAATAACAGTGGGCGGTAAGAGGGGCAAGAACCAGAGATGAGAAAGGTTGCCTGATTTTGTTCTCATCGGATAGCATCTTTCTATACGATAGGATCAGTCCCTCGATAACATCATCACAACCCAGGAATGCAGCGTGAGCACTTTGTTTGCTAATTGAGTCCTGGATTCTGGAACTACGGCTGACTCGGTCAATTTATCACACATTCTTGTTTACAGCAAGTGTTATATTACCATCCATCCATCCATCCATCATCTTCCGCTTATCCGAGGTCGGGTCGCGGGGGCAACAGCCTAAGCAGGGAAACCCAGACTTCCCTCTCCCCAGCCACTTCGTCTAGCTCTTCCCGGGGGATCCCGAGGCGTTCCCAGGCCAGCCGGGAGACATAGTCTTCCCAACGTGTCCTGGGTCTTCCCCGTGGCCTCCTACCGGTTGGACGTGCCCTAAACACCTCCCTAAGGAGGCGTTCGGGTGGCATCCTGACCAGATGCCCGAACCACCTCATCTGGCTCCTCTCGATGTGGAGGAGCAGCGGCTTTACTTTGAGTTCCTCCCGGATGGCAGAGCTTCTCACCCTATCTCTAAGGGAGAGACCTGGAAACTCATTTGGGCCGCTTGTACCCGTGATCTTATCCTTTCGGTCATGACCCAAAGCTCATGACCATAGGTGAGGATGGGAACGTAGATCGACCGGTAAATTGAGAGCTTTGCCTTCCGGCTCAGCTCCTTCTTCACCACAACGGATCGGTACAACGTCCGCATTACTGAAGACGCCGCACCGATCCGCCTGTCGATCTCACGATCCACTCTTCCCTCACTCGTGAACAAGACTCCTAGGTACTTGAACTCCTCCACTTGGGGCAGGGTCTCCTTATATGACCATGAATTGATTAACGTGGACTACTTAAACAAGAAACTTAAAGAAGTTGAAAGACTTATTCGGGTGTTACCATTTAGTGGTCAATTGTACTGAATATGTACTTATGTGTGACCATTTGTCCATCCATCTTCTTCCGCTTATTTGAGGTTGGGTCGCGGGGGCAGCAACCAAAGCAGAGGGCTTCCCTCTCCCCAGCCACTTCGTCAAGCTCTTCCCGGGGGATCCCGAGGCGTTCCCAGGCCAGCCGGGAGACATAGTCTTCCCAACGTGTCCTGGGTCTTCCCCGTGGCCTCCTACCGGTTGGACGTGCCCTAAACACCTCCCTAGGGAGGCGTTCGGGTGGCATCCTGACCAGATGCCCGAACCACCTCATCTGGCTCCTCTCGATGTGAAGGAGCAGCGGCTTTACTTTGAGTTCCTCCCGGGTGGCAGAGCTTCTCACCCTATCTCTAAGGGAGAGACCTGGAAACTCATTTGGGCCGCTTGTACCCGTGATCTTATCCTTTCGGTCATGACCCAAAGCTCATGACCATAGGTGAGGATGGGAACGTAGATCGACCGGTAAATTGAGAGCTTTGCCTTCCGGCTCAGCTCCTTCTTCACCACAACGGATCGATACAACGTCCGCATTACTGAAGACGCCGCACCGATCCGCCTGTCGATCTCACGATCCACTCTTCCCCCACTCGTGAACAAGACTCCTAGGTACTTGAACTCCTCCACTTGGGGCAGGGTCTCCTTATATTACCATGAATTGATTACCGTGGACTACTTAAACAAGAAACTTAAAGAAGTTGAAAGACTTATTCGGGTGTTACCATTTAGTGGTCAATTGTACTGAATATGGACTTATGTGTGACCATTTGTCCATCCATCTTCTTCCGCTTATTTGAGGTTGGGTCGCGGGGGCAGCAGCCAAAGCAGAGGGCTTCCCTCTCCCCAGCCACTTCGTCTAGCTCTTCCCGGGGGATCCCGAGGCGTTCCCAGGCCAGCCGGGAGACATAGTCTTCCCAACGTGTCCTGGGTCTTCCCCGTGGCCTCCTACCGGTTGGACGTGCCCTAAACACCTCCCTAGGGAGGTGTTCGGGTGGCATCCTGACCAGATGCCCGAACCACCTCATCTGGCTCCTGTCGATGTGAAGGAGCAGCGGCTTTACTTTGAGTTCCTCCCGGATGGCAGAGCTTCTCACCCTATCTCTAAGGGAGAGACCCAAACTCATTTGGGCCGCTTGTACCCGTGATCTTATCCTTTCGGTCATGACCCAAAGCTCATGACCATAGGTGAGGATGGGAACGTAGATCGACCGGTAAATTTTGGCCCAGCTCCTTCTTTACCACAACGGATCGATACAACGTCTGCATTACTGAAGACGCCGCACCGATCCGCCTGTCGATCTCACGATCCATTCTTCCCTCACTCGTGAACAAGACTCCTAGGTACTTGAACTCCTCCACTTGGGGCAGGGTCTCCTCCCCAACCCGGAGATGGCACTCCACCCTTTTCCGGGCGAGAACCATGGACTCGGACTTGGAGGTGCGGATTCTTATACAGGTCGCTTTACACTCGGCTGCGAACCGATCCAGTGAAAGCTGAAGATCCTGGTCAGATGAAGCCATCAGGACCACATCATCTGCAAAAAGCAGAGACCTAATCCTGCGGTCACCAAACCAGATCCCCTCAATGCCCTGACTGTGCCTAGAAACTCTGTCCATAAAAGTTATGAACAGAGTCGGTGACAAAGGGCAGCCTTGGCGGAGTCCAACCTTCACTGGAATTTGTGTTGACTCTTTTTCCCATTTTTTTGCAAAACAGGTGGAAAAGGTTGTTTGGATTTGGTCATATCAGTACATGGTTTGCTGTACACTCTTCAGAGTAAACATTATGTTCACTGATTCATAGTTTTACCTTTGTCCATAAGATAGTGGCAAGTCGACAATTAAATTAAGAGTTTCCTTGTGGGACTAAAGCCCTGATTATACTAAGGCTTCACGGTGGCAGAGGGGTTAGTGCGTCTGCCTCACAATACGAAGGTCCTACAGTCCTGGGTTCAAATCCAGGCTCGGGATCTTTCTGTGTGGAGTTTGCATGTTCTCCCCGTGACTGCGTGGGTTCCCTCCGGGTACTCCGGCTTCCTCCCACTTCCAAAGACATGCACCTGGGGATAGGTTGATTGGCAACACTAAATTGGCCCTAGTGTGTGAATGTTGTCTGTCTATCTGTGTTGGCCTTGCGATGAGGTGGCGACTTGTCCAGGGTGTACCCCGCCTTCCGCCCGATTGTAGCTGAGATAGGCGCCAGCGCCCCCCGCGACCCCAAAAGGGAATAAGCGGTAGAAAATGGATGGATGGATGGTATCCAGGGTAATCCCACCCGTCCACACACAACAATGCCACCGTTTAAGTCCCCATCCCCCCCTCCGTCTTATCTGAACAATATCCAGTCTTGTGGTATTTCAATTAACTGGAGTCCAGTGCGCTGTGGGGTTCTATTATAGTGAATCACAACTGAGCCCTCATAAATTAATCAAATCTTTATTGGACACGTAAACAATGGGGCAGCACGGTGAAACAGGGGTTAGTGCATGTGCCTCACAATACGAAGGTCCTGAGTAGGGTTGGGTATCGTTTGAATTGGAACGATTCCGATTCTTTGTTTCGATTCCGATTCCTGACGATTCTCGATTCCGATTATTCCTGTGTTTGCCAGGTAGTCCCTGGTGGTATGTACTGTATTTTGGGTTGAGACTTTTCACCGTATCACGTCAAACATAAACAAACATGTAATGTTGCTGTTACTGTTTAGCCCAGTATCAATTAGCTTAGCTCTAATGCTATTGCTTAACTAACCTAAATGTTGGAGATTCCACCTCTGAAAAGGGATGCAGTCTTTTGACCGTGTGTGCAGTGACCTTTCTGTGGCACTTTCCCGTCTGTGGCACCGACATCTTCCCCATTGCCGCTACGGTGAACGGAGTACGCTGAGCACATGGCGGAGCCTGGTGTGCAGGTTGTAGATTGTCTACGAAAAAATACGCGGGCTAATTTGTTTAGCTGCCTCAACGTTGGCGCGAAACACATTAATCATTGCATATATGTTGTTTTACTTAACCTGATTCAGACTGCAGTGCAGTCACTGAGGTGCCAGGCTGGGCGTCGGAGCCAGAGCCAGAGGAAGAGGCAGACGCAATTATTTGTACTCTATGAACTCGGAGGTGCTTCATCATGTTCGACGTGCACCCTCATAAGCACGAAACAGTCCTGTCGCACGTGTTACATTTCGCCGATATTTAATTTTGTTGAGTAAAATAAAGCCACACTTTTGACCGCCGACGCTCGGCTACATAGGCTCGGCTATGCTAACACTTCCGGCGGTGGGCGCTTCTTCGTTGGTGTTCAGCGGCTTCTTCTTCCGGTCGGTGGACTGGGTATCGAAACTAGGAATCGAAATTTAAACTTTTGAACGATTCCGGGAGAATCGGAAAGTTAGTCCCGGTTCCAATCGATACTCGATACTTGATACCCAACCCCTAGTCCTGAGTAGTCCTGGGTTCAATCCCGGGCTTGGGATCTTTCTGTGTGGAGTTTGCATGTCCAGGTACTCCGGCTTCCTCCCACCTCCAAAAACATGCACCTGGGGATAGGTTGATTGGCAACATTAATGGTCCCTAGTGTGTGAATGTTGTCTGTCTATCTGTGTTGGCCCTGCGCTGAGGTGGCGACTTGTCCAGGGCAGTGGTTCTCAACCTTTTTTCAGTGATGTACCCCCTGTGAACATTTTTTTTAATTCAAGTACCCCCTAATCAGAGAAAAGCAATTTTAGTTGTAAAAAAAGAGCTAAAGAAGTAAAATACAGCACTATGTCATCAGTTTCTGATTTATTAAATTGTACAACAGTGCAAAATATTGCTCATTTGTAGTGGTCTTTCTTGAACTATTTGGAAAAAAAAAGATATAAAAATAACTACGAACTTGTTGAAAAATAAACAAGTGATTCAATTATAAATAAAGATTTCTACACATAGAAGTAATCATCAAGTTAAAGTGCTCTCTTTGGGGATTGTAATAGTAGAAGCATTTAAGTCTCACCTTAAAACTCATCAGTATACTCTAGCCTTTAAATAGACCTCCTTTTTAGACCAGTTGATCTGCCGCTTCTTTTCTTTCTCCTATGTCCCCCCCCTCCCTTGTGGAGGGGGTCCGGTCCGATAACCATGGATGAAGTACTGGCTGTCCAGAGTCGAGACCCAGGATGGACCGCTCGTCGGGACCCAGGATGGATTGGGGACATCTCTACGCTGCTGATCCGCCTCCGCTTGAGATGGTCTCCTGTGGACGGGACTCTCGCTGCTGTCTTGGATCCGCTTTGAACTGAACTCTCGCGGCTGTGTTGGAGCCACTATGGATTGAACTTTCACAGTATCATGTTAGACCCGCTCCACATCCATTGCTTTCGGTCCCCTAGAGGGGGGGGTTGCCCACTTCTGAGGTCCTCTCCAAGGTTTCTCATAGTCAGCATTGTCACTGGCGTCCCACTGGATGTGAATTCTCCCTGCCCACTGGGTGTGAGTTTTCCTTGCCCTTTTGTGGGTTCTTCCGAGGATGTCGTAGTCGTAATGATTTGTGCAGTCCTTTGAGACATTTGTGATTTGGGGCTATATAAATAAACATTGATTGATTGATTGATTGATAATAGAGATCCATCTGGATTCATCAACTTAATTCTCACGCGTACCCCCATTTGAGAACCACTGGTCTAGGGTGTACCCCGCCTTCCGCCCGATTGCAGCTGAGATAGGCTCCAGCGACCCCCCCCACGACCCCAAAAGGGACAAAATGGATGGATGGATGTACTGTACTGTGCAATCGACTAATAAAAGTTTCAATCAATCAATCGTATTGGAAAGCGTGACATGCTAGCATAAAAACACATAACATCACAGTAAAACGTCGACTTTTAAACATCGTAATCCACTCGTCTAATATCAGGCTGTCATGCATGATTTATGACACAATTTATCTTGGTATTTTTTTTTTTAGCGTTCTTAAATTCAACTGTGTGCTTTTCACTGATGGTAACAATTGTGCATTTTTTTTTTTTTTTTTTGACATAGTCAAGGACAGAGGGGTTTTGGTGGCTGGTGGTGGAGCTCCTTTATTTCTGCTGATCAAAGGAGGCCAGCTTTCATGTTGGATGTAGTGCTCCATTATAAACTGACCCGTTTATTTTAATGTTCCGGGTAAAAGGGCAACCGCGTTTGAGAATAACCAGGTTTCCACTGACATAAACATTAATGTATCTTTAATGCAAGTTTTTTTTTTTTTTACCACTGAAGCAAGATTAAGGGAAATAATTATGGTATTTTACGGACCATAGGGCGCACCGGATTATTAGGCGCACTGCCGATGAATGGTCTATTTTTTATCTTTTTTTATATATATATAATTATATGGCACATTAAAGGAATCACATAAGTATTATTTTTTCTCTGAATTAAAAACACTTCTTTATGGTGTACATCAGTGGTTCTCAACCTTTTTTCAGTGATGTACCCCCTGTGAACATTTTTTTAATTCAAGTACCCCTTAATCAGGGCAAAGCATTTTTGGTCGAAAAAAGAAGTAAAATACAGCACTATGTCATCAGTTTCTGATTTATTAAATTGTATAACAGTGCAAAATATTGCTCATTTGTAGTGGTCTTTCTTGAACTATTTGGAAAAAAAGATATAAAAATAAATAAAAACTTGTTGAAAAATAAACAGGTGATTCAATTACAAATTAAAGTTGCAAGCAACGTTGGTCGGGTCCCCCTTTGGCCGCTGCCAAGCCCTGGTCTAAGTCAGACCTACATAAAGGTCTTTGTTTCATGTCTGTACGACATTCCTAACAGAAGTTACAAGCAGTTTTGTCGAAACGACAAACGCACTGGGAGGAGTTGACGTTTGAAAAAGGTGACGGCTTTTTACAAAACGTTTATTTTGAAGGGGTAATTTTTAACTTCCTGTTGATTTTAACTGAAAGATGCCAATTATCAAAATGTAGGTCTAAGTGAGACCTACATTGAGGTTTTTGTTTCATGTCTGTCTGACATTCCTACCAGAAGTTACAAGCAGTTTTATCTGTTTCCTCTTCCTAGGAGCTGTTTTTTCTGTGTTTTATTCAAAAATTGCAATAGAGCACAATTTTGAGTTTTAAGGTTTAGTTTTTTCACTATATCGCAATTTCTGCCAGTCCTGATGTGTGTGCCAAGTTTGGTGAGTTTTGAAGCATTTTAAGGGGGTCAAATTACAGCTCAAAGAGGCAAAAATAGCATTTTTTGCGAAAATTTTGCTTTGAATGAGTTTTTGCAAAATTTCTGTTGATTTTAGGTATAGACGTTTTTTTATTGGAAATGTAGGTCTAAGTCAGACCTACATAGAGGTTTTTGTTTCATGTCTCTACGACATTCCTAACGGAAGTTACAAGCAGTCTGTTTTTTTTTTCTTCCAAGGGGGCGCTAGCGCGCAATTTTGATTTTTCTGGTTTGGCTGCCTAATAACTTGGGAAGGCATGCGAGGCCGACGTGTGTGTCAAATTTGGTGAGTTTTGAAGCATGTTAAGGGGGTCAAATTACAGCGCGTAGGTGCGGAAGAAAGAAAAAAAAAATAATAATAATAAAACACAGCAGATTCAATAGGGTCCTTGCCCATGGCAAATGACTCCTGTGGGGCGGCATAGCTCGGTTGGTAGAGCGGCCGTGCCAGCAAGTTGAGGGTTGCAGGTTCGATTCCCGCTTCCGCCATCCTAGTCACTGCCGTTGTGTCCTTGGGCAAGACACTTTACCCACCTGCTCCCAGTGCCACCCACACTGGTTTAAAAATTTTTTTTAACTTAGATATTGGGTTTCACTATGTAAAGCGCTTTGAGTCACTAGAGAAAAGCGCTATATAAATATAATTCACTTCAAATTCACTTCACAGACCAGAAAGTTCCTTGGGTAAATAAAGTAAAACTCACTACACCGGTATGTTTTAGTGCTTTCATTGATTGATTGATACTTTTATTAGTAGATTGCACAGTTCAGTACATATTCCGTACAATTGACCACTAAATGGTAACACCCGAATAAGTTTTTCAACTATTCCACGTTAATCAATTCATGGCGAGTTTATTGACGGATATAAGTAAAAACTTTACGCTACTGTTGTGTTTTTGTTATTTCCCTGTCTTCTCCTTGCTGCCTTTTGTGTCAGTTTCTTCTCTATCCATTAGTTCCAGCGAGGCACACCTGCGACTAATCGCTGCCCGGTACTATATAAATTCATCACAGCCAGCTGCTCCTTGCCGGTTATTGACAACTGTGCTTTCCATGTGCTCATGCCTGACTCGCATCCTCAAACTTGGTACGTTGTCGCTCTTTTATCATCATTCCTTACCTCTTGTTTTTGGTCCCTAGTTCCTCAGTAATTGAGAGAAGTTTTTTAGTTGGACCACCGAGGGTCCTCCTTCTGTTTTGTACTTCCATGGTGTGCACTTCTGCCCCATCGCCTTTAGTTAACCCTTTTTGTACTTATTAAAGACAACTTATTTTTGTGATTTAACCTTGCCTTCCGTCTCTGCATCTTGGGGTCAACTCCTTGCTCAAAACACAACAGCTACTTTATATTAGAAATGGCAACATTGGAGGATGAATGTCCCATAACAAGACGATAGAGAAAAAGAAAAAGCTTATCGACACGGGCTGCAAAGGCGGACCCCGCGCAATTTTTCAGGATTTATGCAGATCCCAAATACAGATCAGCAGGTACCAGAAGGTAAGAAAAGTTGATTTTGCATAATATTGCGAAAAAAAACGCTGGATAATATGTATGCTTATATAGGTATGCTTTAGTGCTTTCAAAGCACTTTAATAAGTCTGGTTTAGCATTTTCATGGCGAGTTTACTGACAGATATAAGTAAGAACTTTACACTACTTTATATTAGAAATGGCAACAGCGGAGGATGAATGTCACATAACAAGACGATAGAGAAAAAGAAGAAGCTTATCGACACGGACTGCAAAGGCGGACCCGCGCAATTTTTCAGGATTTATGCAGATCCCAAATACAGAGCAGCAGGTACCAGAAGGTAAGGAAAGTTGCTTTTGCATAATATTGCGAAACAAAACGCCAGATCATATGTCTTACCTTACACACACACACACACACACACACCATATTACCCGTATGTTGTAGCACGCCAAGCGGTGCATCTTCATAGCTTACCAAAGTCGTACTAAAACATTTTGATGGATATTCGAGCGCCATGTGTAATGTTTTGGTTTGTAAATAATTGATTGTAAATAATGTCAATAATTCAATGTATATACTATGATGATTAACCTGTGTGATGACTGTATTATGCTGATAGTATATATTTCTACCATGAAATGATTAACGTGGACCCCGACTTAAGTTGAAAAACTTATTGGGGTGTTACCATTTAGTGGTCAATTGTACGGAATATGTACTGAACTGTGCAATCTACTAATAAATGTATCAATCAATCAATCAATTCTAATATTTTCAATGGAACATATACAATGTTGGCATTGTTTACTTGAGTCATATTGAATCATAGTGCAGTCTACACACATCTCTTATGTTTGACTTCCATCTACTGGTCACACTTATCATTACACCATGTAACTTGTAACCAAATATCAACATTGCTGCATGTATACTGTTGACCCAGAAGATTTGGTCACATTTTCAGTTGAACCCATAATACATTGATAAATGAACCAAACTTCATGAATAATTTTGGTGACCAACAAGTATTTGCTCCAATTACTCCATCACAAAAACATAAGAGTTGTAGAAAATATTGGAAACTCAAGACGGCCATTACATTATGTTCTTTACAAGTGTATGTAAACATTTGACCACGAGTGTACAAGTTATGGCACATCCTTAGTATCATCTTGGCACACCTGGAAAAGAAGGTACTAGAAATAATACCATGTAGCATGTGATAGTACCTAAAATCTGTAAATTGTGAGTAAATAATATGTATATCATTTAATCTACTATAAATAACTGAATACAACTATTTTGTTCTACCTCGTCATGCTTTCACATATAAAAGTAATCAAGATGCCCACAATCCGATTTGCTGGATTATTCATTTTTCACAAATGTGGATTTTTCATCAAACCACAACCATATGGTTTGTTTGCCAGCTGATTAAGAAACAGCCACGTGGGGGAAAAAAAACGGAGATTTTCTTGCTCAACCCTTCACTACTTTTGGCAGAAGTCGACTGGAGAGGTACTAAACACACGACTGAAGGAGATCAGGAAGGTTCTAAAGGCTGCCAGACTGCAGTGAAGTGATGTAGCATGTGATAGTACCTAAAATCTGTAAATTGTGAGTAAATAATATGTATATCATTTAATCTACTATAAATAACTGAATATAATTATTTTGTTCTACCTCGTCATGCTTTCACATATAAAAGTAATCAAGATGCCGACAACCCGATTTACTGGATTATTCATTTTTCACAAATGTGGATTTTTCATTAAACCACAACCATATGGTTTGTTTGCCAGCTGATTAAGAAACAGCCATGTGGGGGAAAAAAAACGGAGATTTTCTTGCTCAACCCTTCGACTGGAGAGGTACTAAACACACGACTGAAGGAGATCAGGAAGGTTCTAAAGGCTGCCAGACTGCAGTGAAGTGAGGAATGTAAACGGCAATGGTTGCCAAACATACAAACAAGTGTCTCGTGTACGGAACCCGCGAGACACGGGAGACAAATGAACTGCCGAAGAACTGATCTTCTTATTCGGACATCTTGTTTTACAGATGCTTTATCAACTCCAGACAAATACAAATTGCTGCGCAAACGGTGTTACTTGATGCATGACGCTGATACCGCGTGAACAAATTGGTATTCGGATGAAAACCATGGAGGTCCTGTCTGTTAAACATGTACTTTTGTGTAAGCCAACTAAACATTAGATACAGATATATAATTAAAGATGTACTTCGCAATGTGAAGTATCATTTTGCACAGGAGCTGATACCAAGCCAAACGGGATCAAATTGGCATAGCTAACATCATGACATGCTCGCAATCGTTCAGATACGCTGCGATTTGACCTAATAAACAACACATGGGCTACGGGATGGGAATTCATATGATAGGTGAACTGCAAGTACATGTGGTTGGTGAGTGGTGAAATCCATCAAAACTAGGGTGGTCCCAAAAAGGACCAACCTAACACAAAAGTGTGTCGGTTTTAAACGTGCTCCCCCTCTGGTCAACATATGAAATAACAAGTGTGTGTACAAATCTGAAGTGCTACCCCTATGGCCAACATATGAAATAACAAATGTGTGAAAGAAATTGGAATGTGCCCCCTAAAGCCAAAATTGTATTACAAAATAAAATAAACATGTATATTGAGACAAACTGTAATAACTTGAAGTAAATATTAAAATTAAAAACCAATTACAAACCAAATATAAAGAAAGAAAGAAATGAACTAAAAGCAGTGTTGACTTATTTCTTATAAAATTGGGAACAATCTCATTTTATTTCTGTTTTTGTAATGTTCAATATTTTCTTGTAGAATTATGAATTTTTTATGCAAAATGGTGGTATTTGTCACATAAAATTCTGACTTGTATCACAATATTGCCAATTATGTTGCTGTTCTTGGAAAAATGGTGACGTTTTTTGAGGGAAATTATGACTTTTGTCATAATTTTCCAAGTAAAAATTCCGATTATTATTGTAATATTGCCAACATTCTAAAGTTTTCTCATAAAATTGTGACTTTTGTCGAGTAAAATGACCACTCTTTTCATAAAAGTGCCGACGTTTTTAGCTTTTCTTGTAAAATTGCGACTGTTACCGAATACCATTCCAACTTTTATTGTAATTTTACACAAACGTTCAGTTTTTCTTGAGAAAAAATTTGACTTGCGTTGAGTAAACTTACGACTTTTATTAGAATACTGCCAAAATTCAGAGTTTTTCTTGTGGAAATGTGACATTTTTTCTTGTAAAATCCCAACTCATTTTTCACAATAAAAATTGTTATTGTTTTTGCATAGTAATCGTTCAGATATGCTGCAATTTGACATGATAAACAACACCTGGGCTATGGGAATGGAATTCATATAATAAGTGAACTGCAAGTGCATACTGTGTGTGTGTGTTCTTGTATTTCTACCCTTCTTGAGACATCAACAAGGAAAAGTACCTTCCATATGAGTTAGGACATAAATCATGGTCCCAATACGGAAAACCATTGCATCTAAGAGAGAATGTCTCATTTGCACCCCTGGTGGTGAAATCTATCAAAATAAGGGTGGTCCCAAAAAGAAGGTATTTTTCAAATTGACCGTGTGTCGATTTTTAAAAGTGCTCCCCCTCTGGTCAACATATGAAATAACAAGTGCGTGGAAGAAATTGAAACGTGCCCCCTTTGGCCCAAATTAATAAAAAATATATATTTGTATATTGAGACATACTGTAATAACTTGAAGTAAATAGTAAAATTACAAACCAATTACAAACCAAACATAAATAAATAAATAAATGAACTAAAAGCAGTGTCGACTTCTTTCTTATAAAATTGAGAACAATTTCTCATTTTATTTCTATTTCTGTAATATCGCAATATTTTCTTGTAAAATTAATACCTTTTAATGCAAATGGTGATATTTGTCACATAAAATTCTGACTTGTATCACAATATTGCCAATTATGTTGTTGTTCTTATAAAATTTGTGACATTTTTGGAGTAAAAATTTAACTTTTGTCATTATTTTGTTAAGTAAAAATTCAGATTATTATTGTAATATTGCCAACGTTCTAAAGTTTTCTCATAAAATTGTGACTTTTGTCGAGTAAAATTACCACTCTTTTCATAAAAGTGCCGACATTTTTAGCTTTTCTTGTAAAAATGCGACTGTTATCGAGTAAAATTCCAACTTTTAATGTGATTTTACACAAACGTTCAGTTTTTCTTGTGAAAAAATTTGACTTGCGTTGAGTAAAATCACAACTTTTATTATAATACTGCCAAAATTCCGAGTTTTTCTTGTGGAAATGTGAAATTTTTTCTTGTAAAATTCCAACTCATTTTTCACAGTAAGCATTTTTATTGTATTTGCATAGTAATCGTTCAGATATGCTGCAATTTGACCTCATGGTCCCAACATAGAAAACCATTGCATCTAAGAGAAAATGTCTCATTTGCACCCCTGGTTTTGAAATCTATCAAAATAAGGGTGGTCACAAAAAAGGAGGGATTTTTCAAATCAACTGAGTGTCGATTTTTAAAGTGCTCCCCCTCTGGTCTACATATAAAATAACAAGTGTGTATAAGACATTGAAATGCGCCTCCTTTGGCTCAAATTAATACAAAATTAAAAACAAAATATGTATACTGAGACACTGTAATAACTTGAAGTAAATAATACAATTAAAAACCAATTACAGACCAAACATAAAGAAATACATAAATGAACTAATAGCAGTGTCAATTTCTTTCTTATAAAATTGGGAACAATTTCTCATATTATTTCTGTTTCTGTAATATTGCAATATTTTCTTGTAAAATTATTACTTTTTATTACAAAATGGTGACATTCGTCACATAAAATTCGGACTTGTATCACAATATTGCCAATTATGTTGTTCTTGTAAAATCAGTGAAATTTGTTGTAAAATCAGTGACATTTGTTGAGTGAAATTATGACTTTTGTCATCATTTTTTCAAGTAAAAATTCAGATTATTATTGTAATATTGCCAACGTTCTAAAGTTTTCTCATAAAATTGTGACTCTTGTCGAGTAAAATTACCACTCTTTTCATAAAAGTGCTGACATTTTCAGCTTTTCTTGTAAAAATGCCACTGTTATCGAGTAAAATTCCAACTTTTATTGTAATTTCACACAAACGTTCAGTTTTTCTTGTGAAAAAATTTGACTTGCGTTGAGTAAAATCACGACTTTTATTATAATACTGCCAAAATTCCGAGTTTTTCTTGTGGAAATGTGAAATTTTTTCTTATAAAATTCCAACTCATTTTTCACCGTAAGCATTTTTATTGTATTTGCATAGTAATCGTTCAGATATGCTGCAATTTGACCTCATGGTCCCAACATAGAAAACCATTGCATCTAAGAGAAAATGTCTCATTTGCACCCCTGGTTTTGAAATCTATCAAAATAAGGGTGGTCACAAAAAAGGAGGGATTTTTCAAATCAACTGAGTGTCGATTTTTAAAGTGCTCCCCCTCTGGTCTACATATAAAATAACAAGTGTGTATAAGACATTGAAATGTGCCTCCTTTGGCTCAAATTAATACAAAAATAAAAACAAAATATATATACTGAGACATACTGTAATAACTTGAAGTAAATAATACAATTAAAAACCAATTACAAACCAAACATAAAGAAATACATAAACTAAAAGCAGTGTCAATTTCTTTCTTATAAAATTGGGAACAATTTCTCATATTATTTCTGTTTCTGTAATATTGCAATATTTTCTTGTAAAATTATTACTTTTTATCACAAAATGGTGACATTCGTCACATAAAATTCTGACTTGTATCACAATATCGCCAATTATGTTGTTCTTGTAAAATCAGTGACATTTTTTGTAAAAGCAGTGATATTTTTTGAGTGAAATTATGACTTTTGTCATCATTTTTTCAAGTAAAAATTCAGATTATTATTGTAATAAAGCCAACGTTCTAAAGTTTTCTCATAAAATTGTGACTTTTGTCGAGTAAAATTACCACTCTTTTCATAAAAGTGCCGACGTTTTTAGCTTTTCTTGTAAAAATGCGACTGTTATCGAGTAAAATTCCAACTTTTATTGTGATTTTACACAAACGTTCAGTTTTTCTTGTGAAAAATTTTGACTTGCGTTGAGTAAAATTACGACTTTTATTATAATACTGCCAAATTTTTCTTGTGGAAAAATGACCTTTTTCTTGTGAAATTCCAACTCATTTTTCACAGCAAGCTTTTTTATATTTGCATAGTATGAATATGTTATTATTGTTGTAAATACAAAACTTTTTATACCTAGAAAGGGTGGTCCTTTTCATTATTCGGAGGTCTCAAGAAGGTAAGAAATGCAAGAATGTGTGTGTGTGTGTGTGCTAACCTTTCCCTTGGCTGTGATTATATAGCTTACTGTATAATATCACATAATTTGACTCATAAAACGACACATAAAACCCCCCCAATGGCCTATAAGTTTTAAACAGCCTATTGTTCAAAAGACTGCAAACTAGAGTCAATGTAGACAAAAAAAAATACTCATAACACTTATTAAAAGGAGAAAGAATGTGATTACTAGTCTGGAAACAAAATGATCACAAGTCCCCAGGAGGCCGATAAGACATTTTCACATTTAAGAGCTTCGCCTCCTTCTCCGAGAAGTGTCTCTTCTCCTAACAACTGGGGGCCTTTCCACATCCGTACCCAACGTAAACACATAAAGAGCGGGAGCTGTGAAAAAGTCAGGCCCCGGGCCAAGCTGGCAGAGAAAAGCCTGAGCACCGCTTATGACCACGAGTGTCTCCCAATAGGTTTTCATTGCAGTAGAATTATTGGGTTGAATTGAACTTGCGCTAACAAACCCGGATAATAAGGGGTTGTGCTGAGCAAGGCGCGCTATTGCAGCCTGGGACAGGAACCGCACCAAGTCAATCTCTACATGCGCTTGGTTCTTCATCCGACAAGTAGACTAGTAAGTACGAGGTAAACCCAGGAGAGTGTGGATAAAGCAACCTCTGCATTTATATGTACCGTACTTTCCGGATCATAGGGCGTACTGTCGATGAGCGGGTCTAGTCAGGTCGATTATAGGGCACATTCAAATTATTTATTTTCTAGATTGTAAACTCTACCTTGTGGTCTATACAATAGTGGTTCTTTGGTCAAAATTTTGCATGGATTATGTTTTACAGATCATCTTCGGCAGCGTCTTCTCGCTGTCATCTTTGTTGTAGCGGTGTAGCGTGCAAGGATGGGAGTGAAAGAAATGTCAAAATTTGGAGCAAACTGTTTTAATGACATTCATACTTTACTTAATCAATCATCAATCAATGTTTACTTATATAGCCCTAAATCACTAGTGTCTCAAAGGGCTGCACAAACCACTACGACATCCTCGGTAGGCCCACATAAGGGCAAGGAAAACTCACACCCAGTGGGACGTCGGTGACAATGATGACTATGAGAACCTTGGAGAGGAGGAAAGCAATGGATGTCGAGCGGGTCTAACATGATACTGTGAAAGTTCAATCCATAATGGATCCAACACAGTCGCAAGAGTCCCGTTCACAGCGGAGCCAGCAGGAAACCATCCCAAGCGGGTTACTTAAATAAGTAACGGAGCAGCATCTCCTCATCCGTGGTTCACTAGTGCAACGACAACGGCGGAAATGTGTCCTGTGAAAAAACGTCCAACCAGAACTCTCTAATAACTAAAGTTCCTTGGGTGAATAATGTAAACTCACTACACCGGTATGTTTTAGCGCTTTCAAGGCGAGTTTACTGACAGATATAAGTAAGAACTTTACACTACTTTATACAAGAGATGGAAACAGCGAAGGATGAATGTCCCATAACAAGAACAGAGAAAAAGAAGCTTATCGATTATGGTGTCGACACTGACTACAAAGGCGGAAGCGCGTAGATTTTAAGGACTTATGCAGATCCCAAATACAGATCAGCAGGTACCAGAAGTCAAGAAAAGTTGCTTTTGCATAATATAGCGAAACAAAACACAAGATAAAAAGTCTTAACTTATACACCCACCATAATAGTGAATTATATTTATATAGCGCTTTTCTCTAGTGACTCAAAGCGCTTTTACATAGTGAAACCCAATATCTAAGTTACATTTAAATCAGTGTGGGTGGCACTGGGAGCACGTGGGTAAAGTGTCTTGCCCAAGGACACAACGGCAGTGACTAGGATGGCGGAAGCGGGAATCGAACCTGCAACCCTCAAGTTGCTGGCACGGCCACTCTACCAACCGAGCTATACACACACCATAATAATACTCGTATGTTGAAGCACAGTACAATCCATCAAGCGGTGCGGCTTCATAGCTTACCAAAGTCGTACTAAAACATTTTGATAGATTTTATAGCGCCTGGAACTATACTTTTCAACGGGTTGTACTTGCATCGCGCTGTTCTCCCTTTTTTAAGGAACTCAAAGCGCTTTGACACTATTTCCACATTCACACACTGATGGCGCACACCAGGACCAAGGGTGAAGTTTCTTGCTCATGGATACAACAGATGTGACTAGGATAGTAGAAGGTGGGGATTGAACCAGGAACGCTCAGATTGCTGGCACAGCCACTCTCCCAACCGCGCCACGCCGTCATATAACATTTTGGTGTTGTTTACGCGATTCACCTTGCAGTCTACACATATCTCTTATGTTTGACTGCCATCTGCTGGTCACACTTATCATTTCACCATTTACCAAATAAAATCGCTTCGAAGTCGGTAAGCACAACCAAAATTATTTTGAGCGTTAGGAGGCTTTAATAAGGCGCAATGTCGAGTTTTGAGAAAATGAAAGGATTTTAAAAGTGCCTTATAGTCCGAAAAATACGGCGTTTGTATTTTAGCGCAGGCTGTAGGCTGTGTGGCCCAAAACAAGATGTTGTTTGTGGCCTCATTTTGGTCTTTAATAATACGTATTCATTATTATTACTAAGGGGTTTTGCATGCAGTAAGTAATGCCACCAATATTTTGTATGGAAAACTTTAATAAGGTTTTTGACTTTTTAAAGATGGTATTGACATATCTAGCCCAGGGGTGCCCATTACGTCGATCGCGAGCTACCAGTCGACCGCGGGGGGTGTGTCAGTCGATCTCCAGCCAGGCTTTTAAAAAAAATAGACCTAAAAATGAGTGATCATCAATCTTCACCAGGACGTCACTTAAATGACATTCACGGTACCGGAGGGTCTTGTGAGATGACGCTGGCTGCTGCAAGATCATTATTATGAAAATATGACCGAGAGGAAGGCGAGAAACACTTTTTATTTCAACAGACTCTCGCGCCGTCCCTTCCGTCAAAACTCTAAAGGCCGACTGCACATTTCCTATCTTCAAAATAAAAGCCCTGCTTCATGCTGCCTGCGCTAACTAAATACAGAGTCTCGGAAAACTGGCGTGCACAAGCGATCCCTCAGAAAGCTGGCGTGCACATCACTTCCCAAGACTCCTAGGTACTTGAACTCCTCCACTTGGGGCAGGGTCTCCTCCCCAACCCGGAGATGGCATTCCACCCTTTTCCGGGCGAGAACCATGGACTCGGACTTGGAGGTGCTGATTCTCATTCCAGTCACTTCACACTCGGCTGCGAACCGATCCAGTGAGAGCTGAAGATCCCGGTCAGATGAAGCCATCAGGACCACATCATCTGCAAAAAGCAGAGACCTAATCCTGCGGTCACCAAACCGGAACCCCTCAACGCCTTGACTGCGCCTAGAAATTCTGTCCATAAAAGTTATGAACAGAATCGGTGACAAAGGACAGCCTTGGCGGAGTCCAACCCTCACTGGAAATGTGTTCGACTTACTGCCGGCAATGCGGACCAAGCTCTGGCACTGATCGTACAGGAAGCGGACCGCCACAATAAGACAGTCCGATACCCCATACTCTCTGAGCACTCCCCACAGGACTTCCCGAGGGACACGGTCCAATGCCTTCTCCAAGTCCACAAAGCACATGTAGACTGGTTGGGCCAACTCCCATGCACCCTCAAGAACCCTGCCGAGAGTATAGACCTGGTCCACAGTTCCACGACCAGGACAAAAACCACACTGTTCCTCCTGAATCCGAGGTTCGACTATCCGGCGTAGCCTCCTCTCCAGTACACCTGGATAAACCTTACATTAGAAATAAAATGTACAGCAAGAATGTTGGTGCAGTTCTAGCCAGTTAACAATCTTGTGACGGACTAGGTCAACATTGAACCTTCATGTATTTTGCACATCTCTACAAACGCCTTGCATTCAGACCAAGACCAGGGCTTGTGGTCTCCTCCAAACACTTCATTGTTCAGACAAACGAGCCGTGCTTTCATTCGGAAGTGTGAGCCAGATCTCGCAAAGCAAGAGTGGCAAGCGAAAGTGAGAACGAGCGTATGAAAATATACAGCTGGAAAGCTGGCGCGGCCGCCAGAGAAGAGGATTATAAAGTGCAGTCAATCGGACCGGCTGAGGATAAACTGTGCAAACATGGCACACCTCCATGCCTTTCTTTCTTTTCGACATGAGGAATGGAGTATGCGGGGGGAGCACCACAAATAATCACAATCCTACACTTACCTGAGCATGTGAGCTGCACTGAAGACCACATCAAATTCCCCGCTGTCGAGCCGTGCAGCTTTCTTTGCCATCTCCGCCGCTTCCAGCAAACGGGACTCCTCCAACAAAAACTGACCTGGCGAGGCAACACGGAACAGCAATGCACTGTTAGAGGGCCTGGAGCAGTGCTTCTCAAACTTTTTTTCCAAGTAGCACCTCAGAAAACACTTTTCTCCCCATGTACCGGGCCCAAGTATTCATTAAAAACAAGAAGAAACAAGAAAACACTTGTGTCTCCATGTACCTGGCCCAAGTATTCATTAAAAACAAGAAGTATATTTAACATTTTTGGCTACTGGAACATTACACACAATTTGAACAGTAACACTGTGTTTAAATATTTAATTACCGTATTTTCCGGACCATAATGTGCACGTGATTGATTGAAACTTTTATTAGTAGATGGCACTGTACAGTACATATTCCGTACAACTGACCACTAAATGGTAACACCCGAATAGGTTTTTCAACATGTTTAAGTCGGGGTCCACGTTAATCAACTCATGGTATAATAAGGCGCAACTGCCGATGAATGCTCTATTTTCGATATTTTTTCATATATAAGGACACATTAAAGGATATATATGTATATATATATGTTTGTTTTTTTTATAAATGTAAAACATTTCCTTGTGGTCAACATAACATGTAATTGTGGTTCTTTGGTTAAAATGTTTGCTTAGATCATGTTTTATGGATCATCTACAAGCCGCTTTCTGACAGTCGCTTCTGGATGCACCGTTTTGTGGGCGGTCTTATTAACGGGGCTCACCTTCGGACGCGTCTTTTCTCCGTCATCTTTGTTGTAGAGGTGTAGCGTGCAAGGACGAGTGCAGGAAGTGTCAAAAGATGGAGCAAACTGTTTTAATGACACCCAGACTTTACTTAAATGAATAATGGACCAGCATCTCCTCATCCTTGGCTCACTAGTGCAAGAACAACGCCGGAAATGGATTCCGTGAAAAACTGTCTGACCGAAACTCTCCATCAAGTAAAGTTCTTTGGGTGATTAATTGGACTCACTACACCGGTATGTTTTAGCTCTTTAATGGCAAGTTTACTGACAGATATAAGTAAGAATTCTACACTACTTTATATTAGAACTGGCAACAGCAGAGGATGAATGTCCCATAACGAGAAGATAGAGAAAAAGAAGAAGCTTATCGACTACAGCGTAGGTACGGGCTACAAGGTCGGAAATATGCAGATCCCAAATACAGATCAGCAGGTACCAGAAGGTAAGAAAGTTGCTTTTGCATAATATTGCGAAACAAAACGCCAGATAATATGTCTTACCTTATACACACCATAATATTACTTATATGTTAAAGCATGGTAACATAATGTTATTGTGTAAAAAAAAAAAAAATCGGGCATCAAGCGCTGCGGCTTCATAGCTTACCAAAGTCGTACTAAAACATTTTGATCGATTTTAGAGTGACGTGTGTAATGTTCTATATTTTCAATGGAACATACAAAATGTTGGTGTTGTTTATTTGAATCATGTTGCAGTTTAAACGTATCTCTTATGTTTGACTGCCATCTACTTGTCACAGTTATCATTTCATCATATACCAAATAAAATAGCTTCGAGGTCGGTAAGCAAAACCAGAGTTATTCCGTACATTGGGTGCACTGGGTTATAAGGCGCACTGTCGAGTTTTGATTAAAAAAAATGATTTTAAGTCAATCAATCAATCAATGTTTACTTATATAGCCCTAAATCACTAGTGTCTCAAAGGGCTGCACAAACCACCACGACATCCTCGGTAGGCCCACATAAGGGCAAGGAAAACTCACACCCAGTGGGACATCGGTGACAATAATGACCCAGTGGGACGTCGGTGTGAATGATGACTATGAGAACCTTAGAGAGGAGGAAAGCAATGGATGTCGAGCGGGTCTAACATGATACTGTGAAAGTTCAATCCACAATGGATCCAACACAGTCGCGAGAGTCCAGTCCAAAGCGGATCCAACACAGCAGCGAGAGTCCCGTTCACAGCGGAGCCAGCAGGAAACCATCCCAAGCGGAGGCGGATCAGCATCGCAGAGATGTCCCCAGCCGATACACAGGCAAGCAGTACATGGCCACCGGATCGGACCGGACCCCCTCCACAAGGGAGAGTGGGACATAGAAGAAAAAGAAAAGAAACGGCAGATCAACTGGTCTAAAAAGGGAGTCTAATTAAAGGCTAGAGTATACAAATGAGTTTTAAGGTGAGACTTAAATGCTTCTACTGAGGTGGCATCTCGAACTGTTACCGGGAGGGCATTCCAGAGTACTGGAGCCCGAACGGAAAACGCTCTATAGCCCGCAGACTTTTTTTGGGCTTTGGGAATCACTAACAAGCCGGAGTCCTTTGAACGCAGATTTCTTGCCGGGACATATGGTACAATACAATCGGCAAGATAGGATGGAGCTAGACCGTGTAGTATTTTATACGTAAGTAGTAAAACCTTAAAGTCACATCTTAAGTGCACAGGAAGCCAGTGCAGGTGAGCCAGTATAGGTATATATGTATGTATATATGTATATAAAGGTATATACAGTATAGGTATATATGTATGTATATATGTATATAAAGGTATATACAGTACAGGCGTAATGTGATCAAACTTTCTTGTTCTTGTCAAAAGTCTAGCAGCCGCATTTTGTACCAACTGTAATCTTTTAATGCTAGTGCGTCTTATAGTCCGGAAAATACGGTTAGGTATTTTCTGGCGTAGCGCTCGATGGAGCTCGCATATCACTAACGCCACAGTTTGAGAATCCCTGACCTCGAGAACCTTGAAGACAACTGTAATTACAGAGTGGACACACACAATAAAATAATTGGGACATAGTCATCATGCTGAAGGTCCAGATATAGGTGCTCATACGTTGGATACTTCTGTACTTCAAATCAGACAGGGGTCGTGGGTAAATTTCTGTCCTCTGAGAGAAAATAATTGAGAAATACTGATGTAACAGCAATGAATGTTGGGGGATCTTATTTATGAAACTTGTTTTAGCTGTGCAATAAATGGTTTCAAACTTTGGACTTCTGAACTCATAGACAGAGCTGACTTTGGGTGCACGTCTGCAACCAGAATGTGGAACCGACCAGTACAACCACCTACAAAAACAACAAAACCGCAAACTTATTTAAAATAGAAATACTTATTTGAAGTAGCATTTCAAGAATTTTTTTCAATGAAACCTGACACCAAAGTCCGAGGTTGTTTGACTGTTCAAGCAAAAACAGGAGGTGTCCAGTGTCCAGCCTAATCTGCAACCTCTAAGTCGATTATCTATTGAGTATATGCTTATTCAAAGAAATGACATCAAACATAGCAGCGGCCAAAAAAAACATCACAAAATAAAAGTTAAAAAATGCTGAATTTTATCAGAGAAGAATACAAATATGGAATTTGTCTTGGAAGACGTTTCGCCTCTCATCCGAGTCAGTTCATCAGTTCGTGCTCATAGACTTAGATTGGTCAGATCTAGTCTAGCGGCTGGTGCCAAAACCCCAAATGTTTATACTCCAATAAAACCAGGAGCGTGTGCCTGGGCAAGTGATGAACTGAGGAATTCTACTCAGATGAGAGGCGAAATGTTTTCCAAGACAAACCATGGATTGAATGCCCTCACAAAACAATCACCTGGATGAATGAGAACATTCATAGACAAATAAAGACTTTATTTTTCTAAATTGGATTGCTGTTTTGGCATGAAAAGATCACATCATTCTTATACTCAATTAAAAAAACTCAAATGTTATGTTTTAGACTTTGTCTGTTTTTGTTGTTTATTCCTTTTAAGCACAACCTCTTCCTCGTGTGTCCGACATACAATTGATACAATTAACTTAATCTGTTTCTACATTGTTTTACAATGATTTATTCTAACGTCACTGGGCAACATTCAGCAGTAAATTCCTAACTGTTCCTCTTATCTTTCTTCCTAAGTGATTCCCTAAGAGGAATCCATTCAAATTCATGACATGTTCTTAAAGGGCAAAATTGTTCCCACCTGCTGTTCTTAAGTCACGGAATGCCAAATGGTTAGCGTGTGCGAGTCTATCATTATTTGCATACAAACACGCCTTTATTTCCCCTATATGCATATGTAAACACCCTTAATTCTGTAATTTGCATAGGTAAACCCCCCTAACTCCCCATATAAGGGGACAATTGCTGCGGAAAAGCTGAACATCAAACACACGGCAAAAACACAAACAGATTACAGAAGAGAATCTTGTATTATCCCGTAGGGGGAAAACATAATGTCAAAACATAAGTTTAAGAAAGGGGGGACTGCTGCAATAGCCTCGAAGCGGAAGAAAAATTGGTCGAGTTCAGAAATGGAGATTCTACTGCAGGAAGTGGAGTAAAACCAAGTAGTGATGATCCTCAGGAGTGCAAACTCGGGGTTTTAAGGGCACTATAACTGATGCAGTAAACATGGTGTCAAGCGGCAAGGTCCGCGTGTATGTGTGTGTGTGTGTGTGTATGTGTGTGTGCATGCACGGTATTTTGAAATGTCTATATATTGCTCATTTTGTTATATGTCTGTCTGTCTATCTATCTATCTATCTATCTATCTATCTATCTATCTATCTATCTATCTATCTATCTATCTATCTATCATATTAATTAAACATTACACCAGGGGTCGGGAACCTTTATGGCTGAGAGAGCCAAGAAGCCAAATATTTTAAAATGTATTTCCGTAAGAGCCATATCATTTTTTTTGTTAACACTGAACACAACTAAACGCGTGCATTTTTAAGTAAGACCAACATTTCTATTGTATAATAGGTCTCTTATTCTTTGTAATAACATTGTTATTCTGAAGCTAACTGTGGAGGGGGAGTGGCCTGCGGGCCTGCAGCAAAGCGGGGTGTTGCCAGGACCGGCCTCGAAATCAGCGACAGGTGCGTAGATGGCCCACCTGGGCCTTGTTATCTAATCACCAGTCGCTCTGTTATAAGCAGCAGCCAGGAGGAGAGACGGGGTTGGGGCTGGAGCCAGAGCGCGAGCGAGACCGAAAGAGAAAAAGACAATTGCTGGAAAGCAACTGATAGACTTATTGAAAAATAAAACAATAATGTAACCCTGAAACAGGCTCTCATGTTTGGTGGTCTGAAGAACCCCCAGGAGGGCAAACCCCACACTAACCAATAATAAATAAATAACTTATTACCATTAACGCAACTTCTTGAACAGGTGCGGTGGAAAAACGGATGGATGGATTAAAAATGCATGAGAATGTTTTATATTTTGAACGTTATTTTTAACACTGTGATTACAAGTGGAATTATTCATTAATTATCGTGTTAAGCAATGTCAGCTCAGATTTATCCGAGAGCCAGATGCAGTCATCAAAAGAGCCACAGGTTCCCTACCCCTGCATTAGACCATACTTGCCAACCTTGAGACCTCCGACTTCGGGAGATGGGGGGTGTTTAGGGGGGTGGCCATGTCTCTTCTTCGTTCTCCTGCTTCGTCTCTGTTATGTTTTTGGACATTACTACTTGCCGTAGCTTTAAAGCAATGCATGATGGGAATCCGGATGTTGTGTGTCAGTGTATTAACGTGCAGGCTGGAATAAACACACGCTGAGAAATAGCTCCGTGCCTGCCTACTTTATGGGTTATGGATAAACCTATGGATAACGGAGACATATATAATTATAAATAAATAAATAAATGGGTTGTACTTGTATAGCGCTTTTCTACCTTCAAGGTACTCAAAGCGCTTTGACACTACTTCCACATTTACCCATTCACACACACATTCACACACTGATGGAGGGAGCTGCCATGCAAGGTGCTAACCAGCACCCATCAGGAGCAAGGGTGAAGTGTCTTGCTCAGGACACAACGGACGTGACGAGGTTGGTACTAGGTGGGGATTGAACCAGGGACCCTCGGGTTGGGCACGATTAATAAATTTTATTTGTAAAAAGCACTTTACATTGAGCAAATAACCTCAAAGTGCTACAGTGTATTAAAATAAAATAAAAAAAAAAACAACAACAATAATAATAATAATAAAATGATAATACAAATAAATAAAAACTAGAACAGCCTAATAGCCAGAACTAGTATGCACATATCTATAAAAAGGCTTTTCTTTTTAAAAAGAAAGGTTTTTAAGCCTTTTTAAAAAGCATCCACAGTCTGTGGTGCCCTCAGGTGGTAAGGGAGAGCGTTCCACAAACTGGGAGCGGCGGAGCAGAAAGCCCAGTGTCCAATTGTCTCCTTTTCAGGTGAGAGAGGACGCTAAAGGCAGTGCCCGCAATATCGTTGTCCGGGTGGAAATCGGGAGAAATTCGGGAGATTTTCGGGAGGGGGTGACATTACTAAAAATAGTAGGAACGAGTTATCATATTTTTTCAAAGAACAAACAACTGCAACCATCTGGAATATTGATGAAGAAGTAGAAGCATTTAAGTCTCATCTTAAAACTCATCTGTATACTCTAGCCTTTAAATAGACCTCCTTTTTAGACCAGTTGATCTGCCGCTTCTTTTCTTTCTCCTATGTCCCCCCCTCCCTTGTGGAGGGGGTCCGGTCCGATGACCATGGATGAAGTACTGACTGCCCAGAGTCGAGACCCAGGATGGACCGCTCGTCGGGACCCAGGATGGACCGCTCGCCTGTATCGGTTGGGGACATCTCTACGCTGCTGATCCGCTTGAGATGGTTTCCTGTGGACGGGACTCCCACTGCTGTCTTGGAGCCACTATGGATTGAACTTTCAGTATCATGTTAGACCCGCTCGACATCCATTGCTTTCGGTCCCCTAGAGGGGGGGGGTTGCCCACATCTGAGGTCCTCTCCAAGGTTTCTCATAGTCAGCATTGTCACTGGCGTCCCACTGGATGTGAATTCTCCCTGCCCACTGGGTGTGAGTTTTCCTTGCCCTTTTGTGGGTTCTTCCGAGGATGTCGTAGTCGTAATGATTTGTGCAGTCCTTTGAGACATTTGTGATTTGGGGCTATATAAATAAACATTGATTGATTGATTGATGAATGAAACGACAGTGGAAATGAGGTGTGTTTTCAGCTAGCACGGCGGCAACCCGCCTAAATATATAAGTACTAAAATCAAGATATGTCAAATTGAAAGGGAGAGAATAAATGACTACTTACCATAATGCATGTAACAGTTGCCCTTTGTGGGATCCAACTGGATGGCCTTCAAGAAGTACTTCTCTGCTTCTGATTTCTGCCCCTGAGACGGAACAACCGCAAGTGTCATTATTGGTTCAACCGCCTCCCGAAACTACTCAAAAAACACCCGACAAAATATCTTCATGCATACCCAAGGTGTCTCTCCGAACCCGCCGCCCCGCTTTAACAATAAATCTTAATAAACACACAAGCGGCCATTAGTCCAGGCTCGTGTGTGGAGTGTCAACATACAGTATGTGTGGTCAGTCTCGATGCAGTCCACCGAGCGGGGCGAAAGCTCCTTCGTTACACTTTTATCTGTGCAAAAAAGGACTATTAGAGCATGACCACAGACTGCTGGTGTGTGTGCCGTGCGGGGCGATGGAAACGGGGATGGACACGGGAGGAAAGAAAACTAACACTGAGAGGCGGATGCCTTCATGTACTGATGGGAATGTTTGGCGTGACTAGAAAGGCCTGGAAGCGGACGACGCCAACGTATCCCACAGGACATCCTTCAACAGTTTAAGTCCCTCCAGGATTTCGCTTTTTTTTTTTTTCCGTGGTTCCCGGAAAGTCTGATCTAACTGCAGCTTCTTCAGACAGTTTCAGCCACTTTTTGGAGGACGATTTTTAACAACATTTTTACAATTTGTTATCAATGATTTAAATGTTCTCTCTAACCCAGGTGTCGGCAACCCGAAATGTTGAAAGAGCCATATTGGAACAAAAATACAAAAACAAATCTGTCTGGAGCCACAAAAAAATAAAAGCCATATCACGTCTCGCCTCGACTACTGTAACGTATTATTTTCGGGTCTCCCCATGTCTAGCATTAAAAGATTACAGTTGGTACAAAATGCGGCTGCTAGACTTTTGACAAGAACAAGAAAGTTTGATCACATTACGCCTGTACTGTATATACCTTTATATACATATATACATACATATATACCTGTACTGGCTCACCTGCACTGGCTTCCTGTGCACTTAAGATGTGACTTTAAGGTTTTACTACTTACGTATAAAATACTACACGGTCTAGCTCCATCCTATCTTGCCGATTGTATTGTACCATATGTCCCGGCAAGAAATCTGCGTTCAAAGGACTCCGGCTTATTAGTGATTCCCAAAGCCCAAAAAAAGTCTGCGGGCTATAGAGCGTTTTCCATTCGGGCTCCAGTACTCTGGAATGCCCTCCCGGTAACAGTTCGCGATGCCACCTCAGTAGAAGCATTTAAGTCTCACCTTAAAACTCATTTGTATACTCTAGCCTTTAAATAGACTCCCTTTTTAGACCAGTTGATCTGCCGTTTCTTTTCTTTTTCTCCTATGTCCCACTCTCCCGTGTGGAGGGGGTCCGGTCCGATCCGGTGGCCATGTACTGCTCGCCTGTGTATCGGCTGGGGACATCTCTGCGCTGCTGGTCCGCCTACGCTTGGGATGGTTTCCTGCTGGCTCCGCTGTGAACGGGACTCTCGCTGCTGTGTCTTGGATCCTCTTTGGACTGGACTCTCGCGACTGTGTTGGATCCATTGTGGATTGAACTTTCACAGTATCATGTTAGATCCGCTCGACATCCATTGCTTTCCTCCTCTCCAAGGTTCCCATAGTCATCATTGTCACCAATGTCCCACTGGGTGTGAGTTTTCCTTGCCCTTATGTGGGTTCTACCGAGGATGTCGTGGTGGTTTGTGCAGCCCTTTGAGACACTAGTGATTTAGGGCTATATAAGTAAACATTGATTGATTGATTGATATCACAAACCCTGTTTCCATATGAGTCGGGAAATTGTGTTAGATGTAAATATAAACGGAATAAAATGATTTGCTAATCCTTTTCAACCCATATTCAGTTGAATGCACTACAAAGACAACATATTTGATGTTCAAACTCACAAACTTTGTTTTTTTTTGCAGATAATACTTAACTTAGAATTTCATGGCTGCAACATATGTCAAAGTAGTTGGGAAAGGGCATGTTCACTAATGTGTTACATTACCTCAGGGGCGCTCACACTTTTTCTGCAGGCGAGCTACTTTTCAATAGACCAAGTCGAGGAGATCTACCTCATTCCTATTTATAATTTATATTTATTTATTTATGAAAGAGACATTTTGATTAACAAGTTAATGGTGTTTAATGATAATACAAGCATGTTTAACACACATAGATTCCTTTCTTTCATGAAGACAAGAATATAAGTTGGTGTATTACCTGATTCTGATGACTTGCATTGATTGGAATCAGACAGTAATGATGATAACGCCCACATTTTCAAATGGAGGAAAAAAAAAGTCCTCCTTTCTGTCCAATACCACATGAAAGTGGTTGGATTTGGCATCTCATTTGTCCAACTTGCATACTCGTTTTTAAACACTTTGTTATGAGAGTAGCATATGTGTGTGGCCCTTTAATGTCTGGCAGCAGGTGAGTGACGTCAGTGAGTGTGTGGGCGAACGAGGAGAGGGAGCGGTCGCTGAGGGCGGGGGAGAAATACATTGGCATCAAACTCCGTAGCTTGCTAGCTTGTGCACGCTAGCTTTCTGAGACTCTTATTTTGTTAGCACAGGCAGGATGAAACAGGTCTTTTATGGTGAAGACAGGAACTGTGCAGTCGCTCTTTAGAGTTTTGACAGTAGGTACGGATCAACTGTTTATTAAGTTCAAACCTGAATTTCTGCATCTATTCATGAGTCCGTCCAGTTTTTTTTCTCCTGTGCGCTGATTGGCACCTGGCCACACCTGGTGTCAATCAGCCCTCTCCTATTTCTACCTGCTTTTGTCCTCCAGTCAGGGCTGGATTATTGTCTTTGTCGATGACGCTGTTGTCGCTCCTGTCGTGTCGTGCCGTGTCTTGTATTTGCAGCCTAGCGGTAAGCTATATCCGTTAGATGTTTGTAGCTTACTGTTTTTTGTTCCCTGCTTCCAGTTTGTTTTGTACTACACGTTATGACTTCTTTTTTTCCTGTTCGCTACCCGCTAGCTTCCACGCTGGACCCTTTTTGTTTTTGCTAGCTTCCATGTTAAGCTCCTTTTATTTTCTAGCTCCCTTAGTTTGTTGTCCGCCCACGTGCGCATCCTTGGTTTGTACCCTTTGTTTGTTTTTGTCTTAGTATTTTAATTAAATCATGTTTACTTACAAAATGCCTGCCTCGTTTTCTGCATCTTGGGGTTCATCACAGACAAACTGACAGTAAGAACAAAGTGACTTGCTACGCCTAACCCTGACAGGGAAAAAAGTAATCCTAAAAATCACAATAAGCTGCAGATCAACTGCTTATTAAGTTCAAACCTGAATTTCTGCACCTATTCATGAGTCCGTAAGAAGTTAAATCTTAGGGGAATTTCCTGATGAGTGAATATATGCAGAGATGTGTCACAAAACCACATATTCCATCCACTCTTGACTTTGGAAGCTGTATTCTGAGTCTGAGAAAATATACACATGCCTTCATTAGTAGAAAATCAGCAGCCTGTCAAACGTCAACATGGAAATACACAGAGATGACCATTTTCCACTTGCAATCCTACTTGGACCGGCAGACCTGCTTATACTGTTCATGCAGACCAGTATGCCTCGCACTGGTTTGGTTTTCCACAGCAAGTGAAGAAAATACCCTCAGATATTATATACACAGACACGATCAAAAGTTTACATACACTTGTAAAGGATATAATGTCATGGCTGTCTTGAATTTCCAATCGTGATTGAGTGATTGGCGCACATGAAGTTTGGTTCTTTTATGGATTTATTATGGGTCTACTGAAAATGTGACCAAATCTGCTGGGTCAAAAGTATACTGTGCAGGTTGCCCTCCCGTGGGTCCTCCAGACCACCGAGCACCGACATGAAATCCCGTTTCAGGGTTGCAATACAGTTTTGTTTTAACATAATGTCCTCAGGTTTCTTTCCAGCAATTGTTTTTCAGTCTTTTTCAGTCTCACTCTTGCTCTTACGCCAGCTCCCCTCCAGCTCAACCACCTTTCTCCTCCCAGCTGCTGCTTGTACAGGGCGAGAGGTGATTAGATAACAAGGCACCTGTCGCTGACTTCGAGGCAAGTCCTGGCTCACCCCGTTCCGCTGCAGGCCCGCAGGCCACGCCTCCTACGAATATACACATTGCAATGTTAATATTTGGTTACATGTCCCTTGGCAAGTTTCACTGCAATAAGGCGCTTTTGGTAGTTCTTGAGGGTGCATGGCAGTTTGCCCAACCAGTCTATATGTGCTTTGTGGACTTGGAGAAAGCATTCGACCGTGTCCCTCGGGAAGTCCTGTGGGGAGTGCTCAGAGAGTATGGGGTACCGGACTGTCTTATTGTGGCGGTCCGCTTCCTGTACGATCAGTGCCAGAGCTTGGTCCGCATTGCCGGCAGTAAGTCGGACACGATTCCAGTGAGGGTTGGACTCCGCCAAGGCTGTCCTTTGTCACCGATTCTGTTCATAACTTTTATAGACAGAATTTTCTAGGCGCAGTCAAGGCGTTGAGGGGATCCGGTTTGGTGGCCGCGGGATTAGGTCTCTGCTTTTTGCCGATGATGTGGTCCTGATGGCTTCATCTGACCGGGATCTTCAGCTCTCACCGGATCGGTTCGCAGCCGAGTGTGAAGCGACCGGAATGAGAATCTGCACCTCCAAGTCCGAGTCCATGGTTCTCGGCCGGAAAAGGGAGGAGTGCCATCTCCGGGTTGGGGAGGAGACCCTGCCCCAAGTGGAGGAGTTCAAGTACCTAGGAGTCTTGTTCACGAGTGGGGGAAGAGTGGATCGTGAGATCGACAGGCGGATCGGTGCGGCGTCTTCAGTAATGCGGACGTTGTATCGATCCGTTGTGGTGAAGAAGGAGCTGAGCCGGAAGGCAAAGCTCTCAATTTACCGGTCGATCCACGTTCCCATCCTCACCTATGGTCATGACCGAAAGGATAAGATCACGGGTACAAGCGGCCCAAATGAGTTTCCTCCGCCGTGTGGCGGGTCTCTCCCTTAGAGATAGGGTGAGAAGCTCTGCCATCCGGGAGGAACTCAAAGTAAAGCCGCTGCTCCTCCACATCGAGAGGAGCCAGATGAGGTGGTTCGGGCATCTGGTCAGGATGCCACCCGAACGCCTCCCTAGGGAGGTGTTTAGGGCACGTCCAGCTGGTAGGAGGCCACGGGGAAGACCCAGGACACGTTGGGAAGACTATGTCTCCCGGCTGGCCTGGGAACGCCTGGGGATCCCCCGGGAAGAGCTAGACGAAGTGGCTGGGGAGAGGGAAGTCTGGGTTTCCCTGCTTAGGCTGCTGCCCCCGCGACCCGACCTCGGATAAGCGGGAGATGATCCCGACCTCGGATAAGCGGGAGATGATGGATGGATGGATGGATGGTAGCCATCCACAAGCTTCTGGTAAGTCTCTGGTTGAATTTTTGACCACTCCTCTTGACAAAATTGGTGCAGTTCAGGTAAAAATGTTGGTTTTCTTACACAGACTTGTTTTTTCAGCATTGTCCACACATTTAAGTCAGGACATGGGAAGGCCTTTCTAAAAACATAATTGTAGCCTGATTTAGCCATTCCTTTACCACTTTTGACAGGAACGGAGCATAATACTACCACCACCATGCTTGATGGTAGGAATTAGTGTTCCTGGGACTAAAAGCCTCACCTTTTCTCTTCTAAACATATTATTGGGTATTGTGGCCAAACAGCTCAATTTTTGTTTCACCTGACATCACATAGACAAAGATAGATCCTTCTAGAGGAAAGTTCTGTTGTCAGACGAAACAAAACGTTTCATTGCGATAAGGTGGTAGCCATCCACATGCTTCTGGCAAGCTTCTGCTTGAATCTTTCTCCTCCAAACATATTGTTGGTATTGTGGCCAAACATCTACATTTTTGTCTCATCTGACCACAGAACTTTCCTCCATTAGGTATTATCTTTGTCCAAGTGGTGTCAGATGAAACAAAAATTGACCCGTTTGGCCACAATACCCAGCAATGTGTTTGTAGGAGAAAAGGTGAGTCATTTAATCCCAGGAACACCATACCTACCGTCAAGCATGGTGGTGGTAGTATTATGCTCTGGGCCTGTTTTGCTCTCAATATAACTGGTGCTTTACAGAGAATAAATGGGACAATGAAAAAGGAGGATTACCTCCAAATTCTTCAGGACAACCTAAAATCATCAGACCGGAGGTTGGGTCTTGGGCGCAGTTGGGTGTTCCAACAGGACAATGACCCCAAACACACGCCAAAAGTGATAAAGGAATGGCTAAATCCGGGTAGGATTAAGGTTTTAGAATGGCCTTCCCAAAGTCCTGACTTGAACTTGTGGACAATGCTGAAGAAACAAGTCCATGACAGATTTACCTGAACTGCACCAATTTTGTCAAGAGGAGTGGTCAAAAATTCAACCAAAAGCTTGTGCATTGCTACCAAAAGTGCCTTATTGCAGTGAAACTTGCTGTGAACGACTCTTGCCATCATCGCTCGGGTTCAATGGACCACCCAGGAAGGCCATTTGACTTCCTTATTATGCAATAAAGCTTGTCTGCAGCTCGGATCGCTTTTCAGCTCCTTCCTCCACTGCTCGTTCACGGCCTGCTTTTCGGCCGCCGTCGTCGTTGTCCTCGTCTGCTTTTGGCCGCGCATGCTTTTCGTTCTCTGCTGCGGCCTCTTCTCCTCCTTCTGCCCCGATCTCTCCTCCTTCTCCCCTTTTATACACTGTGAGGCGATAAGTTGATTGTTTCCCGGTGTGCGAGCCACGCACTTGATCTCGCTTGTACCGTCGCTCCCGGCACGCCCCACCTCTCCGCTCGGTCGTCGTCTTCGCTTCCTTGCCGCCATCTTGGGCCGGGCTACAGCGTGCACTGCCCCGCTGCTCATTCGCCGGCTCCGCCTCTCCACACTTGCCAAGGGACATGTAACCAAATATCAACATTGCTGCATGTATACTTTTGACCCAGCCGATTTGGTCACATGTTCAGTAGACCCTTAATAAATTCATAAAATAACCAAACTCCATTATTGAATCTGAAAAAAACAGGCATGTGTTCAATAGTCTTATTGGATGGATTTCTACTCTGCTCATACCAAGTATTTGATCTAAAATAATGATTATTGTGGGGTTATTGTGCTTTCCAGCAAACACATCCTAGTCATGGCTGCCTTGCTAGAACAGACCCCTATAGATGTGTACTGTTTGGGCTTTGTTTGATCAGATGTCGACTGGTGCCCCAGTCAGAGTCTGAATGTGTCAAAGTCAGAGTCTGAACTTTCTATTGGCCAGCTGCTCTTCTGTTCTAGCTTTGATTGTCAATGCAAAGTCTCGAGGGGATTTTTTTGTGGTTTGGTTCTTTAATTGTGTGCTTTCCCTAAAGACTGAAACACAATGCTGCATTGAGGTTTGTCTTGTTTGAAATAAATATGCATGTGCATATGCTGAGCACATTTTGGTACTAAATGTAGCCCACGAGATCATATAGATTTAATGTCAGCCACATTTTCCAAATGTTTGGTTTTTTGGTATTTGTTAGTTACAGAACAAGGCTGTACAGGTTACACATTACACTAGTCTTTAATTTTCAAATTGACGGTTCTCAGGGATGATGGTCGGGTTTTATAAATATCGAGAATTGTGAAAAGTTTCGTCCAGGGTGTACACCGCCTTCTGCCCAAATGCAGCTGAGATAGGCTCCAGCCTGTTTTCACGTCCGCTTTCCCACTATATAAACAGCTTGCCTGCCCAATCACGTTACAACATCTACGGATTTTAATAAAAAAAACTGCACACACAAGGTGACGAAGCGGAAGAACGAGGAAGTTGCAGCCATGGCGACGCAGTCAGAGTGATTCCATGTTGTCTGTTGCCATCTTCTGGTGAATGTTGGCTATAGCGTTAGGTTGCTTTTTGATTGGCCAAACGATTTACGTGTTAAGTGTTTTTTTTTTTTTTTAGTAACCAGCAAGCACAGTACAGTTAGTAGAACAACTGTGTTTTTATTACTGTGTATGTAGGTGCCGTCTGAAATTAAACTATTTATTTGATTTATAAATATAATAAAACAAATATATATATAGCTAGAATTCACTGAAAGTCGAGTATTTCATACATATATATATATATATATATATATATATATATATATATATATATATATATGTATGAAATACTCGTTTGTAAGCAAATTGTCAAACAATTTTAGAACAACATTTCTCAACGAGCTATTGCAAGGAATTTAGGGATTTTACCATCTACGGTCCAAAAAATCATCAAAAAGTTCAGAAAATCTGGAGAAATCACTGCACGTAAGCGATGATATTAGGACCTTTGATCCCTCAGGCGGAACTGCATCAAAAACTGACATCATTGTGTAAAGGATATCAGCACGTGGGCCCAGGAACACTTCATAAAACCACTGTCAGTAACTACAGTTGGTTGCTAAGCAAAACCCATTTATCATATATTTATATATATACATATATATATTTTCATAAATATATATATATATATATATATATATATGTATATATATATATATATATACATATATATATATATATATATATATATATATATATATATTTATGAAATACTCAGGTTGGTAGATGTAAATATACTCCTCCCCTCTTAACCACGCCCCCGCCCCAACCACGCCTCCGCCTTAGCCCCGGCCACGCCCCCCCACCTCCCGAAATCCGAGTTCTCAAGGTTGGCAAGTATGGGCCAAAGACATTTGATAGTTACAGCGGACAAAAATAAATATTGTGGAAAACTCTGCTCTTCCTATTGGAGTTTTATATAATTTAAAGGGGAACTGCACTTTTTCGGGAATTTTCCCTTCCATTCACAATCTTTATGAAAGACATGTCAATGGATGTTATTATTATTATTATTATTATTATCATTTTGCATTCTAAATATTAAATAAATGCGATCAAAAGTCTGCTTACAATGAAGCCTTTGGGAGCCGTTCAATTCTGCCCTTAATAAAACATCTAATTACCTCCATTAAGTTTGTATATGCAATGTAAGTATTTATGTACCGTATTTTCGGGATTATAAATCGCTCTGGAGTATACGTCGCACCAGCCGAAAATGCATGATAAAGAAGGAAAAAAAACATATATGTCGCACTGGAGTACTGTATACAGGTGCTGTTCATATTATTAGAATATCATGAAAAAGTTGATTTATTTCAGTAATTAAATTCAGAATGTGAAACTTGCATATTATATCAATTCATTACACACATAGTGATATATTTGAAATGTTTATTTCTTTAAATGTTGATGATTAGTACTGACAATTACTGAAAATCCCCAATTCAGTATCTCAGAAAATGTGAATATTAGTTACGACTAGTACCAAAAAATATTTTTTAGAAATGTGGGCCGACTGAAAAGTATGAAGATGGAAAGTTTCAGCAGGTACGGCAATTTTGCCTGAATTGCTGCAGCAGTACGGCGTGGCATGGAGTCCACCAGTCTGTTGCACTCCTCAGGTGTTACTTCATTTGTCGCCATGGAGGCGAGGATTAGTGATTAAGAAGTAGCTAAAACACTGCCGACGGCGGCTGGACGTTAGCCGCTAGCTTCGTAGCCATGTCGGACACCTCAGTCACCTTGGACGTATCCTCGCTCATCCATGCGGACTGGACACTGGCCGAGAGTGGAGTCGGCTGTCTTGGTTGCTTTGTTGGGTCTGCTCCTGTCTCTGGCCATGCTCCCTCCACCCCAGCGGACGATGGCGTGGAACACCGCAGAGGCCACCACAGTGGATATGTTTCTTTTACTTTTTATTCATAGCTGTATGTAGAAGTGTCTGCTTGTATCTGCTGCTTTAATGTCTTTAATGTCCTCTGTGCTCTTTGATGTTTGATGTTTCCCTCTTACACACATGGAAGAGGGATGTGTACTATGGCTATGAGTTGTTGTTTTTTTCCCTTGGCCTCAGTCTGCACCCCCACTCCAGGGCCCAGGCTAAGACCGATTTTTTATTTTATTTTAATCTTCTATTTTTTTTCTCCCCCCCCCCCTTGTTTAACTGTATGTCATCTTTTTTGTAAGGGGCGCTGGAAGCCGGCAGACCCGTCAGCGATCCTGTTCTGTCTCCCTGTAATGTTTGTCTGATCTTGAATGGGATTGTGCTGAAAATTGTAATTTTCCTGAAGGAACTCTCCTGACGGAATAAATAAAGTACTATCTATCTATCTATCTATCTATGTCTTAAAGCACCTCTTCCTGAGGACATTTCAGTGTTATAACTTCACCTTTTTTTTAGATTTTAAGCCAAAATGCGTCCGTTCTCCCTTTTCTGTCCACACACTGTGTCTGCTTGTAAGTACTCTGTGATTGTGTGCCGCCGAACATGCTCCTCGACTTGTAAACCAGCTCTGTCACGGGGGGCCACGTTTCAAAGATGTTATCGTACCCCAAATGATGAATTAGTATCGCAGTACTATATTAATCCCGGTATACCGTACAACCCTACATTAGACACACAAATAAGCAATCTAAAATTGCTGCGAGAGAGACAAACTATCTGTCGCTAACTGGCCCTGAGCAACTGCCAAACAACAGATAAAAAAAACACCTCTCATCCAGTAAATTCCTCCGACTCAAAGGAAACGTCTGAGGAAAACACAAAGGAGGCGGGGACAGGAAACATAAATACAACAGGAAGAGGGGGAAGAAAGCATTGTAATTTATTTGCTGAATGCACTTTGCAACCCGCTCTAGTGGCTCTCCGGAGCTTTTTCGAAAAGATATGAAAAATGGAAAAAGATGAGGGGGAAAAAAACATTTTTTAGTTTTAATATGGTTACTGTAGGAGGACAAACATGACACAAACCTCCCTAGTTGTTATAAAGCACACGGTTTATACTAAACATGCTTCACTGATTCGAGTATGTGGCGAGGGCTGTTTTGTCCTACTAATTTAGGCGGTCCTTGAACTCACCGTAGTTTGTCAACATGTGTAACTTTCTCCGACTTTCTAAGACGTGTTTTATGCCACTTCTTTTTCCGTCTCATTTTGTCCACCAAATTTTTAACGTTGCGCATGAATGCACACAGGTGAGTTTTGTTGATGTTATTGACTTGTGTGGAGTGCTAATCAGACATATTTGGTCACTGCATGACTGAAAGCTAATCGATGCTAACATGCTATTTAGGCTAGCTGTATGTACATATTGCATCATTATGCCTCATTTGTAGCTATATTTGAGCTCATTTGGTTTCATTTAAGTCTTCATGAAACAATTTATATCTAATGACACACTATCTGTATGTACAAACCCCGTTTCCATATGAGTTGGGAAATTGTGCTAGATGTAAATATAAACGGAATACAATGATTTGCAAATCCTTTTCAACCCATATTCAGTTGAATATGCTACAAAGACAACATATTTGATGCTCAAACTGATAAACATTGTTTTTTTTTTTGCAAATAATCATTAACTTTAGAATTTGATGCCAGCAACACGTGACAAAGAAGTTGGGAAAGGTGGCAATAAATACTGATACATTTGAGGAATGCTCATCAAACACTTATTTGCAACATCCCACAGGTGTGCGGGCTAATTGGGAACAGGTGGGTGCCATGATTGGGTATAAAAGCAGCTTCCATGAAATGCTGAGTAATTCACAAACAAGGATGGGGTGAGGGTCACCATTTTGTAAGCAAATTGTCGAACAATTTTACAACAGCATTTCTCAACGAGCTATTGCAAGGAATTTCGGGATTTTACCATCTACGGTCCGTAAAATCATAAAAAGTTCAGAAAATCTGGAGAAATCACTGCACGTAAGCGATGATATTACGGACCTTTGATCCCTCAGGCGGAACTGCATTAAAAACTGACATCAGTGTGTAAAGGATATCAGCACATGGTCTCAGGAACACTTCATAAAACCACTGTCAGTAACTACAGTTGGTCGCTACATCTGTAAGTGCAAGTTAAAACTATAAATGCAAAGCAAAACACATTTATCAACAACACCCTGAAACGCCGCCGGCTTGGCTGGGCCCGAGCTCAGCTAAGATGGACTGATGCAAAGTGGAAAAGTGTTCTGTGTTCTGACGAGTCCACATTTAAAATTATATTTGGACACTGTGGACGTGGTGTCCTCCAGAACAAAGAGGAAAATAACCATTCGGATTGTTATAGGCGCAAAGTTCAAAAGCCAGCATCTGTGATGGTATGGGGGTGTATTAGTGCCCAAGGCATGGGTAACTTACACATCTGTGAAGGCACCATTAATGCTGAATGGTCCATACAGGTTTTGGAGCAACATACGTTGTCTTTCAAGCAACGTTATCATAGACGCCCCTGCTTATTTCAGCAAGACAAGTGTTACAACAGTGTGGCTTCGTAAAAAATGAGTGCGGGTACTTTCCTGGCCCGCCTGCAGTCCAGACCTGTCTCCCATCGAAAATGTGTGGCACATTATGAAGCGTAAAATACGACACCGGACACCCCGGACTGTTGAACGACTGAAGCTCTACATAAAACAAGAATGGGAAAGAATTCCACTTTCAAAGCTTCAACTATTAGTTTCCTCAGTTCCCAAACGTTTATTGAGTGTTGTTAAAAGAAAAGGTAATGCAGGGGTGCCCATTACGTCGATCGCGACCGACTGGTCGATCTCGGAGGGTGTGTCAGTCGATCTCAAGCCAGGCATTAAAAAATGTACATAAAAATGAGCAATCATCAATCATACCAAGACTTCACTTTCGTCAGTTGTTTGACATTCTCGGCACCCGAGGATCTTGTGAGATGACGCTGGCTGCTGCGAGCTCATATTTAAGAAAAAAATCACTAACAGGGCGGACGCAGAGAAACACATTTTATTTCTAGAGACTCCGTACCTACTGTCAAAACTCTAAAGGCCGACTGCACAGTTCCTGTCTTCACCATAAAAGACCTGTTTCATCCTGCCTGTGCTAACAATATAAGAGTCTCAGAAAGCTAGCAAGCTACGGAGTTTGATGCCAATGTATTTCTCCCCCGCCCTCAGCGACCGCTCCCTCTCCTCGCTCGCCCACACACTCGCTGACGTCACTCACCTGCTGCCAGACATTAAAGGGCCACACACATATGCTACTCTCATAACAAAGTGTTTAAAAACGAGTATGCAAGTTGGACAAATGAGATGCCAAATCCAACCACTTTCATGTGGTATTGGACAGAAAGGAGGACTTTTTATCTCCTCCATTTGAAAATGCGGACGTTATCAGCACCACTGTCTAATTCCAATCAATGCAAGTCATCAGAATCAGGTAATACACCAACTTATATTCTTGTCTTCATGAAAGAAAGGAATCTATGTGTGTTAAACATGCTTGTATTATCATTAAACACCATTAACTTGTTAACAAAAATGTCTCTTTCATAAATAAATAAATATAAATTATAAATAGGAATGAGGTAGAGCTCCTCGACTTGGTCAATTGAAAAGTAGCTCGCCTGCAGAAAAAGTGTGAGCGCCCCTGGTCTAGCTCTTCCCGGGGGATCCCGTGGCGTTCCCAGGCCAGCCGGGAGACATAGTCTTCCCAACGTGTCCTGGGTCTTCCCCGTGGCCTCCTACCGGTTCGACGTGCCCTAAACACCTCCTTAGGGAGGCGTTCGGGTGGCATCCTGACCAGATGCCCGAACCACCTCATCTGGCTCCTCTCGATGTGGAGGAGCAGCGGCTTTACTTTGAGTTCCTCCCGGATGGCAGAGCTTCTCACCCTATCTCTAAGGGAGAGACCTGGAAACTCATTTGGGCCGCTTGTACCCGTGATCTTATCCTTTCGGTCATGACCCAAAGCTCATGACCATAGGTGAGGATGGGAACGTGGATCGACCGGTAAATTGAGAGCTTTGCCTTCCGGCTCAGCTCCTTCTTCACCACAACGGATCGGTACAACGTCCGCATTACTGAAGACGCCGCACCGATCCGCCTGTCGATCTCACGATCCACTCTTCCCTCACTCGTGAACAAGACTCCTAGGAACTTGAACTTCTCCACTTGGGGCAGGGTCTCCTCCCCAACCCGGAGATGGCACTCCACCCTTTTCCGGGCGAGAACCATGGACTTGGATTTGGAGGTGCTGATTCTCATTCCGGCCGCTTCACACTCGGCTGCGAACCGATCCAGTGAGAGCTGAAGATCCCGGCCATGATGAAGCCAACAGGACCACATCGTCTGCAAAAAGCAGAGACCTAATTCCGCGGCCACCAAACCGGATTTAAAATGTTACTTAAAATGACATGAAGTAATAGACAAAGCACAGATATTCTCGACATTAGCACAAGAAAGGCAAAATAGAGGAATGATTACGTCAACAGGAAAACCAGTAAACACATGGAGGACTATTAAAAGAATGATTAAACGCGGTACACAGGTTTATGATGATGTATTACAACACCAATTTCGACTGATAAAATCGTTAAGAAGCATAGTTACGACGCCATATGCTGCCCGTAGTTGTGAAGACAAGCTGCACTCACACAGGCGCTCCCATTTCAGCCTAATATGTTTATGGGTAAGATAATAACAGGGAGCACTAAATCTAATAGTGGTGTTTCAAACTTCTCCCTGGTGGGCCGCCACAAATAAATGCATGTATGGGAAACCCTGCCTTATATTTCCAGACACTAATTTCCTTCCCATTGGCCTTGAAATGAATACATGCATCTTTGAAATGTTTCTGGTAAAGTGGAAGCTTCCACGTAACTTCAAAAGTAAAAAATATATACGTCTGTGTCTGCACTTTCATCCGCATCCTCACCAAAATTGAATGGCGTTTTTTTTTTTATTGGTCGGTCCGCCAAGTCGGGTGGAAATTGCGGTATTTGTCCTATTTTCTGTGTGAGTACTGGGAAAAGGGTCATTACAACAAGTTAAAGTTAAAGTAGGAATGATTGTCACACACACACCAGGTGTGGTGAAATTTGTCCTCTGCATTTGACCCATCCCCTTCATCACCCCCTGGGAGGTGAGGGGAGCAGTGAGCAGCTGTGGTTCAGCGCCCGGGAATCATTTATGGTGATTCAACCCCCAATTCCAACCCTTGATGCTGAGTGAAGTGAAGTAAAGTGAATTATATTTATAAAGCCTTTAAATAGACCTCCTTTTTAGACCAGTTGATCTGCCGCTTCTTTTCTTTCTCCTATGTCCCCCCCTCCCTTGTGGAGGGGGTCCGGTCCGATGACCATGGATGAAGTACTGACTGTCCAGAGTCGAGACCCAGGATGGACCGCTCGTCGGGACCCAGGATGGACCGCTCGCCTGTATCGGTTGGGGACATCTCTACGCTGCTGATCCGCTTGAGATGGTTTCCTGTGGACGGGACTCTCACTGCTGTCTTGGAGCCACTATGGATTGAACTTTCACAGTATCATGTTAGACCCGCTCGACATCCATTGCTTTCGGTCCCCTAGAGGGGGGGGGGGGGGGGGGGGGTTGCCCACATCTGAGGTCCTCTCCAAGGTTTCTCATAGTCAGCATTGTCACTGGCGTCCCACTGGATGTGAATTCTCCCTGCCCACTGGGTGTGAGTTTTCCTTGCCCTTTTGTGGGTTCTTCCGAGGATGTTGTAGTCGTAATGATTTGTGCAGTCCTTTGAGACATTTGTGATTTGGGGCTATATAAATAAACATTGATTGATTGATTGAAACCCAATATCTAAGTTACATTTAAACCAGTGTGGGTGGCACTGGGAGCAGGTGGGTAAAGTGTCTTGCCCAAGGACACAACGGCAGTGACTAGAATGGCGGAAGCGGGAATCGAACCTGCAACCCTCAAGTTGCTGGCACGGCCACTCTACCAACCGAGCTATACCCCACGCAGGGAGGTAACGGGTCCCATTTTTTTTATAGTCTTTGGTATGACACGGCCGGGGTTTGAACTCCCAACCTACCGATCTCAGGGCGGACCACCAACGCGGAGCCCGTAAGGACCAGATGAGTCGCCCGTTGTCCTGTTCTAAAAAATAGCTCAAATAGCAGCACTTACCAGTGAGCTGCCTCTATTTTTTTAAAATTGTATTTATTTACTAGCAAGCTGGTCTCGCTTTGCTCGACATTTTTAATTCTAAGAGAGACAAAACTCGAAATAGAATTTGAAAATCCAAGAAAATATTTTGAAGACTTGGTCTTCACTTGTTTGAATAAATTCATTTATTTTTTTTTACTTTGGTTCTTATAACTTTCAGAAAGACAATTTTAGAGAAAAAATACAACCTTAAAAATGATTTTAGGAATTTTAAACACATATACTTTTTTACCTTTTAAATTCCTTCCTCTTCTTTCCTGACAATTTAAATCAATGTTCAAGTTTTTTATTTATTTTTTTTTTTATTGTAAAGAATAATAAATACATTTTAATTGTATTCTTCATTTTAGCTTCTGTTTTTTCGACGAATAATATTTGTGAAATATTTCTTCACACTCATGATTGAAATTCAAAAAAATCTAGAAAATCTGTAGAATCAAATTCAAATCTTATTTGAAAGTCTTTTGAAATTCTTTTAAAATTTTTGTTTTGGAAAATCTAGAAGAAATAATGATTTGTCTTTGTTAGAAATATAGCTTGGTCCAATTTGTTACATATTTTAACAAAGTGCAGATTGGATTTTAACCTATTCAAAGCATGTCATCAAAATTCTAAAATTAATCTTAATCTGGAAAAATTACTAATGATGTTCCATGAATTATTTTTTTAGTTTTTTCAAAAAGATTCAAATTAGCTAGTTTTTCTCTTCTTTTTTTTCAGTTGAATTTCGAATTTTAAAGAGTCGAAATTGAAGATAAACTATGTTTCAAAATTAAATTTATTTTTTTCGTGTTTTCTCCTTTTTTAAACCGTTCAATTAAGTGTTTTTTTCATCATTTATTCTCTACAAAAAAACCTTCCGTAAAAGGAAAAAAATGTATGACGGAATGACAGACAGAAATACCCATTTTTATATATATATAGATTTATTTATTAAAGGTAAATTGAGCAAATTGGCTTTTTCTGGCAGTTTATTTAAGTGTATCAAACTGGTAGCCCTTCGCATTAATCAGTACCCAAGAAGTAGCTCTTGCTTTCAAAAAGGTTGCTGACCCCTGCTCTAACCACTAAGCCACCGAGTAGGTTAGTAAGTGGAGTAACAAGACTTTTATTGTGCGTGTATGACCATCCATTTCCTACCGCTTGTCCCTTTTGGGGTCACTGGGGGTGCTGAAGCCTATTGAACACGTACGTTTAATCGTCAAAAAGTTAAAGAAATCCTGTACCACTGCTACCACCAGAAGGCCAACAGATTCCCGACGAGCCTTCGAGAGAAACGAAGAAGCCGAAACCACAACGGAATCTTTGTTTCGACTTTCTTTTAACTCCATGGAGCTCTACTTTCAATGTGTTCAGTGTGTGTTGACCTAATAGTTTGTGTTTTGGCACAAATGCTTGGCTTAATAGCGGCTGCCTCACACCTCAAATCTCTGCATAATGTCAGGCAAACAGCGTAGGGACTCCTTCAGTGGCATCTGGATTGTATTTACTGTTAAAGCGATGTATCCTGAAAGCAGTGGCGGGCCGTGCGTTTCTCACCTAGGCCTCCAGGGATGTCCTACTTAGTCCGACTTCACCCATCAAAATAATAATAATAGATTTTATTTGTAAAAAGCACTTTACGTTGAGCAAACAACCTCAAAGTGCCACAGTGTAAAAAATAGTAACAATAAAAATAAATACAATATAAAACTAGAAACAGCCCAAAGGCTACAACCAGCATGTATGTCTATAGAAAGGCTTTTTTTTAAAAAGATGGGTTTTTAAGCCATTTTTAAAAGCATCCACAGTCTGTTGTGCCCTCAGGTGGTCAGGGAGAGCAGAGCGTTCCATAGACTGGGAGCAGCGGAGCAGCATTGTTCGAAGCTTTGTCCGTGGAGGTTGGAGGAGGATTTGGGGGTGAGTTAGTACGGAGATTTTGAATTCAATCCTGAATGGAACAGGAAGCCAGTGAAGGGATTTGATTTATTTACGGTAATTTATGTCACCACATGGACACGGCTGGGGATACCGTACAGAAAAAGGGTCTATTTTTCGGCGCATTGAACATTCAATAAAACCGCTTCAGCAATTAAAACATATCTCATGCGGTACTGTCAAAATTAAACAGCCGATTACTATCAATCAATCAATCAATGTTTACTTATATAGCCCTAAATCACTAGTGTCTCAAAGGGCTGCACAAACCACTACCACATCCTCGGTAGGCCCACATAAGGGCAAGGAAAACTCACACCCAGTGGGACGTCGGTGACAATGATGACTATGAGAACATGATACTGTGATACTGATGATACTGATGACTGTGAGAACATATGAGAACATGATACTGTGAAAGATCAATCCATAATGGATCCAACACAGTCGCGAGAGTCCAGTCCAAAGCGGATCCAACACAGCAGCGAGAGTCCCGTTCACAGCGGAGCCAGTAGGAAACCATCCCAAGCGGAGGCTGATCAGCAGCCGATACACAGGCGAGCAGTACATGGCCACCGGATCGGACCGGACTCCCTCCACAAAGGAGAGTGGGACATAGAAGAAAAAGAAGAGAAACGGCAGATCAACTGGTCTAAAAAGGGAGTCTATTTAAAGGCTAGAGTATACAAATGAGTTTTAAGGTGAGACTTAAATGCTTCTACTGAGGTGGCATCTCGAACTGTTACCGGGAGGGCATTCCAGAGTACTGGAGCCCGAAATGAAAAAGCTCTACAGCCCGCAGACTTTTTTTGGGCTTTGGGGATCACTAGGTGGAAGACAAACTTTATTTCCGTGGTTATTTTATCAGTGAATTTTCTGTGGCTTTCTAAGGCTCCGGTGCCACTTCCTGTTTTCGCAACTTGTGATTGGATACTCACTGGGGACTCCCCAGTGAGTATCCAATCACAGCTAGAAGGCCTTATTGATCTGATTGGCTATGACAATTGTCTATCAACTGCATGTGTCCGTTCACTTACAGTGCACCAGACGCCTGCATTGTAGATTCTGAAGACCCCCGGGCAGATTTCGTACAGCATGGCAACATAAACTAGCTGAATTCTGATTGGATACAGACTCTAACCTAAAAAACAACAGCATTAGAAGGAGCATAATATGAGATAAAGACAATATGAATACTTTTAGATACTTAATGTGAGTGTGAATGTTGTCTGTCTATCTGTGTTGGCCCTGTGATGAGGTGGCGGCTTGTCCAGGGTGTACCCCGCCTTCCGCCCGATTGTAGCTGAGATAGGCGCCAGCGCCCCCCGTGACCCCAAAAGGGAATAAGCGGTAGAAAATGGATGGATGGATGGGAAAGTACAATAAAAAAACACTTGCATCTTTAATTTCGAGAAGGTCTTCCTGGTCTTGTTGACAAAAAGTGATACACTATATTGCCGAAATGATCAGAGTCAGGTGTTGCAAGTGTTTAAAATCAAGCACTTAGACATGTTTACCGGTATCTCATCTTTTTCGTAAGGGGCGCTGGAAGCCGGCAGACCCGTCAGCGATCCTGTTCTGTCTCCCTGCAATGTTTGTCTGAATCTTGAATGGGATTGTGCTAAAAAATTGTATTTTCCTGAAGGAACTCTCCTGAAGGAAAAAATAAAGTACTATCTAATCTAATCTAATCTAATCTAATGGAGACTGTTTCTACAAACATTTGTGAAACAATGGGCCGTTCTTAGGAGCTCAGTGGTTTCCAGAGTGGAACTGTCATAGGATTTCCTCGCTCCTAAATATTCCAAAGTCAACTGTCGGCTTTATTATACGAAAATGCAAGAGTTTGGGAACAACAGCAACTCAGCCACTAAGTGGTAGGCCACGTAAACTGACAGAGAGGGGTAAGCGGAGGAATTAGAGTGTGGGGTTGTTTTTCCAGGAGTTGGGCTTGTCCCCGTAGTTGCAGTGAAAGGAACTTTGAATGCTCCAGGATACCAAAATATTTTGGAGAATTTCATGCTCCCAACTTTGTGGGAACAGTTTGGAGCGGGCCCTTCCTCTTCCAACATGACTGTGCACATGTATGACAGTGTCTGGTGTAGATGAACTTAACTGGCCTGCACAGAGTCCTGACCTGAACCCGACATGACACATTTGGGATGAATTAGAACGGAGACTGAGAGCCAACGTCAATGTGTGACCTCACCAATGTGCTTTTGGGAGTATGGTTGAAAATTCCTATAAACGCAGAAGAGTTTAAGCTGAAATAGCTGCAAAAAGTGGACTGACATCACCTATGGGTTAGGAATGGGATGGCACTTCAAGTTCATATGAGTAAAGGCAGATGGCCAAATACTTTTGGCAATATAGTGTAAGTCAGCGGGCACCAGGTCGCCCGTAAGGACCAGATGAGTCGCCCGCTGGCCTGTTCTAAAAATAGCTCAAATAGCAGCACTTACCAGTGAGCTGCCTCTATTTTTAAAATGTTTATTTATTTACTAACAAGCTGGTCTTGCTTTACTCGACATTTTTAATTCTAAGAGAGACAAAACTCAAATATTTTTAAAGACTTGGTTTTCACTTGTTTAAATAAATACATTTTCTTTTTTAACTTTGCTTCTTGTAACTTTCAGAAAGACAATTTTAGAGAAAAAACACAACCTTAAAAATGATTTTAGGATTTTTAAACACAATTAAAATTCCTTCTCCTTCTTTCCTGACAATTTAATTTAATTCTTAATTTTGGCTTCTGTTTTTTCGACGAAAAATATTTGTGAAAAAATGTCTTCAATCTTATTATGATTAAAATTTTAAAAAAATATCCTGGCAAATCTAGAAAAATCTGTAGAATCAAATGTAAATCTTATTTCAAAGTCTTTTTAATTTCTTTTAAAATGTTTGTTCTGGAAAATCTCGAAGAAATAATGATTTGTCTTTGTTAGAATTACATCCATCCATCCATCCATTTTCTACCGCTTATTCCCTCTCGGGGTCGCGGGGGGCGCTGGCGCCTATCTCAGCTACAATCGGGCGGAAGGCAGGGTACACCCTGGACAAGTCGCCACCTCATCGCAGGGCCAACACAGATAGACAGACAACATTCACACACTAGGGCCAATTTAGTGTTGCCAATATATAACACATTGGACCAAGCTGTTAGAATTACAGCTTGGTCCAATTTGTTATATATTCTAAGGAATGCAGATTGGATTTTAACCTATTTAAAACATGTCATCAAAATTCTAAAATTAATCTTAATCAGGAAAAATGACTAATGATGTTCCATAAATTATTGTTTTAGTTTGTAAAAAAAGATTCGAATTAGCTAGTTTTCCGAGTCCATGGTTCTCGCCCGGAAAAGGGTGGAGTGCCATCTCCGGGTTGGGGAGGAGACCCTGCCCCAAGTGGAGGAGTTCAAGTACCTAGGAGTCTTGTTCACGAGTGAGGGAAGAGTGGATCGTGAGATCGACAGGCGGATCGGTGCGGCGTCTTCAGTAATGCGGACGTTGTACCGATCCGTTGTGGTGAAGAAGGAGCTGAGCCGGAAGGCAAAGCTCTCAATTTACCGGTCGATCTACGTTCCCATCCTCACCTATGGTCATGAGCTTTGGGTCATGACCGAAAGGATAAGATCACGGGTACAAGCGGCCCAAATGAGTTTCCAGGTCTCTCCCTTAGAGATAGGGTGAGAAGCTCTGCCATCCGGGAGGAACTCAAAGTAAAGCCGCTGCTCCTCCACATCGAGAGGAGCCAGATGAGGTGGTTCGGGCATCTGGTCAGGATGCCACCCGAACGCCTCCCTAGGGAGGTGTTTAGGGCACGTCCAACCGGTAGGAGGCCACGGGGAAGACCCAGGACACGTTGGGAAGACTATGTCTCCCGGCTGGCCTGGGAACGCCTCGGGATCCCCCAGGAAGAGCTAGACGAAGTGGCTGGGGAGAGGGAAGTCTGGGTTTCCCTGCTTAGGCTGCTGCCCCCGCGACCCGACCTCGGATAAGCGGAAGAAGATGGATGGATAGTTTTTCTCTTCTTTTTTCAGTTGAATTTTATAGATTCCAAATTGTAGATAAACTATGTTTCAAAATTTTATTTTCATTTTTTTCCTTTTTTCCCCTCCTTTTAACCGTTCAATTAAGTGTTTTTTGCATCATTTATTCTCTACAAAAAACCTTCCGTAAAAGGAAAAAAAATGTACGACGGAATGACGGACAGAAACACCCATTTTTTATATATATATATTTATGTATTAAAGGTAAATTAAGCAAATTGGCTATTTCTGGCAATTTATTTAAGTCAAACTGGCAGCCTTTCGCATTAATCAGTACCGAAGAAGTAGCTCTTGGTTTCAAAAAGGTTGCTGTATGTCCATCCCTGCAAAGCAAGTAGTCTGACACACTAAGGAAAAAGTGGACGGGTCCGCACAACAAGCCAGGTAATCATTTTTCTTTCCCAGCCAGAAATCACACCTCACTTTGCTCGCCGTGCCTCAGTTCCCTGAAGCTTTTTTTGCATCTGGAAAATGTTCATCACTTATAGTTTTGCCATATGAGAGTGACGATCGATGAGCAGGTTGCGGGACTACAAACCAAGGCGCTATTGCCATTACACACTCATGAAGACAAAGGCTGACTGAGGACATTTCGTTAAAAACACGCAGCATCGTGTACGTCAAAATATTCTCCACCTAGCACTTCACTTCCCTTCTCCGTTGGCATTATTCGCAGGAATACAATCATGTAGGTTCCAGCTGCATACCATCCGTCATGCTCAAAAATCAACACGGACCAACCCTTTTAAGGTTTGAACTGGCGACTGAAGTCAATAACAGTGTCGTAAATAAAAATGCTCTTCTCGCCACGGGTGGCTGAGCGCTGCCAGGAGGAAACGTCACCGAATCTTGAAAGAGAATCCTATGACTCCCAGGGATTGTTGACAGAAAAAAAACATGGTTTTCTGGTGATTAATGATGATGATCCCTGGCACAGAGAGACGTTCATGCCAGCTGGGCAAGCATCTTTCATTTGTGATCACATCAATAATTCCATCCATCCATCCATTTTCTACCGCTTATTCGCTTTTGGGGTGGCGGAGGGCGCTGGCGCCTATCTCAGCTACAATCGGGCGGAAGGCGGGGTACGCCCTGGACAAGTCGCCACCTCATCGCAGGGCCAACACAGATAGACAGACAACATTCACACACTAGGGCCAATTTAGTGTTGCCAATCAACCTATCCCCAGGTGCATGTCTTTGGAAGTGGGAGGAAGCCGGAGTACCCGGAGGGAACCCACGCAGTCACGGGGAGAACATGCAAACTCCACACAGAGAGATCCCGAGCCTGGATTTGAACCCGGGACTGCAGGAACTTCGTATTGTGAGGCAGACGCACTAACCCCTCTGCCACCGTGAAGCCCACATCAATAATTGTTATAATAATTTTACAAGTGTGGGCATTAGTTGGTAAAAAGACGGGGCACATACATACAAGTATGATTTAGATTAGGCCTGCACAGAAATACCAAAAGCAATTTTACTTAAAGGGGAACATTATCACCAAACCTATGCAAGCGTCAATATATACCTTGATGTTGCAGAAAAAAGACCATGTAATTTTTTTAACCAATTTCCGAACTCTAAATGGGTGAATTTTGGCAAATTAAACGCCTTTCTGTTTATCGGTCTTTTAGCGATGACGACCAACACGCCGGACTGTAGTCAGTTGGAAGCGTGTCTTAATGAAATTAAACAATGGATGTACGCTAACTTTTTGCAACATAATGCCAAAAAAACGGAAATGCTGATTATCGGTCCTGCTAGACACCGACCTCTATTTAACAATACAACTTTAACATTTGACAACCAAATAATAAAACAAGGTGACTCGGTAAAAAATCTGGGTATTATTTTTGACCCAACTCTCTCCTTTGAGTCACACATTAAAAGCGTTACTAAAACGGCCTTCTTTCATCTCCGTAATATCGCTAAAATTCGCTCCATTTTGTCCACTAAAGACGCCGAGATCATTATCCATGCATTTGTTACGTCTCGTCTCGATTACTGTAACGTATTATTTTCGGGTCTCCCCATGTCTAGCATTAAAAGATTACAGTTGGTACAAAATGCGGCTGCTAGACTTTTGACAAGAACAAGAAAGTTTGATCACATTACGCCTGTACTGTATATACCTTTATATACATATATACATACATATATACCTATACTGGCTCACCTGCACTGGCTTCCTGTGCACTTAAGATGTGACTTTAAGGTTTTACTACTTACGTATAAAATACTACACGGTCTAGCTCCATCCTATCTTGCCGATTGTATTGTACCATATGTCCCGGCAAGAAATCTGCGTTCAAAAGACTCCGGCTTATTAGTGATTCCTAGAGCCCAAAAAAGTCTGCGGGCTATAGAGCGTTTTCTGTTCGGGCTCCAGTACTCTGGAATGCCCTCCCGGTAACAGTTCGAGATGCCACCTCAGTAGAAGCATTTAAGTCTCACCTTAAAACTCATCTGTATACTCTAGCCTTTAAATAGACCTCCTTTTTAGACCAGTTGATCTGCCGCTTCTTTTCTTTCTCCTATGTCCCCCCCTCCCTTGTGGAGGGGGTCCGATCCGATAACCATGGATGAAGTACTGGCTGTCCAGAGTCGAGACCCAGGATGGACCGCTCGCCTGTATCGATTGGGGACATCTCTACGCTGCTGACCCGCCTCCGCTTGAGATGGTCTCCTGTGGACGGGACTCTCGCTGCTGTCTTGGAGCCACTATGGATTGAACTTTCACAGTATCATGTTAGACCCGCTCGACATCCATTGCTTTCGGTCCCCTAGAGGGGGGGGGGTTGCCCACATCTGAGGTCCTCTCCAAGGTTTCTCATAGTCAGCATTGTCACTGGCGTCCCACAGGATGTGAATTCTCCCTGCCCACTGGGTGTGAGTTTTCCTTGCCCTTTTGTGGGTTCTTCCGAGGATGTTGTAGTCGTAATGGTTTGTGCAGTCCTTTGAGACATTTGTGATTTGGGGCTATATAAATAAACATTGATTGATTGATTGGAGCAGACACACTAACCCCTCTAACACCCTGCTGCCTGAATTGACCAAATATGTCAAAAATAGGTTTACCAATGAATAATACAGTAATTCATTCAGACTGATTTGCTTTGAAGAGTTCATAATTAAAAGGAGCTTATTTCTTCTATGAGTTAAATGAGAGGCGACAGAGCCAGGAAGAGTTTAGTCCTCGAGAGGAAATCCAGATGCCATTGGACTGGCGTTCGAACACAATCATGTCCTTTCATTAGGACCCAGACTGTGGGAGGGAAGAGAGGCTTGTCAGTCCAGGAGAAAGTCCTCCCAGCTTCTATTAACCTTGTGCAACTTGTCAAATTTATTGATTTCTGTGCGGACACTCCTTTTTCTGCTTGGCGTACTCCTCGTTAAGGTGGGCTCAATTTCAACAACTCCCTCGTCGCTGATGTGTAATTTATGATAGCGTAAACTTGGCATGTGACTATCTTCTTGGACATCAACAACACAGCTTATGGGTATTGATATTTGATATTGATGGACGCTTTTGGAGAGACCATCTACAACAGATTTGGTCCGCACGTAGCCCGTTAAACTTTTCAATCTGGCCTGCCGGACATCCATCCATCCATCCATCTTCTTCCGCTTATCCGAGGTCGGGTCGCGGGGGCAACAGCCTAAGCAGGGAAACCCAGACTTCCCTCTCCCCAGCCACTTCGTCTAGCTCTTCCCGGGAGACATAGTCTTCCCAACGTGTTCTGGGTCTTCCCCGGTTGGACGTGCCCTAAACACCTCCCTAGGGAGGCGTTCGGGTGGCATCCTGACCAGATACCCGAACCACCTCATCTGGCTCCTCTCGATGTGGAGGAGCAGCGGCTTTACTTTGAGTTCCTCCCGGATGGCAGAGCTTCTCACCCTATCTCTAAGGGAGAGGAAACTCATTTCGGCCGCTTGTACCCGTGATCTTATCCTTTCGGTCATGACCCAAAGCTCATGACCATAGGTGAGGATGGGAACGTAGATCGACCGGTAAATTGAGAGCTTTGCCTTCCGGCTCAGCTCCTTCTTCACCACATTGGATCGGTACAGCGTCCGCATTACTGAAGACGCCGCACCGATCCGCCTGTCGATCTCACGATCCACTCTTCCCTCACTCGTGGACAAGACTCCTAGGTACTTGAACTCCTCCACTTGGGGCAGGGTCTCCTCCCCAACCCGGAGATGGCATTCCACCCTTTTCCGGGCGAGAACCATGGACTCGGACTTGGAGGTGCTGATTCTCATTCCGGTCGCTTCACACTCGGCTGCGAACCGATCCAGTGAGAGCTGAAGATCCCGGTCGGATGAAGCCATCAGGACCACATCATCTGCAAAAAGCAGAGACCTAATCCTGCGGTCACCAAACCGGAACCCCTCAACGCCTTGACTGCGCCTAGAAATTCTGTCCATAAAAGTTATGAACAGAATCGGTGACAAAGGACAGCCTTGGCGGAGTCCAACCCTCACTGGAAATGTGTTCGACTTACTGCCGGCAATGCGGACCAAGCTCTGACACTGATCGTACAGGAAGCGGACCGCCACAATAAGACAGTCCGATACCCCATACTCTCTGAGCACTCCCCACAGGACTTCCCGAGGGACACGGTCGAATGCCTTCTCCAAGTCCACAAAGCACATGTAGACTGGTTGGGCAAACTCCCATGCACCCTCAAGAACCCTGCCCAGAGTATAGAGCTGGTCCACAGTTCCACGACCAGGACGAAAACCACACTGTTCCTCCTGAATCCGAGGTTCGACTATCCGGCGTAGCCTCCTCTCCAGTACACCTGAATAAACCTTACCGGGTAGGCTGAGGACATTACCAAATAATTTGTTGAGGTCTTTAAGATGGAAATTGTAGCTTCCATTATGATGTGTTCAAATGACCGTAAGTCTTGAACTATACAAAGTATTTCAATGGTTGGAATCTGCTCTTTTGCATGATATACCATAGTTCAGGGGTGTCAAACTCAAATACAGAGTGGGCCAAAATTTTAAATTGAACAAAGCCGCGGGCCAAGGTTGAACAAATTCTGTATACTCCAGCCCAGGGGTAGGGAACCTATGGCTCTAGAGCCGGATGTGGCTCTTTGGATGACTGCATCTGGCTCTCAGATCAATCTTAGCTGACATTGCTCAACGCGATAATTATGAATAATTTCGCTGGTAATCACAGTGCTAAAAAACAACGTGCAAAATATAAAACATTCTCATGCATTTATATCCATCCATCCGTTTACTACCGCACCTGTTCAATAAGTCGCATTAATGCTAAGAAGTATTTTATGTCACGATGGGGGGGTGGGGGGGTGGGGGGGGGGGGGTGGTTGGGTTGCAGCTTGCTGACGGGTCGTTCTCCCAGGAAGGCAGACGGACTACTCGGGACATGGCATTTAGGTAAAAACATGATTTAATTTTAACTAAAAAAAATATACAAACAAAAATCGCTCACAGTGGATGCACAACTTGGGCTAAATAACAAAGCTAACGCATAAACAGACTAAGAATATAAATCAAACAAAACTTACTTGGCATGGCATGAAAACTCATTTGTATACTCTAGCCTTTAAATAGACTCCCTTTTTAGACCAGTTGATCTGCCGTTTCTCTTCTTTTTCTTCTATGTCCCACTCTCCTTTGTGGAGGGAGTCCGGTCCGATCCGGTGGCCATGTACTGCTCGCCTGTGTATCGGCTGGGGACATCTCTGCGCTGCTGATCAGCCTCCGCTTGGGATGGTTTCCTACTGGCTCCGCTGTGAACGGGACTCTCGCTGCTGTGTCGGATCCGCTTTGGACTGGACTCTCGCGACTGTGTTGGATCCATTATGGATTGAACTTTCACAGTATCATGTTCTCATATGTTCTCATGTGGGCCTACTGAGGATGTCGTAGTGGTTTGTGCAGCCCTTTGAGACACTAGTGATTTAGGGCTATATAAGTAAACATTGATTGATTGATTGATTGATGAAGCACGAAACTATGGCAAGGCATGAAACAAGTCAGCACAGGGCGACTGACTGGCAAAGACGAGCTTAAATACGGCCTCTGATTAGTGCTCGGGAAGCAGGTGAGCGGGCATTTTGTCCACCAGAGACAGGTGGACAAAATGAGTAACCAAGGAAACCAGACAAAGGAGTGGAAAAAAAACAGGAACTTAAAGAGTCCAAAGGACAAACAGCACATGGCCAAACAAAAACATGATCAACAGACATGACATTTGATTTATTATTGGTTAGCTTCAGAATAACGATGTTATTAAAAAGAATAAGAGACTTATTATACTCTAAAAATGTTGGTCTTACTTAAAAATGCACGCATTTAGTTGTATTCGGTGTTAGAAAATATGATATGTCTCTCACGGAAATACATTTGGAAATATTTGGCTTTTTGATGACCCTCACCCCATCCTTGTTTGTGAATTACTTAACATTTCATGGAAGCTGTTTTTATACCCAATCATGGCACCCACCTGTTCCCAATTAGCCTGCACACCTGTGGGATGTTCCAAATAAGTGCTTGATGAGCATTCCTTAACTTTATCAGTACGTATTGCCACCTTTCCCAACTTTTTTGTCACGTGTTGCTGGCATCAAATTCTAAAGTTAATGATTATTTGCACACAAAAAAAAGTTTATGAGATTTAAAATCAAATATGTTGTCTTTGTAGCATATTCAACTGAATATGGGTTGAACAGGAAAGTAACCACACTCTTTTACTATGAAGCCACGCTGTTGTAACATGTGGCTTGGCATTGTTTTGCTGAAATAAGCAGGGGCGTCCAAGATAACGTTGCTTGGTTGACAACACATGTTGCTCCAAAACCTGTATGGACCTTTCAGCATTAATGGTGCCTTCACAGATGTGTAAGTTACCCATGCCTTGGGCACTAATACACCCCCATACCATCACACATGCTGACTACAACACACTAATACACCCCCATACCATCACAGATGCTGGCTTTTGAACTTTGCGCCTATAACAATCCCGGTGGTTATTTTCCTCTTTGTTCTGGAGGACACCACGTCCACAGTTTCCAAATATAATTTGTAATGTGGACTCGTCAGACCACAGAACACTTTTCCACTTTGCATCAGTCCATCTTAGATGAGCCCGAGCCCAGCGAAGCCGGCGGCGTTCCTGGGTGTTGTTGATAAATGGCTTTCGCTTTGCATAGCAGAGTTTTAACTTGCACTTACAGATGTAGCGACCAGCTGTAGTTACTGACAGTGGCTTTATGAAGTGTCCCTGAGCCCATGTGGTGATATCCTTTACACACTGATGTCGGTTTTTGACGCCTGAGGGGTCGAAGGTGCGTAATATCATCGCTTACGTGCAGTGATTTCTCCAGATTCTCTGAACCTTTTGATGATTTTACGGACCGTAGATGGTAAAATCTCTAAATTCCTTGCAATAGCTTGTTGAGAAATGTTGTTCTAAAACTGTTTGACAATTTGCTTACAAATTGGTGACCCTCACCCCATCCTTTTTTGTGAATTATTCAAAATTTCATGAAAGCTGGTTTTATACCCAATCATGGCACCCACCTGTTCCCAATTAGCCTGCACACCTGTGGGATGTTCCAAATAAGTGCTTGATGAGCATTCCTTAACTTTATCAGTACGTATTGCCACCTTTCCCAACTTCTTTGTCACGTGTTGCTGGCATTAAATTCTAAAGTTAATGATTATTTGCACACAAAAAACAATGTTTATGTTGTCTTTGTAGCATATTCAACTGAATATGGGTTGAAAATGATTTGCAAATCATTGTATTCCATTTATATTGACATCTAACACAATTTTTGTATATACAATTATTATTTTATGTGTTGTAAATGCAGCTAAATAATAGTAGCATATTTATTTATAGTCAACGGTTGTGAAAACACTGCAATCAACTCCAGTCGGAGGAAAATATTTATCCAGTCATTTTAGGGACGGCGTGGCGCAGTGGGAGAGTGGCCATGCGCAACCCGAGGGTCCCTGGTTCAATCCCCACCTAGTACCAACCTCGTCACGTCTGTTGTGTCCTGAGCAAGACACTTCACCCTTGCTCCTGATGGGTGCTGGTTAGCGCCTTGCATGGCAGCTCCCTCCATCAGTGTGTGAATGTGTGTGTGAATGTGGAAGTAGTGTCAAAGCGCTTTTAGGGTTGCAGGTTCGATTCCCGCTTGTGCCATCCTAGTCACTGCCGTTGTGTCCTTGGGCAAGACACTTTACCCACCTGCTCCCAGTGCCACCCACACTGGTTTAAATGTAACTTAGATATTGGGTTTCACTATGTAAAGCGCTTTGAGTCACTTGAGAAAAGCGCTATATAAATATAATTCAATTCAATTCAATTCAATTGAAATCAATGTTCAAGTATTTTTTTTTATTGTAAAGAATAATAAATACATCTTAATTTTTCATTTTAGCTTCTGTTTTTTCAACGAAAAAGCATAGCTCGGTTGGTAGAGCAGCCGTGCCAGCAACTTGAGGGTTGCAGGTTCGATTCCCGCTTCCGCCATCCTAGCCACTGCCGTTGTGTCCTTGGGCAAGACACTTTACCCACCTGCTCCCAGTGCCACCCACACTGGTTTAAATGTAACTTAGATATTGGGTTTCACTATGTAAAGCGCTTTGAGTCACTTGAGAAAAGCGCTATATAAATATAATTCACAATTCACATTTGTGAATTAAAATTCAAAAAAATTATTCTGGGAAATCTAGAAAATCTGTGGAATCAAATTTAAATCTTATTTCAAAGTCTTTTGAATTTCTTTTAAAATACTTGGAAAATCTAGAAGAAATAAGGATTTGTTTTTGTTAGAAATATATCCATCCATTTTCTACAGCTTATTCCCTTTTGGGGTGGCGGGGGGAATAGCTCGGTCCAATTTGTTATATCTTCTAACAAAGTGCAGATTGGATTTGAACCTTTTTAAAACAAGTCATCAAAATTGTAAAATTAATCTTAATCAGGAAAATGACTAATGATGTTTCATAAATTTTTTTTAAATATTTTTCACAAAGGGACGGCGTGGCGCAGTGGGAAAAGTGGCCATGCGCAACCCGAGGGTTCCTGGTTCAATCCCCACCTAGTACCAACCTCGTCACGTCTGTTGTGTCCTGAGCAAGACACTTCACCCTTGCTCCTGATGGGTGCTGGTTAGCGCCTTGCATGGCAGCTCCCTCCATCAGTGTGTGAATGTGTGTGTGAATGTGGAAGTAGTGTCAAAGCGCTTTTAGTACCTTGAAGGGAGAAAAGCGCTATACAAGTACAACCCATTTATCCAGTCATTTGTAGCACAGTGTATTGTGTTCACTTATTTTTGCTTATGACTTCATTTAAGAGGGGCGTAATGTCTCACGATTTCCCCCTCAAAAGTAACATAATCACGGCTTTGAAAGCCAAACAAAAGAAAAGCCTTACTGTCATAGCAAGCAGTTTTCCGTAGGTGAGGTGTGCAGGAATGTGGTCCGGCTTGGCTCGCAGGGACTCTCGGTACCAGTGTTCAGCTTCAGCCAGTTTGTTTAGTCTCATGTAGGCCTCTCCTGTGAGCGCGAAAGGAGGGGTCAGGTCAGGGGTCCAGCTGTCAGAGGTTAGGAAATCACACATCTGCCCGCTTGTTCGGAGATAGAATTCCAGGATGGAAAAAAAACAACTTCAAATCCCAGGAGATGGACTCTGGCAGTTTGCAAAGGAAAGTTCTTTAGAGCAGGGGTCACCAACACGGTGCCCGTAAGGACCAGATGAGTCGCCCGCTGGCCTGTTCTAAAAATAGCTCAAATAGCAGCACTTACCAGTGAGCTGCCTCTATTTTGAAAATTTTATTTATTTACTAGCAAGCTTTGCTCGACATTTTTAATTCTAAGAGAGACAAAACTCAAATAGAATTTGAAAATCCAAGAAAATATTTTAAAGACTTGTTCTTCACTTGTTCAAATAAATTCATAATTTTTTTTACTTTGCTTCTTATAACTTTCACAAAGACAATTTTAGAGAAAAAATACAACCTTAAAAATGATTTTAGGATTTTTAAACACATATACCTTTTTACCTTTTAAATTCCTTCCTCTTCTTTCCTGACAATTGAAATCAATGTTCAAGTATTTTTTTATTTATTGTAAAGAATAATAAATACATTTTATTATTCAGATGAGTCGCCCGCTGGCCTGTTCTAAAAATAGCTCAAATAGCAGCACTTACCAGTGAGCTGCCTCTATTTTGAAAATTTTATTTATTTACTAGCAAGCTTTGCTCGACATTTTTAATTCTAAGAGAGACAAAACTCAAATAGAATTTAAAAATCCAAGAAAATATTTTAAAGACTTGTTCTTCACTTGTTCAAATAAATTCATAATTTTTTTTACTTTGCTTCTTATAACTTTCAGAAAGACAATTTCAGAGAAAAAATACAACCTTAAAAATGATTTTAGGATTTTTAAACACATATACCTTTTAAATTCCTTCCTCTTCTTTCCTGACAATTGAAATCAATGTTCAAGTATTTTTTTTTTTATTGTAAAGAATAATACATACATTTTATTATTCAGATGAGTCGCCCGCTGGCCTGTTCTAAAAATAGCTCAAATAGCAGCACTTACCAGTGAGCTGCCTTTATTTTTAAAATTGTATTTATTTACTAGCAAGCTGGTCTCGCTTTGCTCGACATTTTTAATTCTAAGAGAGACAAAACTCAAATAGAATTTGAAAATCCAAGAAAATATTTTAAAGACTTGTTCTTCACTTGTTCAAATAAATTCATATTTTTTTTTACTTTGCTTCTTATAACTTTCACAAAGACAATTTTAGAGAAAAAATACAACCTTAAAAATGATTTTAGGATTTTTAAACACATATACCTTTTTACCTTTTAAATTCCTTCCTCTTCTTTCCTGACAATTTAAATCAATGTTCAAGTATTTTTTTTTTTTATTGTAAAGAATAATAAATACATTTTATTATGCAGATGAGTCACCCGCTGGCCTGTTCTAAAAATAGCTCAAACAGCAGCACTTACCAGTGAGCTGCCTCTATTTTTAAAATTTTATTTATTTACTGGCAAGCTGGTCTCGCTTTGCTCGACATTTTTAATTCTAAGAGAGACAAAACTCAAATAGAATTTAAAAATCCAAGAAAATATTTTAAAGACTTGTTCTTCACTTGTTCAAATAAATTCATAATTTTTTTTACTTTGCTTCTTATAACTTTCAGAAAGACAATTTTAGAGAAAAAATACAACCTTAAAAATGATTTTAGGATTTTTAAACACATATACCTTTTAAATTCCTTCCTCTTCTTTCCTGACAATTGAAATCAATGTTCAAGTATTTTTTTTTTTTATTGTAAAGAATAATAAATACATTTTATTATTCAGATGAGTCGCCCGCTGGCCTGTTTTAAAAATAGCTCAAATAGCAGCACTTACCAGTGAGCTGCCTCTATTTTTAAAATGTTATTTACTTACTGGCAAGCTGATCTCGCTTTGCTCGACATTTTTAATTCTAAGAGAGACAAAACTCAAATAGAATTTGAAAATCCAAGAAAATATTTTAAAAACTCGTTCTTCACTTGTTTAAACAAATTCATTCATTTATTTTACTTTGCTTCTTATAACTTTCAGAAAGACAATTTTAGAGAAAAAATAGAACCTTAAAAATGATTTTAGGATTTTTAAACACATATACCTTTTTACCTTTTAAATTCCTTCCTCTTCTTTCCTGACAATTTAGCGGTTTAGCTCGGTTGGTAGAGCGGCCGTGCCAGCAACTTTAGGGTTGCAGGTTCGATTCCCGCTTCCGCCATCCTAGTCACTACCGTTGTGTCCTTGGGCAAGACACTTTACCCACCTGCTCCCAGTGCCACCCACACTGGTTTAAATGTAACGTAGATATTGGGTTTCACTATGTAAAGCGCTTTGAGTCACTAGAGAAAAAGCGCTATATAAATATAATTCAATTCAATTCAATTCAATTCAATTGAAATCAATGTTCAAATATTTTTTTTTTATTGTAACGAATGATAAATACATTTTAATTTTTCATTTTAGCTTCTGTTTTTTCAACGAAAAAGCATAGCTCGGTTGGTAGAGCGGCCGTGCCAGCAACTTGAGGGTTGCAGGTTCGATTCCCGCTTCCGCCATCCTAGCCACTGCCGTTGTGTCCTTGGGCAAGACACTTTACCCACCTGCTCCCAGTGCCACCCACACTGGTTTAAATGTAACTTAGATATTGGGTTTCACTATGTAAAGCGCTTTGAGTCACTAGAGAAAAAGCGCTATATAAATATAATTCAATTCAATTGAAATCAATGTTCAAGTATTTTTTTTTTATTGTAAAGAATAATAAATACATTTTAATTTTTCATTTTAGCTTCTGTTTTTTCAACGAAAAAGCATAGCTCGGTTGGTAGAGCGGCCGTGTCAGCAACTTGAGGGTTGCAGGTTCGATTCCCGCTTGTGCCATCCTAGTTACTGCCGTTGTGTCCTTGGGCAAGACACTTTACCCACCTGCTCCCAGTGCCACCCACACTGCTTTAAATGTAACTTAGATATTGGGTTTCACTATGTAAAGCGCTTTGAGTCACTTGAGAAAAGCGCTATATAAATATAATTCACTTCACATTTGTGAATTAAAATTCAAAAAAATTATTATGGGAAATCTAGAAAATCTGTGGAATCAAATTTAAATCTTATTTCAAAGTCTTTTGAATTTCTTTTAAAATACTTGGAAAATCTAGAAGAAATAATGATTTGTTTTTGTTAGAAATATATCCATCCATTTTCTACAGCTTATTCCCTTTTGGGGTGGCGGGGGGAATAGCTCGGTCCAATTTGTTATATCTTCTAACAAAGTGCAGATTGGATTTGAACCTTTTTAAAACAAGTCATCAAAATTGTAAAATTAATCTTAATCAGGAAAATGACTAATGATGTTTCATAAATTATTTTTAAATATTTTTCACAAAGGGACGGCGTGGCGCAGTGGGAAAGTGGCCGTGCGCAACCCGAGGGTCCCTGGTTCAATCCCCACCTAGTACTGATCTCGTCATTGTCGTTTTGTCCTGAGCAAGACACTTCACCCTTGCTCCTGATGGATGCTGGTTAGCGCCTTGCATGGCAGCTCCCTCCATCAGTGTGTGAATGTGTGTGTGAATGTGGAAGTAGTGTCAAAGCGCTTTGAGTACCTTGAAGGTAGAAAAGCGCTATACAAGTACAACCCATTTATCATTTATTTATATAAAAATATTCGAATTAGCTAGTTTTTCTCTTCTTTTTTTTTGGTTGAATTTTGAATTTTAGAATCAAAATTGAAGATGAACTATGTTTCAAAATTGAATTTTCATTTTTTTCAAGTTTTTCCTTCTCTTTTTAACCGTTCAATTAAGTGTTTTTTTCATCATTTATTCCCTACAAAAAAACCTTCCTTAAAAGGAAAAAAAATGTACGACGGAATGACGGACAGAAATACCCATTTTTATATATATATATGAATTTAGACAGAATTTCTAGGCGCAGTCAAGGCGTTGAGGGGTTCCGGTTTGGTGACCGCAGGATCAGGTCTCTGCTTTTTGCAGATGATGTGGTCCTGATGGCTTCATCTGACCGGGATCTTCAGCTCTCACTGGATCGGTTCGCAGCCGAGTGTGAAGCGACCGGAATGAGAATCAGCACCTCCAAGTCCGAGTCCATGGTTCTCGCCCGGAAAAGGGTGGAATGCCATCTCCGGGTTGGGGAGGAGACCCTGCCCCAAGTGGAGGAGTTCAAGTACCTAGGAGTCTTGTTCACGAGTGAGGGAAGAGTGGATCGTGAGATCGACGGGCGGATCGGTGCGGCGTCTTCAGTAATGCGGACGTTGTATCGATCCGTTGTGGTGAAGAAGGAGCTGAGCCGGAAGGCAAAGCTCTCAATTTACCGGTCGATCTACGTTCCCATCCTCACCTATGGTCATGAGCTTTGGGTCATGACCGAAAGGATAAGATCACGGGTACAAGCGGCCCAAATGAGTTTGGGTCTCTCCCTTAGAGATAGGGTGAGAAGCTCTGCCATCCGGGAGGAACTCAAAGTAAAGCCGCTGCTCCTCCACATCGAGAGGAGCCAGATGAGGTGGTTCGGGCATCTGGTCAGGATGCCACCCGAACGCCTCCCTAGGGAGGTGTTTAGGGCACGTCCAACCGGTAGGAGGCCACGGGGAAGACCCAGGACACGTTGGGAAGACTATGTCTCCCGGCTGGCCTGGGAACGCCTCGGGATCCCCCGGGAAGAGCTAGACGAAGTGGCTGGGGAGAGGGAAGTCTGGGTTTCCCTGCTTAGGCTGTTGCCCCCGCGACCCGACCTCGGATAAGCGGAAGATGATGGATGGATGGATGGATGTATGAATTTATTTATTAAAGGTAAATTGAGCAAATTGGCTACTTCTGGCAATTTATTTAAGTGCGTATCAAACTGGTAGCCCTTCGCATTAATCAGTACCCAAGAAGTAGCTCTTGCTTTCAAAAAGGTTGCCGACCCCTGCTTTAGACGCTGTATTTAGTACATATACTAATGCATTGTAATAAAACAAGTCAAGTGTAACTATGCACTAAGCAACCCCGCTTCATTTGCCAGACATCAAGTTGCACCGTCACTTCAACCCCAACTGACCGCTTGCTCACACCTGAAAAAACAATGACAGCTTGCCCGGAGTCATCAGGTGACACCTGTATTATTGCAAGATTTGGACAACATTGGCTGGTAATTCAACACAACACAGCTCACGATGCATTAGGGGGGAGAAGGCTTCGCGTCGCCCAGGTGTTAACGCTTCACTTGAGCTTTTGACATGGTTTGCATATGCAGCTGCTCAACACTGAGCAATTGTCAAACAACTGAAGTTGGAGGGGAAACTGCAAGGATTAGGACTAATACTTGCACTGATAAGAAAGTATGATAAGCGACAGGTGACACGCACACGCACACACTTTCTACATGACGACAACACTAGATGTTATATTTCAGAATTATGGAAGGTATGATTATTTGTGTACGATTGCTACTATATTTAATAGATTTTAGTTGAGTAATTCAATGAAAAAAAAATAATGCAAAATGTTTTTTATGCCAAATGTTGTTCTTTTGCAAAAAACAAGCATATTTATGTCATGTTTAGTTTGACAGTATTGTGGAATAAATGCCAGTGTAGCGTACACCTGTGAAAGAATTGGACATCTACATTATACATTTTAAAGGCCTACTTAAATGAGATTTTCTTATTTAAACCGGGATAGCAGGTCCATTCTATGTGTCATACTTGATCATTTCGCCATATTTTTGCTGAAAGGATTTAGTAGAGAACATCCACGATAAAGTTCCCAACTTCTGGTCGCTAATAAAAAAGCCTTGCCTTTACCGGAAGTAGCAGACGATGCGCGCGTGACATCACCGGTGTGAGGGCTCCTCACATCCTCACATTGTTTATAATCATAGCTTCCAGCAGCAAGAGCTATTCGGACAGAGAAAGCGACACTTCCCCCATTAATTGGAGCGAGGATGAAAGATTTCTGGATGAGGAAAGTTAGAGTGAGGGACTAAAAAATAAATAAATAAAACGCGTTTCAGATGTAATCAGACACATTTACTAGGATAATTCTGGAAAATCCCTTATCTCCTTATTGTTTTAAGAGTGTTTTAGTGAGATTCTAAAGTCATACCTGAAAGTCGGATGGCTTCAGTGAACGCCAGTGTCTCAGAGAGAAGCCAATGGAGGAGCCAAGATCACAGCTGCCTTTTTGACAGCTACAGGAGGAGGTCCCATAATCCACTGAGGTCTCCGGTAAGAGCTGACTTAATATCACAATTTCCCCATTCAAAAACCTGCTATTTGACGTAGAGAAACGCTTGACCGCTCTGTGTTAAAGCTACACAACAAAGAAACACCGGCTGTGTCTCGGTTGCTAAAGGCAGCTGCAATCCACCGCTTTCCACCGACAGCATTCTTCTTTGACGTCTCCATTATTAATTGAACGAATTGCAAAAGATTCAGCAACACAGATGTCCAAATTACTGTGTAATTATGCAATGAAAAGAGACGACTTTTAGCCTCAAGTGGTGCTGAGCTAGTATGTCCCCTCCAACCAATAACGTCACATTCCGCGACGTTTTCAACAAGAAACTCCGCGGGAAATTCAAAATTGTCATTTAGTAAACATGTGTTGCAATGTTAATATTTCATCATTGATATATAAACTATCAGACTGCGTGGTCGCTAGTAGTGGCTTTTAGTAGGCCTTTAAACGCCACCAGACGTTGTTTTTACTGTATTGTTTGTTTCATGTATTGATGTGATTTCATTTGAGTGTTTTTTTGTAATATTTCACACAAATCAGCACTAGCATATGTGTAGAATATTATGTCAATCAATCAATCAATCAATGTTTATTTATATAGCCCCAAATCACAAATGTCTCAAAGGACTGCACAAATCATTACGACTACAACATCCTCGGAAGAACCCACAAAAGGGCAAGGAAAACTCACACCCAGTGGGCAGGGAGAATTCACATCCAGTGGGACGCCAGCGACAATGCTGACTATGAGAAACCTTGGAGAGGACCTCAGATGTGGGCAACCCCCCCCCCCCCTCTAGGGGACCGAAAGCAATGGATGTCGAGCGGGTCTAACATGATACTGTGAAAGTTCAATCCATAGTGGCTCCAAGACAGCAGCGAGAGTCCCGTCCACAGGAAACCATCTCAAGCGGATGTGACGCCGAGAGGCTGAAAAGCAGCCCTGGCGTGGAACATTCCTGGGCCCACCAGAGATCTTTGGAGTGAGCCCAGCACCGAGCATGTGATGAAAGGCTCTGCTCTTTGCCGGCTGACAAACAGCATGAGGGCAACGAAGGGAATAAAAAGGAAAATAGTTATAAGCAGGTGTGCCGATTCAGCTCTGGAGGGAAACAACACATTCTGCAGGCCCAGAGCTTTCGGTTTCTTTGAAGGAAAATGCCGCTTTCATTAAAAATAATAGATATCATTTCAGTAGCTCGAGAGGAGCCAGAGGAGGGTGGTTCGGGCATCTGGTCAGGATGCCACCCGAACGCCTCCCTAGGGAGGTGTTTAGGGCACGTCCAGCCGGTAGGAGGCCACGGGGAAGACCCAGGACACGTTGGGAAGACTATGTCTCCCGGCTGGCCTGGGAACGCCTCGGGATCCCCCGGGAAGAGCTAGACGAAGTGGCTGGGGAGAGGGAAGTCTGGGTTTCCCTGCTTAGGCTGTTGCCCCCGCGACCCGACCTCGGATAAGCGGAAGAAGATGGATGGATGGATGGATTTCAGTAGCTATGTCAAATTGTCGCAGCTTACTGCGTGGTTCCTTCCCCCCGGGGTGCAGACGGACAACTCCGGACAAGGCGTGCAGGTAGGAACATGATTTATTCCTCAAAAATCAAAGAAGTACAAAAACAGAAATCAAGCCGAAGGGGAAAATGTGCCAATCGCACTCGAAGCTAGGGGCAAAAACCTAGCACAGGAATCGTAAGTCAAGAAACAGGAATATGCCACGTAATGTGTTGCCCACGGAAAATAATGAAGCCAGGACGAGTGTGGCAAGAGAGGTGAATAAATAACTCTCTCATTAGTGGTCGACAACAGGTGAGCGTGCCGAGGCAGGTGAACCCAATTAATCCCGATGGTGCACCAGAGGTGCACAAACAAGAACTAAGGGAGTCCAAAACTAACAGAAAATGACAAAACCCGGATCATGACAATTTCTAACATACCGTATTTTCTGGATTGTAAATCGCTCTGGAGTATAAGTTCTACCGGGCAAAAATGCATAATAAAGAAGGAAAATACATGTATAAGTCGCACTGGAGTATAAGTCGCATTTTTGGGGGAAATTTATTTGATAAAACCCAACACCAAGAATAGACATTTGAAAGGCAATTTAAAATAAATAAAGAATAGTGAACAACAGGCTGAATAAGTGTACGTTATATGAGGCATAAATGACCAACTGAGAAGGTGCCTGCTATGTCGCAAAAATGATTAATGATCTATTGCTAACGATGGATTCTGATGCGTCATCTATGTCGCTGCTCCTCGATCTTAGCGCTGCTTTCGATACCGTCGATCATAATATTTTATTAGAACGTATCAAAACACGAATTGGTATGTCAGACTCAGCCCTGTCTTGGTTTAACTCTTATCTTACTGATAGGATGCAGTGTGTCTCCCATAACAATGTGACCTCGGACTACGTTAAGGTAACGTGTGGAGTTCCCCAGGGTTCGGTCCTTGGCCCTGCACTCTTCAGCATCTACATGCTGCCGCTAGGTGACATCATACGCAAATACGGTGTTAGCTTTCACTGTTATGCTGATGACACCCAACTCTACATGCCCCTAAAGCTGACCAACACGCCGGATTGTAGTCAGCTGGAGGCGTGTCTTAATGAAATTAAACAATGGATGTCCGCTAACTTTTTGCAACTCAACGCCAAAAAAACGGAAATGCTGATTATCGGTCCTGCTAGACACCGACCTCTGTTTAATGAAACAACTCTAACATTTGACAACCAAACAATTAAACAAGGCGACACGGTAAAGAATCTGGGTATTATCTTCGACCCAACTCTCTCCTTCATAACTTGGTCATCCACTTTTGTCCTGCCCTAGTTCAGGGGTCAACAACCTTTTTGAAACCAAGAGCTACTTCTTGGGTACTGATTAATGCGAAGGGCTACCAGTTTGATACACACGCCGGACTGCAGTCAGTTGGAAGCGTGTCTTAATGAAATTAAACAATGGATGTCCGCTAACTTTTTGCAACTCAACGCCAAAAAAACGGAAATGCTGATAATCGGTCCTGCTAGACACCGACCTCTATTTAATGATACAACTCTAACATTTGACAACCAAACAATTAAACAAGGCGACACGGTAAAGAATCTGGGTATTATCTTCGACCCAACTCTCTCCTTCATAACTTGGTCATCCACTTTTGTCCTGCCCTAGTTCAGGGGTCAACAACCTTTTTGAAACCAAGAGCTACTTCTTGGGTACTGATTAATGCGAAGGGCTACCAGTTTGATACACACGCCGGACTGTAGTCAGTTGGAAGCGTGTCTTAATGAAATTAAACAATGGATGTCCGCTAACTTTTTGCAACTCAACGCCAAAAAAACGGAAATGCTGATTATCGGTCCTGCTAGACACCGACCTCTATTTAATGATACAACTCTAACATTTGACAACCAAACAATTAAACAAGGCGACACGGTAAAGAATCTGGGTATTATCTTCGACCCAACTCTCTCCTTCATAACTTGGTCATCCACTTTTGTCCTGCCCTAGTTCAGGGGTCAACAACCTTTTTGAAACCAAGAGCTACTTCTTGGGTACTGATTAATGCGAAGGGCTACCAGTTTGATACACACGCCGGACTGTAGTCAGCTGGAAGCGTGTCTTAATGAAATTAAACAATGGATGTCCGCTAACTTTTTGCAACTCAACGCCAAAAAAACGGAAATGCTGATTATCGGTCCTGCTAGACACCGACCTCTATTTAATGATACAACTCTAACATTTGACAACCAAACAATTAAACAAGGCGACACGGTAAAAAATCTGGGTATTATCTTCGACCCAACTCTCTCCTTTGAGTCACACATTAAAAGCGTTACTAAAACGGCCTTCTTTCATCTCCGTAATATCGCTAAAATTCGCTCCATTCTGTCCACTAAAGACGCTGAGATCATTATCCATGCGTTTGTTACGTCTCGTCTCGATTACTGTAACGTATTATTTTTGGGTCTCCCCATGTCTAGCATTAAAAGATTACAGTTGGTACAAAATGCGGCTGCTAGACTTTTGACAAGAACAAGAACGTTTGATCACATTACGCCTGTACTGTATATACCTTTATATACATATATACATACATATATACCTATACTGTATATACCTTTATATACATATATACATACATATATACCTGTACTGTATATACCTTTATATACATATATACATACATATATACCTGTACTGGCTCACCTGCACTGGCTTCCTGTGCACTTAAGATGTGACTTTAAGGTTTTACTACTTACGTATAAAATACTACACGGTCTAGCTCCATCCTATCTTGCCGATTGTATTGTACCATATGTACCGGCAAGAAATCTGCCTTCAAAGGACTCCGGCTTATTAGTGATTCCCAAAGCCCAAAAAAAGTCTGCGGGCTATAGAGCGTTTTCATTTCGGGCTCCAGTACCGTGCTGTAGACAGCACAAACACTCAATAACGGCACATTATTTGCGAATTATAATTACCGGTTAGCAAAAAATGTTTTTAACCCAACTAAGTGAAATGACATCATCTCCCACGGCACATCAGACTATATTTCACAGTGGGTGAAAAACCCTGGTCTAGGCAGACTTAGAAATTAAGCCCCGGTGTCACCCTTGGTACAGTTGGAGTTCAGCTGTTAGTTATATTTTTGCTGTAACTTTATAGGTTTTACTGTAACACAGATTAGCAGAACATAAATTAGCAGTCGAACATCTGCATGTTTTACAACACGCTGCATCCTCCCTCATCTAACCTCTTAGCTGCAGTTCCGCTGAGGGTTTTTTTTTTTTTTGTCTGCCACAGAGAAAAACAACAGCTGCAATGCTTTCACCTATGAATGAATGAATGAATGAAAAGCTGCTCTCACCCATCATGTTGTACAGGCTCTGCGGTGCAAATTGCCTCGGCATTTTCTTTACCGCTTCTTTAAAGACGGACAGGGCCTCCTGCGAATGATATACAGAAAAGAAAAAAAAGGTGTGAGATGTTTGCAGGACTGGGTTAGATGCATAAAGATGAGATTGAGGCTTGATACACAGCAGAGGAGGAAAGAAAGGTCCGTCCTCCGTGTCACGGCTATTAAAATGACCAGAGTGCGGTTTCGAATCCTGAGTATTTGGTGCGACTTCCCCACAAAAGAAATGGTCAAAGGATCTGGAACTGGTTTACAGCTGAAGCTCGTGCTGCGGTCAAGAGGTCAGATTTCAGCCTGCTGGCTTTCTCCAGCGTGAAATGGAGACTCTTGCTTTATTCTCAATTGAAACAGCAGCACCGCTCCTTGTGTAAAACGCCGAATTGGGGGCCACACTTCCAGAAAGCTAAAGACTGGGGGGGCTGGACTACTAATTGGGGATATTCCGGAGAAACAGCATCCTCTATGGTACAAACCCCAAAACCAGTGAAGTTGGCACGTTGTCCATCCATCCATTTTCTACCGCTTATTCCCTTTTGGGGTCGCGGGGGGCGCTGGCGCCTATCTCAGCTACAATCGAGCGGAAGGCGGGGTACACCCTGGACAATAGACAGACAACATTCACACTCACATTCACACATAAATGTGTATATATATATACATATATACAAATAAATATATACATCCATCCATCCATCCATTTCCTACCGCTTATTCCCTTTTGGGGTCGCGGGGGGCGCTGGCGCCTATCTCAGCTACAATCGAGCGGAAGGCGGGGTACACCCTGGACAATAGACAGACAACATTCACACTCACATTCACACATAAATGTGTATATATATATACATATATACAAATAAATATATACATCCATCCATCCATCCATTTTCTACCGCTTATTCCCTTTTGGGGTCGCGGGGGGCGCTGGCGCCTATCTCAGCTACAATCGAGCGGAAGGCGGGGTACACCCTGGACAATAGACAGACAACATTCACACTCACATTCACACATAAATGTGTATATATATATACATATATACAAATAAATATATACATATAAATGTATATTTATATATACATATATTTATATATATATATGTGTGTGTGGGTGTGTATATATACATATGTGTATACGTTGTGTAAATCGTAAATAAAAACAGTTCGAGATGCTACCTCAGTAGAAGCATTTAAGTCTCACCTTAAAACTCATCTGTATACTCTAGCCTTTAAATAGACCTCCTTTTTAGACCAGTTGATCTGCCGCTTCTTTTCTTTCTCCTATGTCCCCCCCTCCCTTGTGGAGGGGGTCCGGTCCGATGACCATGGATGAAGTACTGACTGTCCAGAGTCGAGACCCAGGATGGACCGCTCGTCGGGACCCAGGATGGACCGCTCGCCTGTATCGGTTGGGGACATCTCTACGCTGCTGATCCGCTTGAGATGGTTTCCTGTGGACGGGACTCTCACTGCTGTCTTGGAGCCACTATGGATTGAACTTTCACAGTATCATGTTAGACCCGCTCGACATCCATTGCTTTCGGTCCCCTAGAGGGGGGGGGTTGCCCACATCTGAGGTCCTCTCCAAGGTTTCTCATAGTCAGCATTGTCGCTGGCGTCCCACTGGATGTGAATTCTCCCTGCCCACTGGGTGTGAGTTTTCCTTGCCCTTTTGTGGGTTCTTCCGAGGATGTTGTAGTCGTAATGATTTGTGCAGTCCTTTGAGACATTTGTGATTTGGGGCTATATAAATAAACATTGATTGATTGATTGAATACAATGATTTGCAAATCCTTTTCAACTTATATTGAATAGATTACAAAGACAAGATACTTAACGTTCCAACAGGTAAATGCTGTTTTTTTTTTGCATATATTAGTTAATTTGGAATTTGATGCCTGCAACATGTTTAAAAAATGCTGGCACGAGTGGCAAAAAAAACTGAGAAAGTTGAGGAATGTTCATCAAACACTTATTTGGAACATCCCAAAGGTTCAGGTGGGTGCCGTGTTCGGGTACACAAGGAGCGTCCATGAAATGCTCAGTCATTCATAAACAAGGATGGGGCGAGCGGTCACCACTTTGTGAACAAATGCGTGAGATAATTGTCGAACAATTTAAGAACAACGTTTCTTAACGAGCTGTTGCAAGGAATTTAGGGATTTCACCATCTACGGTATTTATTATCATCAAAAGTTGAAGAGAATCTGGAGAAATCACTGCACATAAGCGGAAATGCCCATGACCTTCGATCCCTCAGGCGGTACTGCATCGAAAACCGAAATCAGTGTGTAAAGGATATCACCAAATGGGCTCAGGAACACTTTAGAACAGTGCGTTTTCCATTCGGGCTCCAGTACTCTGGAATGCCCTCCCGGTAACAGTTCGAGATGCCACCTCAGTAGAAGCATTTAAGTCTCACCTTAAAACTCATTTGTATACTCTAGCCTTTAAATAGACTCCCTTTTTAGACCAGTTGATCTGCCGTTTCTTTTCTTTTTCTTCTATGTCCCACTCTCCCTTGTGGAGGGGGTCCGGTCCGATCCGGTGGCCATGTACTGCTTGCCTGTGTATCGGCTGGGGACATCTCTGCGCTGCTGATCCGCCTCCGCTTGGGATGGTTTCCTGCTGGCTCCGCTGTGAACGGGACTCTCGCTGCTGTGTTGGATCCGCTTTGGACTGGACTCTCGCGACTGTGTTGGATCCATTATGGATTGAACTTTCACAGTATCATGTTAGACCCGCTCGACATCCATTGCTTTCCTCCTCTCCAAGGTTCTCATAGTCATCATTGTCACTGGGTGTGAGTTTTCCTTGCCCTTATGTGGGCCTACCGAGGATGTCGTAGTGGTTTGTGCAGCCCTTTGAGACACTCGTGATTTAGGGCTATATAAGTAAACATTGATTGATGATTGATTGCTTTGTGCAATCCCTGGTAAAAATGCAAGTACAAAAACATGATTTGAGTTTCCACCTCTTGGTGTCCTTGCTCATGGAGCTGCTTTCCCAGGTTGTACAGGCAGCTGGTGACCGAGCTCTTGTGGGCGTGGGGGTCCTTCAGGTTCTCGTCTGGGATGTCGGCACAGGTGAGGAAGGTGCGCTTGGACTCTTCCAGGCGGCCCTGATTCATCAGGATGATGCCGGTGTTCAAGTAGGCCGCTGGTCGGGAAACGGAACAAAAGAAACGCAGCGCAAGATTAATTGACTTTCTTTCAATTCCAAAGGTCCACACAAATATATATTTACACACATTTTTCTAGGGTTCCTGAAGGAAGGTTCCTACAAGTTTCTGGGTTTGAGTCAAAGATTATAGAAGCTAATTCACAAAAATAAAAAAGACAAAAATTGGGTTGACTGGCCATACATACGAGCTTGCCTTAATTATTTTTTTAAGGGAGTTGGCAACCATTCTTGTAGCAGTTTCATGTCTTCCTCGAACGCTATTCCCAGCACCCGCTTTGTTTCCGCAATCGAGACTATATAAGTGAAGTGAATTATATTTATATAGCGCTTTTTCTCTAGTGACTCAAAGCGCTTTACATAGTGAAACCCAATATCTAAGTTATAAGTTACATTCAAACCAGGTGGCACTGGAAGTGTCTTGCCCAAGGACACAACAACAGTGACTAGGATGGCGGAAGCGGGAAGCGAACCTGCAACCCTCAAGTTGCTGGCACGGCCACTCTACCAGCCGAGCTAAACCGCTCGTTGTGCGGACGCCATCCTTCTTTGTGGGGACATTGTTGATTGTCATGTACGGATGTACTTTGTGGACGCCATCTGCTGCACACGCAGGTCGGTAGGTCGTGAGTCCAAATCCCGGCCGAGTCATACCAAAGACTATACAAATGAGACCCATTCCCTCCCTGCTTGGCACTCAGCATCACGGGTTGGAATTGGGGGTTAAATCACCAAAAGGAATCCGGGGGCGCGGCCACCGCTGCTGCTCACTACTCCCCTCACCTCCCGGGGGGTTGGGAGGGAATCATATGCATGTGCCAGCAACCTGAGGCTTCCTGGTTGGATCCCCACCTTCTACCAACCTCGCCGTTTTTGTTGTGCCCTTGAGCAAGACACTTCACCCTTGCTCCCGATGGGTCGTGGTTAGGGCCTTGCATGGCAGCTCCTGCCTTCCGTTTGTGAATGTGTGTGTGAATGTGGAAATAGTGTCAAAGCGCTTTGGGTACCTTGAAGGTAAAAAAGCGCTATACAAGTATAACGTATTATTTACAATTTCACCACTTCTAGTGTGTGTGACAATCATTGGTACTTTGGTTTGAACTTTTTTAACTCTTTGCTGTCGTCCAGCATTCTTAAAGTTAAAGTTAAAGTACCAATGATTGTCACACACACACTAAGTGTGGTGAAATTTGTCCTCTGCATTTGACCCCTCCCCTTGATCACCCCCTGGGAGGTGAGGGGAGCAGTGGGCAGCAGCGATGCCGCGCCCGGGAATCATTTATGGTGATTTAACCCCCAATTCCAACGCTTGATGCTGTTTTTGTTTACTTCGCAGCCAGTTCAGTTTTAGTTTGGTTTTGCATCGCCCTCCCTACGCTTCAATGCCTTTTCTTAGCAGCACTCACATTTTCTTTATTTTTGGTTTACCTGAACGCAGCTTCCTTCTTATTGCAATCACGACAAACCACGTTCTGGACATCTACAAAACAATTAGCTACTTGCTGCCACCCAGTGATATGGAAGAGTATTACACGGTTACTCTGCCGAGTTCTAGACGGCACAGGCACGGCACGCTATTTGCGGTTGATAATTACTGGTTTGCAAAAAATACTTTCGACCCAATTAGGTGAAATGACAACATCTCCAACGGCACACCAGATTGTATTATTCACAGCACAAAACATTGGGGTAAACAGCATAAATTTCAAGAGCTGCCTTTTGATACTTGTGGAGAGTTTGACCCACAATCTGGAAATTCCTCGACACACTCCAAAAACGACCCTATTTTTTCCGGACAGTCAGCAGCTACTTCTTTCAACGCTTTGAACCTTGCGGCTTATAAAACGGTGTAGCTAATTCATGGCTTTTTGTTCGGTAACGTCTATAACAGGGGTGCCCATTACGTCGATCGCGAGCTACCAGTCGACCGCGGGGGGTGTGTCAGTCGATCTCCAGCCAGGCTTTTAAAAAAAAATAGACCTAAAAATGAGTGATCATCAATCTTCACCAAGACGTCACTTAAATGACATTCACGGTACCGGAGGGTCTTGTGAGATGACGCTGGCTGCTGCAAGATCATTATTATGAAAATATGACCGAGAGGAAGGCGAGAAACACTTTTTATTTCAACAGACTCTCGCGCCGTACCTTCCGTCAAAACTCTAAAGGCCGACTGCACATTTCCTATCTTCACAATAAAAGCCCTGCTTCATGCTGCCTGCGCTAACTAAATACAGAGTCTCGGAAAACTGGCGTGCACAAGCGATCCCTCAGAAAGCAGGCGTGCCACCTATTGGTATGGAAGAGTATTACACGGTTACTCTGCCCAGCTCTACACTGCAAAAAGTCAGTGTTCAAAAACAAGAAAAAGAAAATACAAAAATGAGGGGTATTTTACTTGAACTAAGCAAAATTATCTGCCAATAGAACAAGAAAATTTGGCTTGTCAAGACTTTTCAAAACAGGTAAAATTAGCTAACTTCAATGAACCCAAAAATACCTTAAAATAAGTATAATATCACTAATAACAAGTGCACTACTACAGTATACGAGTACGTATTTTCTATTGTTCCATTGAAAATAAAACGGCAAAGTCTATTTGGCTGTCATCTGTTTTAATATGAGAAACAATTGTGTCAAAGTCAGGATTTTGTTTTACGTTCTTAAAATAAGAAATTCTTACTTTAAAGAGTAGTTTTATACTTGTGAGTGTTGATGACACAGCTTTGCAACAGTTGATATTCTAGTTTCAAGCATGTTTTACTCAATATAGGTCATCAAATCTCAGCAACAAGCTGTAATATCTTACTGAGATCATTTAGGACCTAAACACTTAAAACAAGTATAAAATCTTATGTATGGCCGCGCAAGTCCTGGGATGCCCTAAATGTTCATAACACACCCAGCCGAGTCCCACGGGGAGGGGGTATGAAAGTAGGAAAAGTCAGCATAAGTCCCAAAAATGTTGAAAATACCTAAACAGGTTCGAGTCCCACAAGTTCCGCCGCCGGCCAGGATGCCAAAATTGTCCAAATCGCGCCCAACAAAGTCCCACGGGAAGGTGGGGAGAAAAGTCGGGGAAATGTTCAAAAGTCCCACCCGGGTTCGAGTGTGCACTCAAACTCAACCTCGAACCCGGTTGGGACTCGAACCTTGGTAGGTATTTTGAACATTTTGGGGGACTTTTGACGACTTTTCTAATTTTTCCCCGCTATTTCCTGTGGACTTTGCTGGGTGCGTTTTGGAATTTGTGTGGCCGGTGGCGGGACTCGTGGGACTGGAACCCGGGGAGGTATTTAGGACACAATTGGGACTTTTGAACATTTTGGCCGCCTTTTACCCCTCTTCTTCCCCGCCTTCCTGTGCACCTTTGCTGGGTGTGTTTTGGACACTTGGACAAAAATAGTTTCAAGCATATTTTACTCAAAATAGGTCATAAAATGCCGGAAACAAGCTGTAGTATCTTACTGAGATCATTTAGGACCTAAACACTTAAAACAAGTGAAACACTCTAACATAAAATCTTATGTATGGCCGGGCAAGTCCCAGGATGCCCTAAATGTTCATAACACACCCAGCCGAGTCCCACGGGGAGAGGGGATGAAAGTTGGAAAAGTCAGCAAAAGTCCCAAAAATGTTCAAAATACCTACACAGGTTCGAGTCCCACAAGTTCTGCCGCCGGCCGGGATGCCAAAAATGTCCAAAACGCGCCCAACAAAGTCCCACGGGAAGGTGGGGAGAAAAGTCGGGGAAATGTTCAAAAGTCCCACCCGGGTTCGAGTGTGCACTCAAACTCAACCTCGAACCCGGTTGGGACTCGAACCTTGGTAGGTATTTTGAACATTTTGGGGGACTTTTCCCGACTTTTCTAATTTTTCCCCCCTATTTCCTGTGGGACTTTGCTGGGTGCGTTTTGGACATTTTTTGTATCCCAGGACTTGTGTGGCCGGCGGCGGGACTCGTGGGACTGGAACCCCGGGGAAGTATTTAGGACACAATTGGGACTTTTGAACATTTTGGCCGCCTTTTACCCCTCTTCTTCCCCGCCTTCCTGTGCACCATTGCTGGGTGTGTTTTGGACACTTGGACAAAAATAGTTTCAAGCATATTTTACTCGAAATACGTCATAAAATGTCGGAAACAAGCTGTAGTATCTTACTGAGATCATTTAGGAGCGAAACACTTAAAACAAGTAAAACACTCTAACATAAAATCTTATGTATGGCCGCGCAAGTCCCAGGATGCCCTAAATGTTCATAACACACCCAGCCGAGTCCCACGGGGAGAGGGGATGAAAGTTGGAAAAGTCAGCAAAAGTCCCAAAAATGTTCAAAATACCTACACAGGTTCGAGTCCCACAAGTTCTGCCGCCGGCCGGGATGCCAAAAATGTCCAAAACGCGCCCAACAAAGTCCCACGGGAAGGTGGGGAGAAAAGTCGGGGAAATGTTCAAAAGTCCCACCCGGGTTCGAGTGTGCAATCAAACTCAACCTCGAACTCGGTTGGTACTCGAACCTTGGTAGGTATTTTGAACATTTTGGGGGACTTTTGCCGACTTTTCTCATTTTTCCCCCCTATTTCCTGTGGGACTTTGCTGGGTGCGTTTTGGAATTTTTTTGTATCCCGGCACTTGTGTGGCCGGCGGCGGGACTTGTGGGACTGGAACCCCGGGGAGGTATTTAGGACACAATTGGGACTTTTGAATATTTTGGACACCTTTTCCACCTCTTCTTCCCCGCCTTCCTGTGCACCATTGCTGGGTGTGTTTTGACACTTGGACAAAAATAGTTTCAAGCATATTTTACTCGAAATAGGTCATAAAATGTCGGAAACAAGATGTAGTATCTTACTGAGATCATTTAGGAGCGAAACACTTAAAACAAGTAAAACACTCTAACATAAAATCTTATGTATGGCGGCGCAAGTCCTGGGATGCCCAAAATGTCCATAACACACCCAGCCGTGTCCCACGGGGAGGGGGTATGTATGAAAGTAGGAAAAGTCAGCAAAAGTCCCAAAAATGTTCAAAATACCTACACAGGTTCCAGTCCCACAAGTTTCGCCGCCGGCCGGGATGCCAAAAATGTCCAAAACGCGCCCAACAAAGTCCCACGGGAAGGTGGGGAGAAAAGTCGGGGAAATGTTCAAAAGTCCCACCCAGGTTCGAGTGTGCACTCAAACTCAACCTCGAACCCGGTTGGGACTCGAACCTTGGTAGGTATTTTGAACATTTTGGGGGACTTTTGCCGACTTTTCTCATTTTTCCCCCCTATTTCCTGTGGGACTTTGCTGGGTGCGTTTTGGAATTTTTTTGTATCCCGGCACTTGTGTGGCCGGCGGCGGGACTTGTGGGACTGGAACCCCGGGGAGGTATTTAGGACACAATTGGGACTTTTGAATATTTTGGACACCTTTTCCACCTCTTCTTCCCCGCCTTCCTGTGCACCATTGCTGGGTGTGTTTTGACACTTGGACAAAAATAGTTTCAAGCATATTTTACTCGAAATAGGTCATAAAATGTCGGAAACAAGATGTAGTATCTTACTGAGATCATTTAGGAGCGAAACACTTAAAACAAGTAAAACACTCTAACATAAAATCTTATGTATGGCGGCGCAAGTCCTGGGATGCCCAAAATGTCCATAACACACCCAGCCGTGTCCCACGGGGAGGGGGTATGTATGAAAGTAGGAAAAGTCAGCAAAAGTCCCAAAAATGTTCAAAATACCTACACAGGTTCCAGTCCCACAAGTTTCGCCGCCGGCCGGGATGCCAAAAATGTCCAAAACGCGCCCAACAAAGTCCCACGGGAAGGTGGGGAGAAAAGTCGGGGAAATGTTCAAAAGTCCCACCCAGGTTCGAGTGTGCACTCAAACTCAACCTCGAACCCGGTTGGGACTCGAACCTTGGTAGGTATTTTGAACATTTTGGGGGACTTTTGCCGACTTTTCTCATTTTTCCCCCCTATTTCCTGTGGGACTTTGCTGGGTGCGTTTTGGAATTTGTGTGGCCGGCGGCGGGACTCGTGGGACTGGAACCCGGGGAGGTATTTTGGACACAATTGGGACTTATGAACATTTTGGCCGCCTTTTACCCCTCTTCTTCCCCGCCTTCCTGTGCACCATTGCTGGGTGTGTTTTGGACACTTGGACAAAAATAGTTTCAAGTATATTTTACTCAAAATAGGTCATAAAATGTCGGAAACAAGCTGTAGTATCTTACTGAGATCATTTAGGAGCGAAACACTTAAAACAAGTAAAACACTCTAACATAAAATCTTATGTATGGCCGGGCAAGTCCCAGGATGCCCTAAATGTTCACAACACACCCAGCCGAGTCCCATGGGGAGGGGGTATGTATGAAAGTAGGGAAAGTCAGCAAAAGTCCCAAAAATGTTCAAAATACCTACACAGGTTCGAGTCCCACAAGTTCTGCCGCCGGCCGGGATGCCAAAAATGTCCAAAACGCGCCCAGCAAAGTCCCGCGGGAAGGTGGGGAGAAAAGTCGGGGAAATGTTCAAAAGTCCCACCCGGGTTCGAGTGTGCACTCAAACTCAACCTCGAACCCGGTTGGGACTCGAACCTTGGTAGGTATTTTGAACATTTTGGGGGACTTTTGCCGACTTTTCTCATTTTTCACCCCTATTTCCTGTGGGACTTTGCTGGGTGCGTTTTGGAATTTTTTTGTATCCCGGGACTTGTGTGGCCGGCGGCGGGACTCGTGGGACTGGAACCCCGGGGAGGTATTTTGGACACTATAGGGACTTTTGAACATTTTGGCTGCCTTTTGCCCCTCTTCTTCCCCGCCTTCCTGTGCACCATTGCTGGGTGTGTTTTGGACACTTGGACAAAAATAGTTTCAAGCATATTTTACTCAAAATAGGTCATAAAATGCCGGAAACAAGCTGTAGTATCTTACTGAGATCATTTAGGAGCAAAACCCTTAAAAGAAGTAAAAGATTCTAACATAAAATCTGCTTAGTGAGAAGAATTATCTTATCAGACAGAAAATTAGCAAATATCACCCTTATTTGAGATATTTCATCTTAGATTTCAGTTTTTGCAGTGCAGACAGCATCGACATTCAACAACAACACATCTGGTTTTGCTGGTTTTCAAACAATATTTTCAACCCAAATAGGTGAAATTAGATAATCTTCCACGGCACACCAGACTGTATCTCACGGCACACTAGTGTGGCGCGGCACAGTGGTTGAAAAACACTGCATTAGGCAGTAAGGAACGGCAGTAAGTAGAAAAGATAACAATCTGCTCCTGCCTCCGAGATGTCTGCAGCTCAAGTTAATTAATTACCTCAGTTATGGGCTGACGGACAAGATAATTGCACGCCGAATTGAAACGTTCTAGTCTGACTGTGATCAGGATTGGATCTTTAATTAATTCAGGGGCAGAGGGAACAGACATTTAGGACTTTCTGTTTATCTGTCATTGACCGATGGCAAGAACAATCAGGAGCTAATTTATTCTGTTATCAAGATGTGGTAAAATTGGCAAGCATTTGTAATCATCATGAAGTGAAGATAAGATACCGATGTGGGGAAATCAAACCCAGGTGTAGCAGTTAATAAAATCCCCCTAAATGAAGCAGATCTCATGGAAAAGGGGGCGCGGCAAAATAACTTCCTGCTCGAATTAATCATAAATGACATCATGCGTTCGCTGGTTCATGTGTTGACTTGGCTCCGAGCGCACCAGCTGTAGACCAGCTGCCCTTTGCCACCGACTCCGCTGGCCTCGCATAACCACAGCCTGTGTTCACCGTTGCCTGGACACGGTGCGGCTGCAACCGCCAGAGCTGGAGATTGTCAAAAAAAAAAAAGGAAAAGCTGTACTTACAGGCCAGAGTTGGCCGGCTCCCAATGGCCAGCTTGTAGTAGTGAAGCGCCTCTGAGAACTTGTTGCTCTCCTGAAGCAGCAAACCACTGCAACAACAAAACAAGGTTCCATGTGTTGAAACATAAACATGCACTTTTGTTACAACAGGACGCGGGACAAGTGGAATGGGTGACAGTTCCGTTGGAATCCGACGGGAAAAAGAAAACATCTAAGCCAGGGGTAGGGAACCTATGGCTCTAGAGCAGGGGTGCCCACACTTTTTCTGCAGGCGAGCTACTTTTCAATTGACCAACTCGAGGGGATCTACCTCATTTATATATATCATTTATATTTATTTATTTATGAAAGAGACATTTTTGTAAACAAGTTAAATGTGTTTAATGATAATACAAGCATGTGTAACACATATAGATGTCTTTCTTTCACAAAGACAAGAATATAAGTTGGTGTATTACCTGATTCTGATGACTTGCATTGATTGGAATCAGACAGTAATGATGATAACGCCCACATTTTCAAATGGAGGAGAAAAAAAGTTGTCCTTTCTGTACAATACCACATGAAAGTGGTTGGTTTTTGGCATCTAATTCATCCAGCTTCCATACACTTTACAAGAAAAAGATTGGCGGCAAATTCCGTAGCTTGCTTGATTGACATTCACGGCACCCGAGGGTCTTGTGAGATGACGCTGGCTGCTGCCAGTTCATTATTATGAAAAAATGACAGAGAAAGGCGAGAAACACTTTTTATTTCAACAGACTTTCGCGCCGTCCCTTCCGTCAAAACTCTAAAGGCCGACTGCACATTTCCTATCTTCACAATAAAAGCCCTGCTTCATGCTGCCTGCGCTAACAAAATAAGAGTCTCGGAAAGCTGCCGTGCACAAGTGATGTGCACGCCAGCTTTCTGAGGGGTCGCAGGCTGACGAAATCTTCATTGACAGAAATGTTGGTAACACTTTAGTATGGGGAACATAATCACCATTAATTAGTTGCTTATTAACATGCAAATGAGTAACATTTACAGTTATTTGGACACTAGGGCAACATATAAGGGTTAGGGTTACTAATAAGCAATAATTCTGAGGTTATTGAGGCAAGACTCTTAGTTAATGGCTTATTGGTTGTATAATAAAACCATGCAGAATAACACATTAATAACTACTTAATAATGACTAATTAGGAGCCAATATGTTACTAATTTGCATATTAATAAGCAACTAGTTAATGGTAAAATATGTTCCCCATACTTAAGCGTTACCAAAATGTTGAAATATAAAATGTATTCTTAACATTTTTAAAACATTGGAAAACATTAGCTAAACTTATCATAGCGCGAGATTACTTCTGTAAATGACTGTCTTAGAATGACTGGAGGTATAGATGTGTGTGTCCAAGTTAAAGGAAACAACAGGCTGTCTTGGATGTAATGGATTTATCACAATCTTTGCAAGCTCGTTAATGTTTGCTATGGTCTGTAACAACTTTGTAATGTTTGCTGTGGTCTACAACAAAATGGTACAGTTTGCTGTGGTCTGGAACAACATGGCACACTAACAACTATCAGAAATGCAGCCAATACTACACACATGTCATGAGACATAAAAATATAAATGAAATACACAGACGACATAAGTAAAGCAAAGTAAATGAGGTCAAATATACCTACAAACGAGGCATAGTGATGTAATATGTAGAAAGACCACTGTTTAATATGTGTGTGTTTATGCTTCACTGGTAAGAGTATTTGGCGAGTGTCGTTATGTCCTATTAATTTTAGCAGCCCTTGAACTCACCGTCGTGTGGACTTGGACTGAACAGTTTGTTTACATGTACAACTCTGCCACAGAAAGACGAGTTTTATGCCACTCTGTCTTTGTCTCATTTTGTCCACCAAACTTTTTATACTGTACGTGAATGCACAAAGGTGAGCTTTGTTGATGTTGTTTACTTGTTGCTTCTCACCCTATCTCTAAGGGAGAGCCCCGCCACACGGCGGAGGAAACTCATTTCGGCCGCTTGTACCCGTGATCTTATCCTTTCGGTCATGACCCAAAGCTCATGACCATAGGTGAGGATGGGAACGTAGATCGACCGGTAAATGGAGAGCTTTGCCTTCCGGCTTAGCTCCTTCTTCACCACAACGGATCGGTACAACGTCCGCATTACTGAAGACGCCGCATCGATCCGCCTGTCGATCTCACGATCCACTCTTCCCTCACTCGTGAACAAGACTCCTAGGTACTTGAACTCCTCCACTTGGGGCAGGGTCTCCTCCCCAACCCGGAAATGGCATTCCACCATGAACCATGGACTCGGACTTGGAGGTGCTGATTCTCATTCCGGTCGCTTCACACTCGGCTGCGAACCGATCCAGTGAGAGCTGAAGATCCCGGTCAGATGAAGCCATCAGGACCACATCATCTGCAAAAAGCAGAGACCTAATCCTGCGGTCACCAAACCGGAACCCCTCAACGCCTTGACTGCGCCTAGAGATTTTGTCCATAAAAGTTATGAACAGAATCGGTGACAAAGGACAGCCTTGGCGGAGTCCAACCCTCACTGGAAACGTGTTCGACTTACTGCCAGCAATGCGGACCAAGCTCTGGCACTGATCATACAGGAAGCGGACCGCCACAATAAGACAGTCCGATACCCCATACTCTCTGAGCACTCCCCACAGGACTTCCCGAGGGACACGGTCGAATGCCTTCTCCAAGTCCACAAAGCACATGTAGACTGGTTGGGCAAACTCCCATGCACCCTCAAGAACCCTGCCGAGAGTATAGAGCTGGTCCACAGTTCCACGACCAGGACGAAAACCACACTGTTCCTCTTGGAAGAACACATTGTAAAGACGCAAAGAAGCATTTGAAGAACTGACTGGTAGCTTCAATAAAAAAAAAATACTCACAGGTTATACAGCATGTCCGCCATATTGCTGCGGAAATGAAGTGCATTTCTGTACGCCTGTTCCGCCTCCTCCATCTTGCCCTGGTTCTTCAGGACGTTTCCCAGGTTTCCCCATGCTGTCAAATCCCCCCCCCCCAAAAAAAGAATTAGACGGTTGTGCAGCAATATTCACGGAAACAAAAGCTCTTTCTGAATAGATTCAGGAGAAAAGACATTTTCAAGTGGAATTTTTCTTTTGTCATTGCCAGCCACTCGAGGTTGTCGGGTAGGAACGTTGTTAGGCCGCTAAAAGGATGCTGTCCTGCTGCAGCTGCTCTGCAGGGATGAAGGATGACACACTGGGGGAGCTTTGTGCCAGAAACCACCACTCATTACTGTGAGAGTGTGCTTGAAAAGCAGACCACCACTGAGCCTTTTAACTACTAATGACATTAACAGTGAATGCAGTGGAGGAGCTCGCCTATAAAGTAAGTTTGTTGAGCTTTTGTGCATGTTCTCCATTAACCATGAGAGAGGAAGTGCATACTGGATGATTAAAGCAGTGCTACTAGGAGTGTATGTCAAAAATGCGTGATAATTAATAATATTTTTGGGGCGGTAATTCCACAAAGTAGGATTCTGTGCAGCACGCCTTCCAGCAATGTGCTAATTTAATTACTACCAAACGTGATCCCAGTGGAATATTTGGTATAAATGAGAAAAAAAAAGCTTGCCTGAGTCATACGTGCCTCGAGTTATGCTTTGCTTGTTCCGACCCAAAAAAAAAATGATGCCGTATCTCTAAATTTCACCGTTCAGACAATTGGTGATCTACCAATCTCCCGAGCTTGTGTTTCTTGCTACATGGAGTTTATGTCAAATATAAATGATAAATGATAAATGGGTTGTACTTGTATAGCGCTTTTCTACCTTCAAGGTACTCAAAGCGCTTTGACACTACTTCCACATTCACACACACATTCACACACTGATGGAGGGAGCTGCCATGCAAGGCGCCAACCAGCACCCATCAGGAGCAAGGGTGAAGTGTCTTGCTCAGGACACAACGGACGTGACGAGGTTGGTACTAGCTGGGATTTGAACCAGGGACCCTCGGGTTGCGCACGGCCACTCTCCCACTGCGCCACGCCGTGACATGCATGATAATTAATGATATTTTTTGGGCGGTAATTCCACAAAGTAGGATTCTGTGCAGCACGCCTTCCAGCAATGTGCTAATTTAATTACTACCAAACGTGATCTCAGTGGAATATTTGGTATAAATGAGAAAAAAAAAGCTTGCCTGAGTCATACGTGCCTCGAGTTATGCTTTGCTTGTTCCGACAAAAAAAAATGATGCCATCCATCCATCCATCCATCCATCATCTTCTGCTTATCTGAGCTCAAGTCGCGGGGGCAACAGCCTAAGCAGGGAAGCCCAGACTTCCCTATCTCCAGCCACTTCGTCTAGCTCTTCCCGGGGGATCCCGAGGCGTTCCCAGGCCAGCCGGGAGACATAGTCTTCCCAACGTGTCCTGGGTCTTCCCCGTGGCCTCCTACCGGTTGGACGTGCGCTAAACACCTCCCTAGGGAGGCGTTCGGGTGGCATCCTGACCAGACGCCTGAACCACCTCATCTGGCGTGTAAGCTAGCAGGTATCGAGCAAGAAACAGTAGTCGTACTTATAATATGAAAACAAACTTTGGAAGCAGGGAACAAAAGACAATAAGCTCCAAACCACTATCAAATATAGCTTACCGCAAGACTGCATTGACACGATATGATACGACACGACACGACAGGTAGCAACCACAAGAGCGACATGACATGACAACAATCCAGCCCTGACTAGAGACAAAAGTAGGTAGAAATAGGACCGGGCTGATTGACACCAGGTGTGGCCAGGTGCCAATCAGCCGCATCTGAGCGAAAAAAACAGGAAACAGACAAAATAAGAGCGCTGACAGGAACTAAAGACAGGGAATACTAAACACACCCTGCGGAAATACTAAAACACAAACAAACTGTCAGGGTGCAAGCCCGACACTGATAGATTTCAGTCATTATTTCAATATGTATTATATTTTGGCCTTCCATACTTGTAGAATATTGAGAATGGCGTAAATAAGCACATCCTTTTTGTACATTTTCATTAGTTCATGATGTCCACTCATGTGGAAGAGCGCCATCACTGCCATGGCACCAGTTATGATTGGCACCTTCCAACAGGAAATCAACTATTCACCAGCCCTCCGAGCAAGGCCAGCAGCCACAGAATTATGTCCAAATTATTGCTGTCATAGGCCCTTAGAGGGGAAGCCGGGCCGCGACACATGAGGCAGCAGCAGGATACTTTGTGTTAGCGAATTTCCCTTTCAAATATTCCACCGGAGCTGCGACACGACAGGCTGTTTGTTTTGGCCGACCATCAAGCGAACGGAGGAGCAGCCGCAGTCACGTTTGTTTTAGCAAGAAACACAAGCTCGGGAGATTGGTAGATCACCAATTGTCTGAACGGTGAAATTAAGAGATACGGCATCATTTTTGACTTGGAGAAGGCATTCGACCGTGTCCCTCGGGAAGTCCTGTGGGGAGTGTTCAGAGAGTATGGGGTACCGGACTGTCTTATTGTGGCGGTCCGCTTCCTGTACGATCAGTGTCAGAGCTTGGTCCGCATTGCCGGCAGTAAGTCGAACACATTTCCAGTGAGGGTTGGACTCCGCCAAGGCTGTCCTTTGTCACCGATTCTGTTCATAACTTTTATGGACAGAATTTCTAGGCGCAGTCAAGGCGTTGAGGGGTTCCGGTTTGGTGACCGCAGGATTAGGTCTCTGCTTTTTGCAGATGATGTGGTCCTGATGGCTTCATCTGACCGGGATCTTCAGCTCTCGCTGGATCGGTTCGCAGCCGAGTGTGAAGCGACCGGAATGAGAATCAGCACCTCCAAGTCCGAGTCCATGGTTCTCGCCCGGAAAAGGGTGGAGTGCCATCTCCGGGTTGGGGAGGAGACCCTGCCCCAAGTGGAGGAGTTCAAGTACCTAGGAGTCTTGTTCACGAGTGAGGGAAGAGTGGATCGTGAGATCGACAGGCGGATCGGTGCGGCGTCTTCAGTAATGCGGACGTTGTACCGATCCGTTGTGGTGAAGAAGGAGCTAAGCCGGAAGGCAAAGCTCTGAATTTACCGGTCGATCTACGTTCCCATCCTCACCTATGGTCATGAGCTTTGGTTCATGACCGAAAGGATAAGATCACGGGTACAAGCGGCCCAAATGAGTTTCCTCCTCCCTTAGAGATAGGGTGAGAAGCTCTGCCATCCGGGAGGAACTCAAAGTAAAGCCGCTGCTCCTCCACATCGAGAGGAGCCAGATGAGGTGGCTCGGGCATCTGGTCAGGATGCCACCCGAACGCCTCCCTAGGGAGGTGTTTAGGGCACGTCCAACCGGTAGGAGGCCACGGGGAGGACCCAGGACACGTTGGGAAGACTATGTCTCCCGGCTGGCCTGGGAACGCCTCGGGATCCCCCGGGAAGAGCTAGACAAAGTGGCTGGGGAGAGGGAAGTCTGGGTTTCCCTGCTTAGGCTGCTGCCCCCGTGACCCGACCTCGGATAAGCGGAAGAAAATGGATGGATGGATGGAATTATTTAGCATAATAGACAATGAAAGACATGTCAAAACCATGACTGGACAAACTACTGTATCTCTGCCTTGCTTCCTATGGCTTTTTGGTTACATCCGATCACAAGGAATTTCTGGTTATGAAAGATAACGGAGACAAACTGAACACTTTATAGGAAAAGCATTGGTGTAAAACTCAGATTTTTACTTTAAGGCCTACTGAAATGAGATTTTCTTATTTAAACGGGGATAGCAGGTCCATTCTATGTGTCATACTTGATCATTTCGCGATATTGCTATATTTTTGCTGAAAGGATTTAGTAGAGAACATCCACGATAAAGTTTGCAACATTTGGTCGCTAATAAAAAAACCCTGCCTTTACCGGAAGTAGCAGACGATGACGTCACCCGTTGAGGGCTCCTCACGTCCTCACATTGTTTTTAATGGGAGCTTCCAACAAAAAGAGCTATTCGGACCGAGAAAACGACAATTTCCCCATTAATTTGAGCGAGGATGAAAGATTCGTGTTTGAGGATATTGATAGCGACGGACTAGAAAAATAATAAATAATAAAAATTAAAGTAAAAACTACAAAACACAGATTCTGATGTCTTTAGACACATTTACTAGGATAGTTCTGGGAAATCCCTTATCTTTCTATTGTGTTGCTAGTGTTTTAGTGAGTTTAATAGTACCTGATAGTCGGAAGGGTGTGTCCACGGGTTTCTTGACGCCAGTGTCTGAGGGCAGCAAGCTCAGTGGCGACTTTTTACCACAATTTTCTCACCGAAAACTGCCGGTTGTCAAGTGGTCGGGATCCATGTCCGCTGTGATCCATAGTAAAGCTTCACCTCCGGGGAATTTTAAACAAGGAATCACCGTGTGTTTGTGTGGCTAAAGGCTAAAGCTTCCCAACTCCGTCTTTGTACTTTGACTTCTCCAGTATTAATTGAACAAATTGGAAAATATTCAGCAGCACAGATTTCCAAAATACTGTGTAATTATGCCGTTAAAGCAGACGACTTTTAGCTGTCACGCGTACACGTCAGCATTCTGAGACGTTTTCAACAGGAAACGGTAACAGTTTGAGATGCTACCTCAGTAGAAGCATTTAAGTCTCACCTTAAAACTCATCTGTATACTCTAGCCTTTAAATAGACCTCCTTTTTAGACCAGTTGATCTGCCGCTTCTTTTCTTTCTCCTATGTCCCCCCCTCCCTTGTGGAGGGGGTCCGGTCCGATGACCATGGATGAAGTACTGGCTGTCCAGAGTCGAGACCCAGGATGGACCGCTCGCCTGTATCGGTTGGGGACATCTCTACGCTGCTGATCCGACTCCGCTTGAGATGGTTTCCTGTGGACGGGACTCTCGCTGCTGTCTTGGATCCGCTTTGAACTGAACTCTCGCGGCTGTGTTGGAGCCACTATGGATTGAACTTTCACAGTATCATGTTAGACCCGCTCGACATCCATTGCTTTCGGTCCCCTAGAGGGGGGGGGTTGCCCACATATGAGGTCCTCTCCAAGGTTTCTCATAGTCAGCATTGTCACTGGCGTCCCACTGGATGTGAATTCTCCCTGCCCACTGGGTGTGAGTTTTCCTTGCCCTTTTGTGGGTTCTTCCGAGGATGTTGTAGTCGTAATGATTTGTGCAGTCCTTTGAGACATTTGTGATTTGGGGCTATATAAATAAACATTGATTGATCGATTGATTGATTGACTTCGCGGGCAATTTAAAATTGCAATTCAGTAAACTAAAGCGGCCGTATTGGCATGTGTTGCAATGTTAATATTTCATCATTGATATATAAACTATCAGACTGCGTGGTCGGTAGTAGTGGCTTTCAGTATGCCTTTAATGTTACGGATAATCACAAAAAAATATTTTTAAACAGGTATGTATGTTATTCTTTTCCTATGTTATTGTATTTTGGCTTCTTCTGCATGAAAGGCATGAAAAAAACAATACTAAACTGTACTGTATGCGGTGATTAAAGTTGTTACCAATAAATTCTGATAACAATTAGATTGTTATGGTACCAGTTCTCCTAAGACCCAGGACACGTTGGGAAGACTATGTCTCCCGGCTGGCCTGGGAACGCCTCGGGATCCCCCGGGAAGAGCTAGACGAAGTGGCTGGGGAGAGGGAAGTCTGGGTTTCCCTGCTTAGGCTGCTGCCCCCGCGACCCGACCTCGGATAAGCGGAAGATGATGGATGGATGGATGGATGTTTTTGTGCCTACAAAGAGTGATGGCGAATTGTCAGAAAGTTTGAAAAATATTGTGATTATTAGTGTCACACCAATCATTGTAAGAAATGTTCATACAGGTGAATCTCTAAAGAAGTTCTTGGAATTTGTTCCGACTTTCAGCAGCAGGAATTTGTCTCCTCATCAGTCCAACAATCATGGCCTTCACTCCCTCGCACGACTGGTTTTGTCTTCTTCTCTTGATATTTAATGGTGTTCGATTTCCGTGTTAATTCCTGCTCAGGAGAATGGGAAATCCAGATTCCATTTCCAGTTGATTGACACGTATACACTGCATGAAACACTTCAGAAACATCCCAAAGAGTCCATTGGGATGTTTGTGGCCTAAAATGGCAAAAATTTGCGGCAGATGTTTCAAATAAGCTACGGCAAAAGTTGCACTGATTTGAGGCTTTTTTTCAGCAATATTGCTTCAGCGTCTGATTTAATGAACACATAATCAATGTTTCAAGTGGATACTTGGGGTAAAATAGTTCAAATAAACATCTTGTCGTAACCTTCATTTACTTCTATTAAAGGCCTACTGAAAGCCACAACTAGCGACCACGCAGTCTGATAGTTTATATATCAATGATGAAATATTAACATTGCAACACATGCCAATACGGCCTTTTTAGTTTACTAAATTGCTATTTTTAATTTCCTGCAAAGTGTCGTGTTGAAAACGTCGCAGTATGATGATGCGTTTGAGGTCACCGGTTGTAGCGGACATTTTTTTCCAGCCCGATCCAAGCTATAAGTAGTCTGCTTTAATCGCATAATTACACAGTATTCTGGACATCTGTGTTGCTGAATCTTTTGCAATTTGTTCAATTAATAATGGAGACGTCAAAGAAGAAAGATGTAGGTGGGAAGCTTTCCGCCTTTAGCCACACAAACACAGCCGGTGTTTCCTTGTTTAAAATTCCCGAAGGTGAAGCTTTACAATGGATCAGAGCGGTCAAGCGAATATGAATCCCGACCACATGTCAACCGGCAGGTTTCGATGAGAAAATTGTGGTAATAAGTCGGCTCTTACCGTAGACATGAGCGGAGCTTGCGTCCTCCTGCAGCTGCGGACTATTACCTCCTCCCACCGGAGACACTGGCCACACCCCTCCGACTTTCAGGTACCATATATCCATCCATTTTCTACCGCTTATTCCCTTTCGGGGTCGCGGGGGGCGCTGGCGCCTATCTCAGCTACAATCGGGCGGAAGGCGGGGTACACCCTGGACAAGTCGCCACCTCATCGCAGGGCCAACAGAGATAGACAGACAACATTCACACATTAGGGCCAATTTAGTGTTGCCAATCAACCTATCCTCAGGTGCATGTCTTTGGAAGTGGGAGGAAGCCGGAGTACCCGGAGGGAACCCACGCATTCACGGGGAGAACATGCAAACTCCACACAGAAAGATCCCGAGCCTGGATTTGAACCCAGGACTGCAGGAACTTCGTATTGTGAGGCAGACGCACTAACCCCTCTGCCACCGTGAAGCCCAGGTACCATATAATCTCACTAAAACACTACTAACACAATTAGCAGATAAGGGATTTTCCAGAATTATCCTAGTAAATGTGTCTAATAACATCTGAATCACTCTCACTGCCCTCGCTTTTTTTTTTCTTCTAGTCCTTCACTCTCACTATGCTCATCCACAAATCTTTCATCCTCGCTCAAATTAAAGGGGAAATTGTCGCTTTCCCCGGTCCGAATCGCTCTAGCTGCTGGTGGCTATGATTGTAAACATTGTGAGGATGTGAGAAGCTCGATAACCCGTGACGTCACGCGCACATCGTCTGCTACTTCCGGTAAAGGCAAGGGTTTTTTTATTAGCGACCAAAAGTTTGCTGCCGTGACTTCCCTCCGACACTAGCGTCAACACACCCCTCCGACTATCAGGTACTATTTAACTCACTAAAACACTAGCAACACAATAGAAAGATAAGGGATTTCCCAGAATTATCCTAGTAAATGTGTCTAAAAACATCTGAATCACTCACAATGCAATCACCCTTTTTTTTTAACTTAATTTTTTTTTTTTGTAGTCCTTTGCTATCAATAATATTCTCAGCCTCAAATCTTTCATCCTCGCTCAAATTAATGGGGAAATTGTCGCTTTCTCGGTCCGAATCGCTCTAGCTGCTGGTGGCCATGATTGTAAACAATGTGAGGATGTGAGAAGCTCGATAACCCGTGACGTCACGCGCACATCGTCTGCTACTTCCGGAAAAGGCAAGGCTTTTTTATTAGCGACCAAAAGTTTGCTGCCGTGACTTCCCTGCGACACTAGCGTCAACACACCCGTGGCCACACCCCTCCGACTATCAGGTACTATTTAACTCACTAAAACACTAGCAACACAATAGAAAGATAAGGGATTTCCCAGAATTATCCTAGTAAATGTGTCTAAAAACCTCTGAATCACTCACAATGCAATCACCCTTTTTTTTTTAACTTATTATTATTTATTTTTTTGTAGTCCTTTGCTATCAATAATATTCTCAGCCACGAATCTTTCATCCTCGCTCAAATTAATGGGGAAATTGTCGCTTTCTCGGTCCGAATCGCTCTAGCTGCTCGTGGCCATGATTGTAAACAATGTGAGAAGCTCGATAAGCCGTGACGTCACGCGCACATCGTCTGCTACTTCCGGTAAAGGCAAGGCTTTTTTTATTAGCGACCAAAAGTTTGCTGCAGTGACTTCCCTCCGACACTAGCGTCAACACACCCCTCCGACTATCAGGTACTATTTAACTCACTAAAACACTAGCAACACAATAGAAAGAAAAGGGATTTCCCAGAATTATCCGAGTAAATGTGTCTAAAAACCTCTGAATCACTCACAATGCAATCACCCTTTTTTTTTAACTTATTTTTTTTTATTTTTTAGTCCTTTGCTATCAATAATATTCTCAGCCACGAATCTTTCATCCTCGCTCAAATTAATGGGGAAATTGTCGCTTTCTCGGTCCGAATCGCTCTAGCTGCTGGTGGCCATGATTGTAAACAATGTGAGGATGTGAGAAGCTCGATAACCCGTGACGTCACGTGCACATCGTCTGCTACTTCCGGTAAAGGCAAGGCTTTTTTATTAGCGACCAAAAGTTTGCTGCCGTGACTTCCCTCCGACACTAGCGTCAACACACCCGTGGCCACACCCCTCCGACTATCAGGTACTATTTAACTCACTAAAACACTAGTAACACAATTAGCAGATAAGGGATTTTCCAGAATTATCCTAGTAAATGTGTCTAATAACATCTGAATCACTCTCACTGCCCTCGCTTTTTTTTTTCTTCTAGTCCTTCGCTCTCACTATGCTCATCCACAAATCTTTCATCCTCGCTCAAATTAATGGGGAAATTGTCGCTTTCCCGGTCCGAATCGCTCTAGCTGCTGGTGGCTATCATTGTAAACATTGAGAGGATGTGAGAAGCTCGATAACGCGTGACGTCACGCGCACATCGTCTGCTACTTCCGGTAAAGGCAAGGCTTTTTTATTAGCGACCAAAAGTTTGCTGCCGTGACTTCCCTCCGACACTAGCGTCAACACACCCCTCCGACTATCAGGTACTATTTAACTCACTAAAACACTAGCAACACAATAGAAAGATAAGGGATTTCCCAGAATTATCCGAGTAAATGTGTCTAAAAACCTCTGAATCACTCACAATGCAATCACCCTTTTTTTTTTTTACTTATTTTATTTATTTTTTTTGTAGTAATTCGCTATCAATAATATTCTCAGCCACGAATCTTTCATCCTCGCTCAAATTAATGGGGAAATTGTCGCTTTCCCGGTCCGAATCGCTCTAGCTGCTGGTGGCTATGATTGTAAACATTGTGAGGATGCGAGAAGCTCGATAACCCGTGACGTCACGCGCACATCGTCTGCTACTTCCGGTACAGGCAAGGCTTTTTTATTAGCGACCAAAAGTTTGCTGCCGTGACTTCCCTCCGACACTAGCGTCAACACACCCCTCCGACTATCAGGTACTATTTAACTCACAAAAACACTAGCAACACAATAGAAAGATAAGGGATTTCCCAGAATTATCCTAGTAAATGTGTCTAAAAACCTCTGAATCACTCACAATGCAATCACCCTTTTTTTTTAACTTAATTTTTTTTTTTTGTAGTCCTTTGCTATCAATAATATTCTCAGCCTCAAATCTTTCATCCTCGCTCAAATTAATGGGGAAATTGTCGCTTTCTCGGTCCGAATCGCTCTAGCTGCTGGTGGCCATGATTGTAAACAATGTGAGGATGTGAGAAGCTCGATAACCCGTGACGTCACGCGCACATCGTCTGCTACTTCCGGAAAAGGCAAGGCTTTTTTATTAGCGACCAAAAGTTTGCTGCCGTGACTTCCCTCCGACACTAGCGTCAACACACCCCTCCGACTATCAGGTACTATTTAACTCACTAAAACACTAGCAACACAATAGAAAGATAAGGGATTTCCCAGAATTATCCTAGTAAATGTGTCTAAAAACCTCTGAATCACTCACAATGCAATCACCCTTTTTTTTTAACTTAATTTTTTTTTTTTGTAGTCCTTTGCTATCAATAATATTCTCAGCCTCAAATCTTTCATCCTCGCTCAAATTAAAGGGGAAATTGTCGCTTTCTCGATCCGAATCGCTCTAGCTGCTGGTGGCCATGATTGTAAACAATGTGAGGATGTGAGAAGCTCGATAAGCCGTGACGTCACGCGCACATCGTCTGCTACTTCCGGTAAAGGCAAGGCTTTTTTATTAGCGACCAAAAGTTTGCTGCCGTGACTTCCCTCCGACACTAGCGTCAACACACCCCTCCGACTATCAGGTACTATTTAACTCACTAAAACACTAGCAACACAATAGAAAGATAAGGGATTTCCCAGAATTATCCGAGTAAATGTGTCTAAAAACATCTGAATCACTCACAATGCAATCACCCTTTTTTTTTAACTTATTATTATTTTTTTTTGTAGTCCTTTGCTATCAATAATATTCTCAGCCACGAATCTTTCATCCTCGCTCAAATTAACGGGGAAATTGTCATTTTCTCGGTCCGAATAGCTCTTTTTGTTGGAGGCTCCCGTTATAAACAATGTGAGGATGTGATCACAGCGGACATGGATCCCGACCACTTGACAACCGGCAGTTTTCGGTGAGAAAATTGTGGTAAAAAGTCGCCACTGAGCTTGTGCCGTCCGTACAGCTGCCGTCGACTGCCCTCAGACACTGGCGTCAAGAAACCCGTGGACACACCCTTCCGACTATCAGGTACTATTAAACTCACTAAAACACTAGCAACACAATAGAAAGATAAGGGATTTCCCAGAACTATCCTAGTAAATGTGTCTAAAGACATCAGAATCCGTGTTTTTTTTTTTTACTTAAATTTTTATTATTTATTCTTTTTCTAGTCCGTCGCTATCAATATCCTCAAACACGAATCTTTCATCCTCGCTCAAATTAATGGGGAAATTGTCATTTTCTCGGTCCGAATAGCTCTTTTTGTTGGAGGCTCCCATTATAAACAATGTCAGGACGTGAGGAGCCCTCACACGGGTGACGTCAACTGCCCTCAGACACTGGCGTCAAAAAACCCGTGGACACACCCCTCCGCCTATCAGGTACTATTAAACTCACTAAAACACTAGCAACACAATAGAAAGATAAGGGATTTCCCAGAACTATCCTAGTAAATGTGTCTAAAGACATCAGAATCCGTGTTTTTTTTTTTTTACTTTAATTTTTATTATTTATTCTTTTTCTAGTCCGTCGCTATCAATATCCTCAAACACGAATCTTTCATCTTCGCTCAAATTAACGGGGAAATTGTCGCTTTCTCGGTCCGAATAGCTCTTTTTGTTGGAGGCTCACATTATAAACAATGTGAGGATGTGATCACAGCGGACATGGATCCCGACCACTTGACAACCAGCAGTTTTCGGTGAGAAAATTGTGGTAAAAAGTCGCCACTGAGCTTGCTGCCCTCAGACACTGGCGTCAAGAAACCCGTGGACACACCCTTCCGACTATCAGGTACTATTTAACTCACTAAAACACTAGCAACACAATAGAAAGATAAGGGATTTCCCAGAACTATCCTAGTAAATGTGTCTAAAGACATCAGAATCCGTGTTTTGTTTTTTTTTACTTAAATTTTTATTATTTATTCTTTTTCTAGTCCGTCGCTATCAATATCCTCAAACACGAATCTTTCATCTTCGCTCAAATTAATGGGGAAATTGTCATTTTCTCTGTCCGAATAGCTCTTTTTGTTGGAGGCTCCCATTATAAACAATGTGAGGATGTGATCACAGCGGACATGGATCCCGACCACTTGACAACTGGCAGTTTTCGGTGAGAAAATTGTGGTAAAAAGTCGCCACTTAGCTTGCTGCCCTCAGACACTGGCGTCAAGAAACCCGTGGACACACCCCTCCGACTATCAGGTACAGTTAAACTCACTAAAACACTAGCAACACAGTAGAAAGATAAGGGATTTCCCAGAACTATCCTAGTAAATGTGTCTAAAGACATCAGAATCCGTGGGGGTTTTTTTTACTTAAATTTTTATTATTTATTCTTTTTCTAGTCCGTCGCTATCAATATCCTCTAACACGAATCTTTCATCCTCGCTCAAATTAACGGGGAAATTGTCATTTTCTCGGTCCGAATAGCTCTTTTTGTTGGAGGCTCCCATTATAAACAATGTGAGGATGTGATCACAGCGGACATGGATCCCGACCACTTGACAACCGGCAGTTTTCGGTGAGAAAATTGTGGTAAAAAGTCGCCACTGAGCTTGTGCCGTCCGTACAGCTGCCGTCGACTGCCCTCAGACACTGGCGTCAAGAAACCCGTGGACACACCCCTCCGACTATCAGGTACAGTTAAACTCACTAAAACACTAGCAACACAATAGAAAGATAAGGGATTTCCCAGAACTATCCTAGTAAATGTGTCTAAAGACATCAGAATCCGTGTTTTGTTTTTTTTACTTAAATTTTTATTATTTATTCTTTTTCTACTCCGTCGCTATCAATATCCTCAAACACGAATCTTTCATCCTCGCTCAAATTAATGGGGAAATTGTCATTTTCTCGGTCCGAATAGCTCTTTTTGTTGGAGGCTCCCCTTATAAACAATGTGAGGATGTGAGGAGCCCTCACACTTGTGATGTCATCGTCTGCTACTTCCGGTAAAGGCAGGGTTTTTTTATTAGCGACCAAAAGTTGCGAACTTTATCATCGATGTTCTCTGCTAAATCCTTTCAGCAAAAATATGGCAATATGGCGAAATGATCAAGTATGACACATAGAATGGACCTGCTATCCCCGTTTAAATAAGAACATCTCATTTCAGTAGGCTTTAATAATGAGCGTGGCCCTTTTTAGTGTCTACCAAGGTGAAAAAAAGATCAACCAACCTTTAGCCGGATTGACAGAAATCCCCGACTTGTAGAGCATCTCTTCGTTCTCCCAATCCCTGTTCCTCAAAACAGTCTTGACACCAAAGAGCAGAATCAGAGCTGCGCTGCCATAAACCAGCAAGGCCTTGGAGGACTTGTGTCTCAGTCGGACGCAGAGAGACCTCAACCCCACGGCGACCAGCAGGCAAAAACCCATGCTGGGGATGTAGAGAACTCTTTCGGCGATTACGAAGCCCACGTAGAAAAAGAGGTTAGTGGCGGGGAGGAAAGGTATAGCTAAAAGGCCGAGGGAGAACGCCACGACATTTTCAGTGATGGGCAGAGAAGTCCTGCTTTCATGGGGCTTTTTGGTCCCGTTCTGTACGTTGTGAGCGCCAACGCAAGAACTGTTCACATGTTCTTGCTCATGATCCTGGTAACTGTGTCCATTGCTGCTGCCATTCTTTCCATTGGCAAACACCTGAGCTTTCCCGTTGCTGTCCTTTCTCTTGGCTTTCGGCTGCTTCCACACGCTGAACCAAGCCAGCCACGACAATCCCGAATAGAAGACGAGCGTGTGAACGTTTCTCCAGTCGCCAAGGCTCCGGATCAGAGGCAGGGTGTCCATGGACCAATCGAAGCTGAGCGTGTTCGGGCAGAGGAGAAGCCAGAAGTTCATGGCGGGCAGGTAGAGAAATGTTAGCGTCCTGGTGAGGAGAGAGGCGGAGTCCGCTGCCGGGTTGTCGGAGTTGGAGAAGTTTGGGGGCTTGTTGCCCATCCAATAGAAGCGGCAGGCCAGCAAGGCGGCGCCCCAGGTTGCCAGCAGAAGCACATTAACCATCAGCTGGGCATTATTTCTCTGAAAGAGAAAACAAAGAACCTTAGCCGAATAGAAAACTACGTAGCTTCAATGTTGCAAATTATAGTGTCTCAACAAGACAAGATTCATGGGTTATTCTATTATTTTATTTATTTGGTCGTGGACCTTTTAATCACACAAGAAGACAGTGGTTTGGCAGTATCATCACAGTATCATGTTGGACCCGCTCGACATCCATTGCTTTCGGTCCCCTAGAGGGGGGGGGGGGTTGCCCACATCTGAGGTCCTCTCCAAGGTTTCTCATAGTCAGCATTGTCACTGGCGTCCCACTGGATGTGAATTCTCCCTGCCCACTGGGTGTGAGTTTTCCTTGCCCTTGTGTGGGTTCTTCCGAGGATGTTGTAGTCGTAATGATTTGTGCAGTCCTTTGAGACATTTGTGATTTGGGGCTATATAAATAATCATTGATTGATTGATTGATTGATTGAATATCGATTCTTGGGGTCGCGATTCGATTATAAATCGATTTTTTTCGATTCAACGCAAATGCATTTTTTTAATCTGAGTTTAATACATTTTGTACTATTCGCACAGCTATGTTATTTTGAGTTGAAAAAATATTTTTCTATTTTATTTATGTTAGGCCCACATCTGAGGTCCTCTCCAAGGTTTCTCATAGTCAGCATTGTCACTGGCGTCCCACTGGATGTGAATTCTCCCTGCCCACTGGGTGTGAGTTTTCCTTGCCCTTTTGTGGGTTCTTCCGAGGATGTCGTAGTCGTAATGATTTGTGCAGTCCTTTGAGACATTTGTGATTTGGGGCTATATAAATAAACATTGATTGATTGATTGAGTTTAACAAAAGGGATGTCAGATCTTTCATCACTCAAATGGCCACCACGTGATCTTGGATGTGGAAATGTGTAACACCCACAAGGCTCGGATGTGAGTCAGATGTTATGAGTTTCTTGAAAACGTTTTGTGTTTGGCTTGAAACCATAATCAGTTGAGGCTTCACGGTGGCAGAGGGGTTAGTGCGTCTGCCTCACAATACGAAGTTGTTAAAAGAAAATGTGACGTAACACCGTGGTGAACATGCCCTTTCCCAACTACTTTGGCACGTGTTGCAGCCATGAAATTCTAAGTTAATTATTACTTGTAAAAAAAAAAAAAGGTGATGAGTTTGAACATCAAATATCTTCTCTTTGTAGTGCATTCAATAGAATATGGGTTGAAAAGGATTTGCAAATTGTTGTATTCCGTTTATATTTACATCAAACACAAACCCCAACTCATATGGAAACGGGGTTTGTACAATCCCCAAAGAGGGCACTTTAAGTTGATGATTACTTCTATGAGTAGAAATCTTTATTTATAATCGAATCACTTGTTTATTTTTCAACAAGTTTTTAGTTATTTTTATATCTTTTTTTCCAAATAGTTCAAGAAAGACCACTACAAATGAGCAAATTTTTTTATTTATCTCTTTTTTTCAACCAAAAATGCTTTGCTCTGATTAGGGGGTACTTGAATTAAAAAAATGTTCACAGGGGGTACATCACTGAAAAAAGGTTGAGAACCACTGGACTAAGGGCCTGATCTACTAAAGGTTTTGTGTAATCAAACAAATGCAAACTTGATAGTCCACACATACTGAGCTTGTGCACAAAGAATGTCACCTGAAAAAAAAGAAAAATAGAGATCACGGTTCATTTAGCGCAGGGGTGCCCATTACGTCGATCGCGAGCTACCAGTCGACCGCGGGGGGTGTGTCAGTCGATCTCCAGCCAGGATTTTAAAAAAAATAGACCTAAAAATTAATGATCATCAATCTTCACCAAGACGTCACTTAAATGACATTCACGGTACCGGAGGGTCTTGTGAGATGACGCTGGCTGCTGCAAGATCATTATTATGAAAATATGACCGAGAGGAAGGCGAGAAACACTTTTTATTTCAACAGACTCTCGCGCCGTACCTTCCGTCAAAACTCTAAAGGCCGACTGCACATTTCCTATCTTCACAATAAAAGCCCTGCTTCATGCTGCCTGCGCTAACTAAATACAGAGTCTCGGAAAACTGGCGTGCACAAGCGACTCTTATTTTGTTAGCGCAGGCAGCATGAAGCAGGGCTTTTATTGTGAAGATAGGAAATGTGCAATCGGCCTTTAGAGTTTTGACGGAAGGGACGGCGCGAAAGTCTGTTGAAATAAAAAGTGTTTCTCGCCTTCCTCTCTGTCATTTTTTCATAATAATGAACTGGCAGCAGCCAGCGTCATCTCACAAGACCCTCGGGTGCCGTGAATGTCAATCAAGCAAGCTACGGAATTTGCCGCCAATGTTTTTCTTGTAAAGTGTATGGAAGCTGGATGAATTAGATGCCAAAATCCAACCACTTTCATGTGGTATTGTACAGAAAGGACAACTTTTTTTCTCCTCCATTTGAAAATGTGGGCATTATCATCATTACTGTCTGATTCCAATCAATGCAAGTCATCAGAATCAGGTAATACACCAACTTATATTCTTGTCTTTGTGAAAGAAAGACATCTATATGTGTTACACATGCTTGTATTATCATTAAACACATTTAACTTGTTTACAAAAATGTCTCTTTCATAAATAAATAAATATAAATGATATATATAAATGAGGTAGATCCCCTCGAGTTGGTCAATTGAAAAGTAGCTCGCCTGCAGAAAAAGTTTGGGCACCCCTGATTTAGCGTGTCTCTATTCATTCATGTTTATGCAATATATATGCTGAGTTTCACAATGGCCACTATATTAGGAGGGGAAAACACAACTGTAATCATTTAGCACTCTCAAAGTGATTTATTAAGACTAAAACTGTTCTGCGGCAGCTGTTTTGCGTCTCGAATGTTAGTGCAAGCTGGCATGGATACAACATGGCTGTGAGAGAGCAGGAAGTTGCAGAGACAGGCGATTTAAAGAGAGAATAGTCAATCTGTGCGTGTCAAAATATTTGGACTGTCAGAAATACTGATAGTAAATGTATAGTCTACCACGACATAGTGATTTTGCAAACAGCTAAAATGATACACAAAGCACACTACAGTCTGCTACACAATAATATACAAAAATTATTCTCAACACCAGAGGAGAAATATAATCGTAGAGAAAAAATTAATTTGAAACATTTGCACACACGTACAACATTTAAGACCTTCGGTATTTCTAAATGTGGAATTAAAATATGGAATGGTTTAAGCAAAGAAATTAAATAATGTACTAACATGATCCACTTCAAACTCTTCAAACTTAAAGTGTTTACAAAGTACAAAGAAGAAGAACCATGATAAACATTCTGAATGTATTTCATTTTCTAAAAAAATCTCAATTATCTCACCATAGGAAATATAACTTACTTCACTAATTATGAATTATTTAGTTTTATTGTTATTACTTATGGAATATATTGTGAATACATTGAGAACAGGAAGTGAACAAAAGTTTAAGCAACTGCTATGTAAAAGAAATTGTGATGTATCATGTTGTATGCATGCATGTTCCAAATCAATCAATCAATCAATGTTTACTTATATAGCCCTAAATCACTAGTGTCTCAAAGGGCTGCACAAACCACCACGACATCCTCGGTAGGCCCACATAAGGGCAAGGAAAACTCACACCCAGTGGGACATCGGTGACAATAATGACTATGAGAACCTTGGAGAGGAGGAAAGCAATGGATGTCGAGCGGGTCTAACATGATACTGTGAAAGTTCAATCCACAATGGATCCAACACAGTCGCGAGAGTCCAGTCCAAAGCGGATCCAACACAGCAGCGAGAGTCCCGTTCACAGCGGAGCCAGCAGGAAACCATCCCAAGCGGAGGCGGATCAGCAGCGCAGAGATGTCCCCAGCCGATACACAGGCAAGCAGTACATGGCCACCGGATCGGACCAGACCCCCTCCACAAGGGAGAGTGGGACATAGAAGAAAAAGAAAAGAAACAGCAGATCAACTGGTCTAAAAAGGGAGTCTATTTAAAGGCTAGAGTATACAAATGAGTTTTAAGGTGAGACTTAAATGCTTCTACTGAGGTGGCATCTCGAACTGTTACCGGGAAGGCATTCCAGAGTACTGGAGCCCGAACGGAAAACGCTCTATAGCCCGCAGACTTTTTTTGGGCTTTGGGAATCACTAATAAGCCGGAGTCCTTTGAACGCAGATTTCTTGCCGGGACATATGGTACAATACAATCGGCAAGATAGGCTGGAGCTAGACCGTGTAGTATTTTATACGTAAGTAGTAAAACCTTAAAGTCACATCTTAAGTGCACAGGAAGCCAGTGCAGGTGAGCCAGTACAGGTGTAATGTGATCAAACTTTCTTGTTCTTGTCAAAAGTCTAGCAGCCGCATTTTGTACCAACTGTAATCTTTTAATGCTAGACATGGGGAGACCCGAAAATAATACGTTACAGTAATCGAGACGAGACGTAACAAACGCATGGATAATGATCTCAGCGTCTTTAGTGGACAGAATGGAGCGAATTTTAGCGATATTACGGAGATGAAAGAAGGCCGTTTTAGTAACGCTTTTAATGTGTGCCTCAAAGGAGAGAGTTGGGTCGAAGATAATACCCAGATTCTTTACCGTGTCGCCTTGTTTAATTGTTTGGTTGTCAAATGTTAGAGTTGTATTATTAAATAGAGGTCGGTGTCTAGCAGGACCGATAATCAGCATTTCCGTTTTTTTGGCGTTGAGTTGCAAAAAGTTAGCGGACATCCATTGTTTAATTTCATTAAGACACGCCTCCAGCTGACTACAATCCGGCGTGTTGGTCAGCTTTAGGGGCATGTAAAGTTGGGTGTCATCAGCATAGCAGTGAAAGCTAACACCGTATTTGCGTAAACAAACACAAATAAATAAACACAAAATAAACACAAACTCAACTCAACTATTCAGCAACATTAGTTTATAATCTGCTGAATGACTTAACGGGCTGATTAGAACTAAGGCAATTGATTCATGTTGGTTTTTGCTGGCAAGTTTTTTTTTATAACAGGAAATATAATATATATCCTACATGAAAATGGTCTTGCAATATACATTTTATTGCATCTAGATCATGGGTGTCAAACTATGGCCCGCGGGCGAAATTTGGCCCGCCGTGTAATTTCATTTGGCCCTTGAGGCAATATCAAATTAACATTAGGGCTGGCCTGCCCCTTTAACACCGCATTCACCGCTTATACTCATACTTGCCAACCCTCCTGATTTTCCAGGGAGACTTCAGAAGTTCAGTGCCCCTCCCGAAAATTTCCCAGTGCAACCATCGGCCCAGGACGTTGCAGGCACCTTCATTAAATGTATCGTTCTTGATTGATTGATACTTTTATTAGTAGATTGCACAGTTCAGTACATATTCCGTACAATTGACCACTAAATGGTAACACCCCAATAAGTTTTTCAACTCGTTTACGTCGGGATCCACGTTAATCAATTCATGGTTGTTGATTCTTCCCCTTTGCATAATCTTTTGGGCACATAACTGTGGAGGTCGAAATAAAAACTGGACGCTGTACACGGCTCTTGCCCAATGTGCAAACGCAGAACGGGGCCCACCCGAGATTGTGATCAAATATCTGGAGCAAGGGCGCACGTTCATGAGAGCAGATTCGATCCATGGCTCAATCGGCAAGAAAATGAAAGCTCAAGAGAACATCTATACCTTTGATGACTTTGTAGACCTTTGTAAGACAGCATCAAGATAGATTGGTTTTCCTTTGTTTTCTCAAAATCAGCTAGAAGTGAGTTAATAGGTTTTGCCTTTGGACGTGAGACTAATAGTAAACACAATTTCATATTTTGCACATGCTATTTAACATGTGTTCTTGGATTTTGGTAGATCGGACCCAAACTCTAGAAACTGATGACTAAACAATGATTGGACCTATTGCAGAATCAACTGAAGAGCTCATTTGTAATTTCAGACTTAGAGCTTTTGGACAAACACTATGCTCATTTGTGTAATGTTCTTCATTCAAAGCCCGACTCAATCCAACACAGATGCACGGAGAGAGCACTCTCAGATTACTTTTGAAAGTAAGGGATTGTAGTCAGCTGGAGGCGTGTCTTAATGAGATTAAACAATGGATGTCCGCTAACTTTTTGCAACTCAACGCCAAAAAAACGGAAATGCTGATTATCGGTCCTGCTAGACACCGAACTCTATTTAATAATACAACTCTAACATTTGACAACCAAACAATTAAACAAGGCGACACGGTAAAGAATCTGGGTATTATCTTCGACCCAACTCTCTCCTTTGAGGCACACATTAAAAGCGTTACTAAAACGGCCTTCTTTCATCCCCGCAATATCGCTAAAATTCGCTCCATTCTGTCCACTAAAGACGCCGAGATCATTATCCATGCGTTTGTTACGTCTCGCCTCGATTACTGTAACGTATTATTTTCGGGTCTCCCCATGTCTAGCATTAAAAGATTACAGTTGGTACAAAATGTGGCTGCTAGACTTTTGACAAGAACAAGAAAGTTTGATCACATTACACCTGTACTGGCTCACCTGCACTGGCTTCCTGTGCACTTAAGATGTGACTTTAAGGTTTTACTACTTACGTATAAAATAATACACGGTCTAGCTCCATCCTATCTTGCCGATTGTATTGTACCATATGTCCCGGCAAGAAATCTGCGTTCAAAGGACTCCGGCTTATTAGTGATCCCCAAAGCCCAAAAAAAGTCTGCGGGCTGTAGAGCTTTTTCATTTCGGGCTCCAGTACTCTGGAATGCCCTCCCGGTAACAGTTCGAGATGCTACCTCAGTAGAAGCATTTAAGTCTCATCTTAAAACTCATCTGTATACTCTAGCCTTTAAATAGACTCCCTTTTTAGACCAGTTGATCTGCCGTTTCTTTTCTTTTTCTTCTATGTCCCACTCTCCTTTGTGGAGGGAGTCCGGTCCGATCCGGTGGCCATGTACTGCTCGCCTGTGTATCGGCTGGGGACATCTCTGCGCTGCTGATCAGCCTCCTCTTGGGATGGTTTCCTGCTGGCTCCGCTGTGAACGGGACTCTCGCTGCTGTGTTGGATCCGCTCTGGACTGGACTCTCGCGACTGTGTTGGATCCATTATGGATTGATCTTTCACAGTATCATGTTCTCATAGTCATCACTGTCACCGACGTCCCACTGGGTGTGAGTTTTTCCTTGCCCTTATGTGGGCCTACCGAGGATGTCGTAGTGGTTTGTGCAGCCCTTTGAGACACTAGTGATTTAGGGCTATATAAGTAAACATTGATTGATTGATTGATTGATACAAACATGCCTTATAAACATTACACAACCTCGACCTGAGTCCATGTGACGGATACATCGCTGATATCTGCTGATCATCCTTGCCAATACAAAGAGGCGTAACCCCAAAATGAAGACCACAGGAAATTAAACAAGAAAGAGGAAAGGAAATGTATGAATACTGAGGCTACCGTTGAACTCTAAAAGCCTTTTATTCAGTTTTAGATCAAAAACAGATAAGACCATTATTGAAGAAGTACAATACCTTCTGGCTTAACGGGATTTTACGACACATAGATACAGTTCCTTGCCTGGATAAGAATTTGGGCTTTAGTATCAATAAACTGTTACCTCCTGAGAATCGGCGTCTTCTGCAGTGGACATTTGTGTTTTGCATAAGAGGGCTTTTTTTCCCTGAAATGTGTAAAACTAATATAATAAATAGACCGAAAAAATGCAAAAGACTCTGTTTCTTAGGATATCAAACGTGCACAAACATCTTGGCAACAGGTGAGAACTTGGCAGAATGTGACATCAGCAAGAAATGATCCTCGGTAATAAAAGTTGAGTTTACGCTACCATTTTCTCTGTAATTTGAGTCAAAAACCCGAGTAACGTTGACCGACTTGGACTACGTTTCTACTCAAGCAGAAGCTGGGAAAGACAGGAAGTGCATTGAAGTGGTCGGTGAGGCCCGGAGGTTAAATTCAGAGCAGACTTTACTGGGGAGACTGGCTGGCTGTTATTACACCACAATCATTGCTTCGGGTGGATCCAGAGGGATTTAGGGGGCTCTTTTTGAGGCTCTTATGACACTTCTGTGGCCCAGGCAAAAGTTTGGAGGTCAACGCTGAGCCCTTACAGGATGCAAAACTTGTATACAGTGGTTGCACATCCACAAATTGCCGAGGTACCTCATCATTCCATGCCGAAAACATTCAATTACTACAACAAAGCAGTACTGCTTTGTAAGTATTTAACAGTATCAGTAAACAAGAGCACAGACCTCCACCAAAAGTAAACAATATTTCTGTGTGGCGAACAAGCAGCGGGGCAGGGCACGCTGGAGCCCGGCCCAAGATGGCGGCAAGGAAGCGGAGAATGCGAGCGAGCAGTGAGGCGACGCCGCAGTCAAGTGCATTTCTCCTCACGATGTATAAAAAGGGAGAAGGAGGAAAGAGCGGGGCAGAAGGAGTTGGACAGCCCGCAGCAGTGCATGAGGAACGGAAGCGACAGCGAGCGAGACGAAGAAAAGCGACCGAAGCGCGAGCAGTGGAGAGGAGGAGCTGAAAAGCGACCCGACCTGCAGACAAGCTTGAATATACTCAATCATGTCCTTCCTGCGAGTTCCATGGACCACCCAGGAAGGACATGATTGAGCAGGTTTGACTTGCTTTATTTTTCAATTAAACTTGTATACAGTGGTTGCACATCCACAAATTGCCGAGGTACCTCATCATTCCATGCCTAAAACATTCAATTACTACAACAAAGCAGTACTGCTTTGCAAGTATTTAACAGTATCAGTAAACAAGAGCACAGACCTCCACCAAAAGTAAACAATACTTCTGTGTGGCGAACAAGCAGCGGGGCAGGGCACGCTGGAGCCCGGCCCAAGATGGCGGCAAGGAAGCGGAGAATGCGAGCGAGCAGTGAGGCGACGCCGCAGTCAAGTGCATTTCTCCTCACGATGTATAAAAAGGGAGAAGGAGGAAAGAACGGGGCAGAAGGAGTTGGACAGCCCGCAGCAGTGCATGAGGACCGGAAGCGACAGCGAGCGAGACGAAGAAAAGCGACCGAAGCGCGAGCAGTGGAGAGGAGGAGCTGAAAAGCGACCCGACCTGCAGACAAGCTTGAATATACTCAATCATGTCCTTCCTGCGAGTTCCATGGACCACCCAGGAAGGACATGATTGAGCAGGTTTGACTTGCTTTATTTTTCAATTAAACTTGTCTGCGGGTCGGGTCGCTTTTCAGCTCCTCCTCTCCACTGCTCGCGCTTCGTCATCTTCGTCTCGCTCTCTGTCACTTCCGTTCCTCATGCACCGCTGCGAGCTCTTCTGCCCCGTTCTCTCCTCCTTCTCCCCTTTTATACATCGTGAGGAAAAATGTTAATTGTGTACCGGTGCGCGATCCACGCACCTGGACTTGACTGCGGCGCTCCCGTCACGCCCCGCCTCGCCGCTCGCTCGCATTCACCGCCTCTTTGCCGCCATCTTCGCTGCTCGTTCGCTTGTTGAAATTATATTCTCAGGGCATTTAATCAAATATGGCCCGCCGTTAAATTTAATTTGTCCCTTGAGGCAATATCAAATTAACATTAGAGCTGGCCCGCCAGTAACACCACATTCGCCGCTAATACTCATACTTGCCAACCCTCACGATTTTCCCGGGAGACTCCCAAAGTTTAGTGCCCTTCCCGAAAATCTCCCTGGGCAACCATTCTCCCGATTTCCCAACAATATTGGGAGCGTGCATTAAAGGCACTGCCTTTGGCGTTCTCTACAACATGTCGTCCCGTCCTCTTTTACTCCATATAAACAGCGTGCTGGCCAAGTCACATAATATATGCGACTTGGTCAAAATCCATACAGGTCAGACTGAGGGTGGCCGTATAAAGACCTTTAACGCTGTTACAAATATGCGCCACACTGTGAACCCACACCAAACAAGAATGACTAAACACATTTCGGGAGAACACCCGCACCGTAACACAACATAAACCCAACAGGACAAATACCCAGGACCCCTTGCAGCACTAACTCTACCGGAACGCTACAATATACACTCCTCGCTACCACCAAACCCCACCCACCTCATTTTTTATTTTATTTTCGAATTTATTAGCCTGTGGAAAAAGTTAATGTTGATATTTACCTCAGAAGGCTGCAAATAGAAAAGAGGCATTACTTTTTTTAAAATTAAATTGTATTTAATATACCACTGATGGTTTTTGAAAGTTGATTTTATAAAGACCTTTAACACTGTTACAAATATGCGCCACACTGTGAACCCACACCAAACAAGAATGACTAAACACATTTCGGGGGAACACCCGCACCGTAACACAACATAAACACAACAGAACAAATACCCAGAACCCCTTGCAGCACTAACTCTACCGGAATGCTACAATATACACCCCCTGCTACCACCAAACCCCGCCCACCTCATTTTTATTTTATTTTCGAATTTATTAGCCTGTGGAAAAAGTTAATGTTGATATTTACCTCAGAAGGCTGCAAATAGAAAAGAGGCATTAATTGTTTTAATTAAATTGTATTTAATATACCACTGATGTTTTTTGAAAGTTGATTTTGCACTATTACGTTATACAAGCTCTGCCTGTTCCATGGAAGGAAGCCGGAGTACCCGGAGGAAACCCACGCAGTCACGGGGAGAACATGCAAACTCCACACAGAAAGATCCCGAACCCGGGATTGAACCCAGGATTACTCAGGACCTTCGTATTGTGAGGCAGATGCACTAACCCCTGTTTCACCATGCTGCCCTATTTCAATCAATCAATCAATCAATGTTTACTTATATAGCCCTAAATCACTAGTGTCTCAAAGGGCTGCACAAACCACTACGACATCCTCGGTAGGCCCACATAAGGGCAAGGAAAACTCACACCCAGTGGGACATCGGTGACAATGATGACTATGAGAACCTTGGAGAGGAGGAAAGCAATGGATGTCGAGCGGGTCTAACATGATACTGTGAAAGTTCAATCCACAATGGATACAACACAGTCGCGAGAGTCCAGTCCAAAGAGGATCCAAGACACAGCAGCGAGAGTCCCGTTCACAGCGGAGCCAGCAGGAAACCATCCCAAGCGGAGGCGGATCAGCAGCGCAGGGATGTCCCCAGCCGATACACAGGCAAGCAGTACATGGCCACCGGATCGGACCGGACCCCCTCCACAAGGGAGAGTGGGACATAGAAGAAAAAGAAAAGAAACGGCAGATCAACTGGTCTAAAAAGGGAGTCTATTTAAAGGCTAGAGTATACAAATGAGTTTTAAGGTGAGACTTAAATGCTTCTACTGAGGTGGCATCTCGAACTGTTACCGGGAGGGCATTCCAGAGTACTGGAGCCCGAACGGAAAACGCTCTATAGCCCGCAGACTTTTTTTGGGCTTTGGGAATCACTAATAAGCCGGAGTCCTTTGAACGCAGATTTCTTGCCGGGACATATGGTACAATACAATCGGCAAGATAGGATGGAGCTAGACCGTGTAGTATTTTATACGTAAGTAGTAAAACCTTAAAGTCACATCTTAAGTGCACAGGAAGCCAGTGCAGGTGAGCCAGTACAGGTATATATGTATGTATATATGTATATAAAGGTATATACAGTATAGGTATATATGTATGTATATATGTATATAAAGGTATATACAGTACAGGCGTAATGTGATCAAACTTTTTTGTTCTTGTCAAAAGTCTAGCAGCCGCATTTTGTACCAACTGTAATCTTTTAATGCTAGACATGGGGAGACCCGAAAATAATACGTTACAGTAATCGAGACGAGACGTAACAAACGCATGGATAATGATCTCAGCGTCTTTAGTGGACAGAATGGAGCGAATTTTAGCGATATTACGGAGATGAAAGAAGGCCGTTTTAGTAACGCTTTTAATGTGTGCCTCAAACGAGAGAGTTGGGTCGAAGATAATACCCAGATTTTTTACCGTGTCGCCTTGTTTAATTGTTTGGTTGTCAAATGTTAGAGTTGTATCATTAAATAGAGTTATGTAGACCACAAAGAAGTGTTTTCTATTTAGAAAAAAAAAAATGTCCTATAAGCTCTATATACGAAAACTGATCAAAAATAGACCATTCATCGGCAGTGCACTTTATAATCTGGTGCACCCTATGGTCCGTAAAATACGCTACTCAAAAACAAACTGATACAATAGGAAATGACTGCCATATATGTTGTCAGGAACAAAAAAATACATAAAGAGAACTTTAATCTGCGATGGTCTTTTAAATAAACAAACATCCCACATATATTATCCTTATAATAAAAACATCAGTATAGCTCAGGACAAGTCTGTAGCCCTATTGTTTCTGAAAAACAAAGACATTGGAGTCTTGTGTCCGTAATCTAGTTTAGGAGAGGAGGTAGTTCAGCACAACCCCATGAGGGCTGCATATTTTCAGCCCTCAAGGGTTTCACATGCGATCCATTCAGAATTTAAACAATTAAGCCATTGTGAGTAAAAAGGAGGCCTTTGAATGAAAGATCGTTGGAGATGAAATGCAAAACAGCCTAATTACAGAAACCCAACTTTCCCTTTTTTCAACACACACACATTGAAATGACCATGATGCCAAATCAATCTCACAGTTCTTTTCTACGAGAAGTGTTTCGGCACAATGAAGTGGAAACAGTTTAGAAAGAAATGTCATTAATTAGAGCGGAGTATTCTCCTGGCACACAATCCGGCTCGCTGTACCAGCCTTTAAAGACCAATCCATCACACCACAAGACAGCCCGGAGGAACTCGCCCCATCGGACCGGCTTACGCCTCAGACGAAACCCTGCGAGAGAAGACGAGCTATGTCTGACCTGTCCAATCCTCTTCATCTTCACTGAGATCAATTGTCTGCACTGGCTCTTCCATCAAGGCTCGCCATAATAGACTCGTAGCAGAAGGGAAAATGAGTTCTAGGTGTTGCAGACACACCAACCCACAGTTCCCCAAGACCGCGAGACTCACTAAATCCCTCCAAGTATTTGATGGATGGCTACACACTCCACATGTGTCATTGTTCCCTTACAGCAAGATCGAGTAACCATCCAGCTTGTGGTCCTAGTCACACAAAAAGCTCCATTGATGCAGAAATGTTCTACTCCTCTTATCATTTGCAGTTTGTAACTCTCTCAGACATAAACGCATTTAGGGGTAAGAACAAAAAAAAAAACTAATTGCTTGAAGCTCGGACAAGATAAGACGAAACCAATACATTTTACATTGATACTGTGTGTTGTGGATTAGCGGAATCGGTCTTTGGGTTTCAAAATGTCAGACCAGATGTAATGCTGGCCGCCTTCACAGTCACAGCTGAACTGTTTGAAATACACACGATACAGTATAAGCCTAAATTCAGCTTTACAAAAGATACTGCCTTATAGGGTTGTAAGGTATACCAATATGGGTGACGTCATACGCAAATACGGTATTAGCTTTCACTGTTATGCTGATGACACCCAACTCTACATGCCCCTAAAGCTGACCAACACGCCGGACTGTAGTCAGTTGGAAGCGTGTCTTAATGAAATTAAACAACGGATGTCCGCTAACTTTTTGCAACTTAACGCCAAAAAAACGGAAATGCTGATTATCGGTCCGGCTAGACACCGACCTCTATTTAATAATACAACTTTAACATTTGACAACCAAATAATAAAGCAAGGTGACTCGGTAAAAAATCTGGGTATTATCTTCGACCCAACTCTCTCCTTTGAGGCACACATTAAAAGCGTTACTAAAACGGCCTTCTTTCATCTCCGTAATATCGCTAAAATTCGCTCCATTCTGTCCACTAAAGACGCCGAGATCATTATCCATGCGTTTGTTACGTCTCGTCTCGATTACTGTAACGTATTATTTTCGGGTCTCCCCATGTCTAGCATTAAAAGATTACAGTTGGTAGAAAATGCGGCTGCTAGACTTTTGACAAGAACAAGAAAGTTTGATCACATTACGCCTGTACTGGCTCACCTGCACTGGCTTCCTGTGCACTTAAGATGTGACTTTAAGGTTTTACTACTTACGTATAAAATACTACACGGTCTAGCTCCATCCTATCTTGCCGATTGTATTGTACCGTATGTCCCGGCAAGAAATCTGCGTTCAAAAGACTCCGGCTTATTAGTGATTCCTAGAGCCCAAAAAAAGTCTGCGGGCAATAGAGCGTTTTCCGTTCGGGCTCCAGTACTCTGGAATGCCCTCCCGGTAACAGTTCGAGATGCTACCTCAGTAGAAGCATTTAAGTCTCACCTTAAAACTCATCTGTATACTCTAGCCTTTAAATAGACCTCCTTTTTAGACCAGTTGATCTGCCGCTTCTTTTCTTTCTCCTATGTCCCCCCCTCCCTTGTGGAGGGGGTCCGGTCCGATGACCATGGATGAAGTACTGGCTGTCCAGAGTCGAGACCCAGGATGGACCGCTCGTCGGGACCCAGGATGGACTGCTCGCCTGTATCGGTTGGGGACATCTCTACGCTGCTGATCCGCCTCCGCTTGAGATGGTCTCCTGTGGACGGGACTCTCGCTGTTGTCTTGGATCCGCTTTGAAATGAACTCTCGCGGCTGTGTTGGAGCCACTATGGATTGAACTTTCACAGTATCATGTTAGACCCGCTCCACATCCATTGCTTTCGGTCCCCTAGAGGGGGGGGGTTGCCCACATCTGAGGTCCTCTCCAAGGTTTCTCATAGTCAGCATTGTCACTGGCGTCCCACTGGATGTGAATTCTCCCTGCCCACTGGGTGTGAGTTTTCCTTGCCCTTTTGTGGGTTCTTCCGAGGATGTTGTAGTCGTAATGATTTGTGCAGTCCTTTGAGACATTTGTGATTTGGGGCTATATAAATAAACATTGATTGATTGAATATTAGTATAGTACCACGATACTAATGAATCATTTTCGGTACTATACCACTTCTGAAACGCGCCCACGTCGAAGTCACGTCGTGACATTGCTGGTTTACTAGCATGTTCAGTAGCACACAATCACGGAGTACTGTATTTTTCTGACTATAAGTCGCGTTTTTTTCATAGTTTGACCGGGGTTTCGACATATACTCCGGAGCGACTTATGTGTGAAATTATTAACACATTACCGTAAAATATCAAATAATATTATTTATCTCATTCGTGGAACAGACGAAGAAAATGTCAGCAATCGTCACACACACGTCAACCAATAAGAAATCGGCGGGGGAGGATCATGACAGAAGTGCATTGTGGGTCATGGGATGCTAACTGCTAAATGCGATATGCTACTGCTGTAGCTATTAAAATGGATCATTTCATCATTGGCGGTAATTTATAAAAACTGAGAAGGGCTGAACAAAAATGCTTGGAATGTTTGGAATTTCTGTTTGCAAGACTGCTTCCTGTTTTTGTTTGATGATCATTAAAGTCATCTTACCTGCTCTCAGCTCTCCTGGCTTCTTGCATCTCGGGGTAACTAAATGGCAGTCATGCGTTTTCCTCACAATATAAATTGTTGGCGTCGTTTACTTGAGTCGTATTGCCATACTAGTGCAGTCTAGTGAAGTGTGAAGTGAATTATATCTATATAGCGCTTTTCTTGAGTGACTCAAAGCGCTTTACATAGTGAAACCCAATATCTAAGTTACATTTAAAGCAGTATGGGTGGCACTGGGAGCAGGTGGGTAAAGTGTCTTGCCCAAGGACACAACGGCAGTGACTAGGATGGCGGAACCTGCAACCCTCAAGTTGCTGGCACGGCCACTCTACCAACCGAGCTATGCCGCATATCTCTTATGTTTCACAGCCATCTACTGGTTCGATTTCTTGATTGATTGATCGATTGATCGAGACTTGTATTAGTAGATTGCACAGTACAGTACATATTCCGTACAATTGACGACTCAATGGTAACAGCCGAATACGTTTTTCAACTTGTTTAAGTCGGGCTCCTCGTTAATCAATTCATGGTAGACATGGTCACACTTATCATTACACCATGTACCAAAAAAATTGCTTCGAGGTCGGTAAGCAAAACCAAAATTATTCCGTACATTAGGCGCATCGGGTTTATAAGGCGCAGTGTCGAGTTTTGAGAAAATGAAAGGATTTTTAACTGCTCCTTATAGTCTGGAAAATACGGTACATGTTTTGTTTTCTTTCAGCTAGTGTTTGTGCTTCCTAATAAATGTCAGTTTGTGTTTTGTCCATCAATCCCTTTATTTTCTAGTGGTTGTCCTTCTCAAGGGGGCCGGAGCCTATGTTAGCTGCACCCGGACAGATGGTGGGGTACACCCTGGGACAAGTCGCCACCTCATCACAGGGCCAACACGGATAGACAGACAACATTCACCCCCACATTGCCAATTAGATTATTCCCAGGTGCGTGTCTTTGGAAGCGGGAGGAAGCCGGAGTAACCTGGAGGGAACCCACTCTTAAATGGGGGGAGAACACACAAAAAGAATCGGAGTCTGGTAATCAAAGCCAGGACCGTCTCCTTGTGAAGCACAAACGTTAACCACTGCCAGTTTGTGTTTTTATTTCTTCCGTAAATCATTTAAAAACTGGCTCCATATCACTGGAAAACATGAATTGGCCGAAAGTGGCTTTGCGCCCATCTGCTCTACAGTTGCTCTCCTTGTAATATCAATTAAAGAAAAGAGATCTCAATGAAGCTGTCAAAATTTAAAAGCTTGTATTTCTGTACAATTATACAGTTCTGCCACACGAGTGTAACCTGATCGTCCATTGTGAGTTTTGAAATGAAAATCAACACCTGTTTTAATAGAAATAATTCAATATCCTGTTTTGTCGACGGTGTTAGAATACAAATGAGGTCGCAGCAAGGTCTGCGTGCATGTAGCTCATCTTCCTTAAAGTAATGCCATGATTAAGATCCTTCTTTTTATGGAAAACTAGCTGCGACATCATCTAAAGCAGGGGTCACCAACCATTTTGAAAGCAAGAGCTACTTCTTGGGTACTGATTAATGCGAAGGGCTACCAGTTTGATACACACTTATAGCCAAATAGCCAATTTGCTCAATTTACGTTTAATAAATAAATCTATATATATATATAAAATGGGTATTTCTGTCTGTCATTCCGTCGTACATTTTTTTTTCCTTTTATGGAAGGTTTTTTGTAGAGAATAAATGACCAAAAAAACACTTAATTGAACGGTTTAAAAGAGAAGAAAACACGAAAAAAAATAATAATTTTGGAACATAGTTTATCGTCAATTTCGACTCTTTGAAATTCAAAGTTCAACTGAAAAACTAGCTAATTCGAATCTTTTTGAAAAAATTAAAACAACAATTTATGGAACATCATTAGTAATTTTTCCAGATTAAGATTAATTTTAGAATTTTGATGAAATGTTTTAAATAGGTTAAAATCCAATCTTCACTTTGTTAGAATAAATAACAAATTGGACCAAGTTATATTTCTAACAAAGACAAATCGTTATTTCTTCTAGATTTTCCAAAACAAAAATGCCATCCATCCATCCATCCATCCATCCATCATCTTCCGCTTATCCGAGGTCGGGTCGCGGGGGCAGCAGCCTAAGCAGGGATGCCCAGACTTCCCTCTCCCCAGCCACTTCGTCTAGCTCTTCCCGGGGGATCCCGAGGCTTTCCCAGGCCAGCCGGGAGACATAGTCTTCCCAACGTGTCCTGGGTCTTCCCCGTGGCCTCCTACCAGCTGGACGTGCCCTAAACACCTCCCTCGGGAGGCGTTCGGGTGGCATCCTGACCAGATGCCCGAACCAACTCATCTGGCTCCTCTCGATGTGGAGGAGCAGCGCCTTTACTTTGAGTTCCTCCCGGATGGCAGAGCTTCTCACCCTATCTCTAAGGGAGTGACCTGGAAACTAATTTCGGCCGCTTGTACCCGTGATCTTATCCTTTCGGTCATGACCCAAAGCTCATGACCATAGGTGAGGATGGGAACGTAGATCGACCGGTAAATCGAGAGCTTTGCCTTCCGGCTCAGCTCCTTCTTCACCACAACGGATCGATACAACGTCCGCATTACTGAAGACGCCGCACCGATCCGCCTGTCGATCTCACGATCCACTCTTCCCCCACTCGTGAACAAGACTCCTAGGTACTTGAACTCCTCCACTTGGGGCAGGGTCTCCTCCCCAATCCGGAGATGGCATTCCACCCTTTTCCGGGCGAGAACCATGGACTCGGACTTGGAGGTGCTGATTCTCATTCCGGTCGTTTCACACTCGGCTGCGAACCGACCCAGTGAGAGCTGAAGATCCCGGTCAGATGAAGCCATCAGGACCACATCATCTGCAAAAAGCAGAGACCTAATCCCGTGGCCACCAAACCGGAACCCCTCAACGCCTTGACTGCGCCTAGAAATTCTGTCCATAAAAGTTATGAACAGAATCGGTGACAAAGGACAGCCTTGGCGGAGTCCAACCCTCACTGGAAATGTGTCCGACGGGCCAAAACAAAAATGTTAAAAGAAATTCAAAATACTTTGAAATAAAATTCAAATTTGATTCTACAGATTTTTTAGATTTGCCAGAATCATTTTTTTAAATTTTAATCATGAGTTTGAAGAAATATTTCACAAATATTCTTCGTCGAAAAACAGAAGCTAAAATGAAGAATTGAATTTTAATTTATTTATTTTCCTATACAATAAAAAAATATATATATATTTGAACATTGATTTAAATTGTCAGGAAAGAAGGAGAGAATTTAAAAGGTAAAAAGGTATATGTGTTTAAAAATCCTAAAATAATTTTTAAGGTTTTCTCTAAAATTGTCTTTCTGAAAGTTATAAGAAGCAAAGGAAAGAAATAAATGAATTTATTTAAACAAGTGAAGACCAAGTTTTTAAAATATTTTTTTGATTTTCAAATTCTATTTTGAGTTTTGTCTCTCTTAGAATTAAAAATGTCGAGCAAAGCGGGATCAGCTTGCTAGTAAATAAATACAATTTAAAAAATAGAGGCAGCTCACTGGTAAGTGCTGCTATTTGAGCTATTTTTAGAACAGAAACACAAAAAAACATTCATGAAGTTTGGTTCTTTTATGGGTCTACTGAAAATGTGACCAATTCTGCTGGGTCAAAAGTATACATACAGCAATGTTAATATCTGCTTACATGTCCCTTGGCAAGTTTCATTGCAATAAGGCGCTTTTGGTAGCCGTCCACAAGCTTCTGGCAAGCTTCTGCTTGAATGTTTCTCCTCCAAATATACTTTGTAGCCAAACAGCTACATTTTTCTTTCATCTGACCACAGAACCTTTCTCCAGAAGGTATTATCTTTGTCCGTGTGATGTCAGATGAAACAAAAACTGAGCTGTTTGGCCACAATACCCAGCAATATGTTTGGAGGAGAAAATGTGAGTCCTTTAATCCCAGGAACACCAATCCTATGGTCAAGCATGGTGCTGGTAGTATTATGCTCTGGGCCTGTTTTGCTGCCAATGGAACCAAGAGTAAATGAGACAATTAGAAAGGAGGATTACCTCCAAATTCTTCAGAACAACCTACAATCATCAGCCCGGAGGTTGGGTCTTGGGCGCAGTTGGGTGTTCCAACAGGACAATGACCCCTAAACACACGTCAACACACGTACCCGGAGGGAACCCACAAACATGCAAACCCCACACCGAAAGATCCCGAGCCCGGGATTGAACTCAGGACTCAGACTTTTGAAAAGACGGTCAATAATCTAACATGTCTACTGAATGAAACAGTTAAAAACAGAAATGTTTCACTCCTTTTGTCAGGAGACACATATCCATCCATCCATCATCTTCCGCTTATCCGAGGTCAGGTCGCGGGGGCAGCAGCCTAAGCAGGGAAGCCCAGACTTCCCTCTCCCCAGCCACTTCGTCTAGCTCTTCCCGAGGCGTTCCCAGGCCAGCCGGGAGACATCAATCAATCAATCAATGTTTATTTATATAGCCCCAAATCACAAATGTCTCAAAGGACTGCACAAATCATTACGACTACAACATCCTCGGAAGAACCCACAAAAGGGCAAGGAAAACTCACACCCAGTGGGCAGGGAGAATTCACATCCAGTGGGACGCCAGTGACAATGCTGACTATGAGAAACCTTGGAGAGGACCTCAGATGTGGGCAACCCCCCCCCCTCTAGGGGACCGAAAGCAATGGATGTCGAGCGGGTCTAACATGATACTGTGAAAGTTCAATCCATAGTAGCTCCAAGACAGCAGCGAGAGTCCCGTCCACAGGAAACCATCTCAAGCGGATCAGCAGCGTAGAGATGTCCCCAACCGATACAGGCGAGCGGTCCATCCTGGGTCCCGACGAGCGGTCCATCCTGGGTCTCGACTCTGGACAGCCAGTACTTCATCCATGGTTATCGGACCGGACCCCCTCCACAAGGGAGGGGGGGACATAGGAGAAAGAAAAGAAGCGGCAGATCAACTGGTCTAAAAAGGAGGTCTATTTAAAGGCTAGAGTATACAGATGAGTTTTAAGGTGAGACTTAAATGCTTCTACTGAGGTAGCATCTCGAACTGTTACCGGGAGGGCATTCCAGAGTACTGGAGCCCGAACGGAAAACGCTCTATAGCCCGCAGACTTTTTTTGGGCTCTAGGAATCACTAATAAGCCGGAGTCTTTTGAACGCAGATTTCTTGCCGGGACATATGGTACAATACAATCGGCAAGATAGGCTGGAGCTAGACCGTGTAGTATTTTATACGTAAGTAGTAAAACCTTAAAGTCATATCTTAAGTGCACAGGAAGCCAGTGCTGGTGAGCCAGTACAGGTGTAATGTGATCAAACTTTCTTGTCTTCCCAACGTGTCCTGGGTCTTCCCCGTGGCCTCCTACCGGTTGGACGTGCCCTAAACACCTGGTGTTCGGGTGGCATCCTGACCAGATGCCCGAACCACCTCATCTGGCTCCTCTCGACGTGAAGGAGCAGCGGTTTTACTTTGAGTTCCTCCCGGATGGCAGAGCTTCTCACCCTATCTCTAAGGGAGACACATAGTGAGGTCAAATACAAAATAAACGACCCGAAACACATCTCATCAGATGCAAATTCCAGAGTATCTGACTGAATCAAGATGGATAAGAAAAACACTTTATGGCGTAGTAAAGATAAAGTTTGCAGATGTTGTCACAGTTGTGTGGACAACCTTATAAGGCTCAGGGACGTTCAAGGCTAGTTTTCCTAAAGTCAAGTGGGCCGCATGGTGGGAGAGGTCAGGGGGGGGTGAAACACCACACAGGACCTGGGTTCACACCACTTGTGATCAAAGCTTTTAACCTGTGTGAACCCATCAGAAAACCCAACTGATCGTGCAGACCGATAAGACTGAGCTCAGACAAGGAAAGAGAGGCTTTTTTTGATTCCAGATAGAACGTATTTTTGATGGCTTCAAGATCGGGGTGTAACGGTCAGAGGTGGGTACATTTACTCCGTTACATCTGCTTGAGTAATTTTTGGGATGAATTGTACTTCTAAGAGTAGTTTTTATGCAACATACTTTTACTTTTACTTGAGTATATTTATAGCGCTCCATTTATCTACAATTAGCTCGCTACTCGCTACTTTTTTTTTATCGATCTGTTAATGCACGCTTTGTTTGTTTTGATTTTGTCAGACACGCATTCTAAGTAGAATCTACGCATGCCGGCGTTTCACCAATCAAATGCAGTCACTGGTGACGTTGGACCAATCAAACAAAACCAGGCGGTCACGTGACCGTCACACGTCGAATCCGACCTAAAAAGGTTGAAAAACGTATTGGGGTGTTACCATTTAGTGGTCAATTGTACGGAATATGTACTGTACTGTGCAATCTACTAATAAAAGTTTCAATCAATCAATCAAAAGTGTAAAAGAAAAAAGACAGTTTTTACTTCAACCGTACTTCCCGTCAAAAGACTGATCGCACAGTTCCTGTCTTCACAATAAAAGTGCCGCTCCATCGCGCCTGCGCTAACAAAATAAGAGTCTCCGAAAGCCAGCGCAAACAAGCTAGATAACTACGGAGTTTGCCGCCAATGTATTTCTTGTAAAGTGTATAAAAACGAATATGGAAGCTGGACAAATAAGATGCCAAAAACCAACAACATTCATGTGGTATTAGACAGAAAAGAGGAACTTTTTTTTCTCCTCCATTTGAAAATGTGGACATTATCAGCACTGTTTGATTCCAGTCAATGCAAGTCATCAGAATCAGGTAACACACCAACTTATATTCTTGTCTTCATGAAAGAAAGGAATCTATATGTTAAACATGCATGTATATTCATTAAAACACCTTTAACATGTCAACAAAAACGGCAAAATAAATAACTATAAATTATATACTGTATATGTATATATATATATATATATATATATATATATATATATATATATTGAGGTAGATCACCTCGACTTCGTCATTTATTAAGTAGTTGATTAACGTTGAAAAACTTATTGTGGTGTTACCATTTAGTGGTCAACTGTACGGAATATGTACTGTACTGTGCAATCTACTAATAAAAGTTTCAATCAATCAATCAAAAGTGTAAAAGAAAAAAGACACGTTTTACTTCAACCGTACTTCTCATCAAAAGCCTAAAGACTGATCGCACAGTTCCTGTCTTCACAATAAAAGTGCCGCTCCACCGCGCCTGCGCTTAGTGCGCTAACAAAATAAGAGTCTCCGAAAGCCAGCGCAAACAAGCTAGATAACTGCGGAGTTTGCCGCCAATGTATTTCTTGTAAAGTGTATAAAAACGAATATGGAAGCTGGACAAATAAGATGCCAAAAACCAACGACTTTCATGTGGTATTAGACAGAAAAGAGGAACTTTTTTTTCTCCTCCATTTGAAAATGTGGACATTATCAGCACTGTTTGATTCCAGTCAATGCAAGTCATCAGAATCAGGTAATACACCAACTTATATTCTTGTCTTCATGAAGGATAGGAATCTATATGTTAAACATGCATGTATATTCATTAAAACACCTTTAACATGTCAACAAAAATGGCAAAATACATAACTATAAGTTATATACTGTATATATATATATATATATATATATATATATATATATATATATATATATATATATATATATATATATTGAGGTAGATCACCTCGACTTGGTCATTTATTAAGTAATTGATTAACGTTGAAAAACTTATTGGGGTGTTACCATTTAGTGGTCAATTGTACGGAATATGTACTGTACTGTGCAATCTACTAATACAAGTTTTAATCAATCAATCAATCGATGAATGCCTACTGAGCCTATGGTGCTGTTAAGTTATTGTGGCTCAATTTGCCTTAATTTGTTTTATTTTCATGATTAATTATTTAATATATATTATTGTTTTAGTTGCTTAAGAGATATTCCTGGCTATGAATTTGCTCATTGCTATTTTTATGTTTTTGTGCATTATTTGTTGCCGTATTAATCAAACAAACAGGTTACTCATTAGTTACTCAGTACTTGAGTAGTTTTTTCACAACATACTTTTTACTTTTACTCAAGTAAATATTTGGATGACTACTCCCTACTTTTACTTGAGTAATAAATCTCTAAAGTAACAGTACTCTTACTTGAGTACAATTTCTGGCTACTCTACCCACCTCTGGTAACGGTACACAAACATTTCTGTTAGGTACGTACCTCGGTTTAGAGGTCACGGTTCGGTTCATTTTTGGTACAGTAAGAAAACAACAAAATATAAATGTTTTGGTTATTTATTTACCAAATTTGTAAACAATGGCGTAACATACATACACACACAGGGTCCATTGCCAGGGTTTATGTGGTCAACATATATAAAATAAAAACTAAATAAGATAAGGCTCGGAATGGTTTCTTAACAAAACTTTTCTACATATAAAGTGCTTTTTTTGGATTGATTGATTGAGACTTTTATTAGTAGATTGCACAGTTCAGTACATATTCCGTACAATTGACCACTGAATGCAAACACCCCAATACGTTTTTCAACTTGTTTAAGTCGGTTCCACGTTCATCAACATTAAACTGCCTCAAGTTGTTACTCAGATGAAATAATATGACCCAACTTTTTTTCTACGTATAAAAAGTGCAACATTAAAGTGATTTTCTTATTTAAACGGGGATAGCAGGTCCATTTTATGTGTCGTACTTGATCATTTCGCAATAATTTTGCTGAAAGGATTTAGTAGAGAACATGGACGATAAACTTTGCAACTTTTGGTCGTTAATAAAAAAGCCTTGCCTGCACCGGAAATAGCAGACGATGTGCGCGTGACATCACCGGTGTGAGCAGCGAGAGCGATTCTGACCGAGAAAGCGACAATTTCCCCATTAATTGAAGCGAGGATGAAAGATTCGTGGATGAGGATAGTGAGAGTGAAGGACTAGAAGAAAAAAAAAAGACAGGGCAGTGGGAGCGATGCAGATGTTATTAGACACATTTACTAGGATAATTCTGGAAAATCCCTTATCTTCTTCTTGTGTTACTAGTGTTTTAGTGAGATTATAAAGTCATACCTGAAAGTCAGAGGGGTGTGGTGACCACCAGTGTCTCTGAGGAAAGTCATGGAGGAGCCAAGAAAGTCACAGCTGCCTCTTTGACAGCTGCAGGAAGAACGACACAAGGTCCGCTCATGTTTACGGTAAGAGCCGACTTATTACCACAATGCTCTCACCAAAACCTGTCGGTTGACATGTGGTTCGCTTGACCACTCTGTTCCATATTAAAGCTTCACAACAAACAAAGAAACACCGGCTGTGTTTGAGTTGCTACAGCCGGCCGAAATACACCGCTTTCCACCAACAGCATTCTTATTTGTAGTCTCCATTATTAATTGAACAAATTGCAAAAGATTCAGCAACACCGATGTCCAGAATACTGTGTAATTTTGCGATTAAATCGGACGACTTTTAGCCGTGAGTGGTGCTGGGATAAAATGTCCGCTACAACCAATAACATCACACGCGTCATCATTCCGCGACG
>NC_084622.1:62610658-62713158 GCF_033978795.1 Nerophis ophidion | reverse complement strand
ATCCATTTTTTTTTTTTTGCTGTGAGCATATTTGACACTTTCGGAGTTTCTAACATAAACACTTCTGCTTCTATAATGTATTAACAGGCACATACTTACACTATGTTGGGAATTCTAAGCATGACATTTAGTATCTATCGTATTTATGCATAACGAATAGTATTAATTCCCCATATCTGGTATTTGATACTGGTACTCCATAGTACCTTTCAGTACTTTCGTGTGTGTTCAAATGTGGTAATGCTAACTTTTTTAAAACAAATCTCACTTTTTTATTCAAGCCATGAACTTTGCTGTTTGGTAGTCATCTTGTTTTCTTCCACCTCTGTGTCTCATTTGCAAGTACTGTACTGTACTATATAGTACACATTGCGTTAAGACAGCGGTTTTGTATAGGCTATGGTGTGTTGCTTTAGCCAGGAATCAGTCTTTGCCCTTAAGTTAAAATGTTTTAGCATTTCCTTTCGTTGAGTTCTACAAAGTGTTTAAACAGTAAGTATTGTATTTATCACACAAACTGTTTGATAGTAACGTGCATCTTAGTTGTAATTTTCATTGCCAAATTAGGAGGTGTTAAAATTTACATGCTAATCAGGAGCATATTTATCGCAAAGTCAACATTGCACACATTAGCATCACGCTAGCACATTTAAAAAAAAATGGAACCCATTATGTACTTTTGGAAGCCACTATCATAGCTCGGTTGGTAGAGCGGCCGTGCCAGCAACTTGAGGGTTGCAGGTTCGATTCCCGCTTCCGCCATCCTAGCCACTGCCGTTGTGTCCTTGGGCAAGACACTTTACCCACCTGCTCCCAGTGCCACCCACACTGGTTTGAATGTAACTTAGATATTGGGTTTCACTATGTAAAGCGCTTTGAGTCACTAGAGAAAAAGCGCTATATAAATATAATTCAATTCAATTCAATTGAAATCAATGTTCAAGTATTTTTTTTTTATTGTAACGAATAATAAATATATTTGAATTTTTCATTTTTGCTTCTGTTTTTTCAACGAAAAAGCATAGCTCGGTTGGCAGAGCGGCCGTGCCAGCAACTTGAGGGTTGCAGGTTCGATTCCCGCTTCCGCCATCCTAGTCACTGCCGTTGTGTCCTTGGGCAAGACACTTTACCCACCTGCTCCCAGTGCCACCCACACTGGTTTAAATGTAACTTAGATACTGGGTTTCACTATGTAAAGCGCTTTGAGTCACTAGAGAAAAACGCTATATAAATATAATTCACTTCACTTAACTTCACTATAGCTCGGTTGGTAGAGTGGCCGTGCCAGCAACCTGAGGGTTCCAGATTCAATCCCCGCTTCCGCCATCCTAGTCACTGCCGTTGTGTCCTTGGGCAAGACACTTTACCCACCTGCTCCCAGTGCCACCCACACTGGTTTAAATGGAACTTAGATACTGGGTTTCACTATGTAAAGCGCTTTGAGTCACTGGAGAAAAGCGCTATATAAATATAATTCACTTCTTGCTTTGTCGACATGTAAAATTGTAACATTAACCCGAGGCAGTCCGGCTGAATCCACATTAAATGCTTGACTGCTTGTTTCCCGGCCAAGTGCTTGAACCAGTGGGAGTTTGAAACCAGACATTAACGTCAACGGTATCGAAATATTGCACCGTTGGATTACTTGAAGCTGTACCAGGTGGTACCGATGGATTTTGGGCGGTACATACTGTATGTTTGGTAACCATCCTTAAATTATTGAGTAGCGGGCTCCATGGCAACTATTTAAATAAACTCACAGGTTTGTAACATTGAAATATAATAAGAAGCGAAGTAAGAAATAAAAACAATTGAATTCAAACACCACACACTTACGGGAAGCACATAGTGGCTAAAAAAACATGCAGTGATCATAAAATGAGCAATTTCTGTATTACAAAAGATAGTATAATGTGTAAAAACGATCCATCCATCCATCCATCCATTTTCTACCGCTTATTCCCTTTCGGGGTTGCGGGGGGCGCTGGCGCCTATCTCAGCTACAATCGGGCGGAAGGCAGGGTACACCCTGGACAAGTCGCCACCTCATCGCAGGGCCAACACAGATAGACAGACAACATTCACAATCACATTCACACACTAGGGCCAATTTAGTGTTGCCAATTAACCTATCCCCAGGTGCATGTCTTTGGAAGTGGGAGGAAGCCGGAGTACCCGGAGGGAACCCACGCATTCACGGGGAGAACATGCAAACTCCACACAGAAAGATCCCGAGCCTGGATTTGAACCCAGGACTGCAGGAACTTCGTATTGTGAGGCAGACGCACTAACCCCTACAAACAAATCTAACCATGCCAAAATCCCACCTGTGTAAACTTCCAACCAACCCATGAGCTGAACTAACTTTACTCAAGTAAACATGATCATTTCATTAGATTTTTTCAAAGAAAAAGACACGAAAAACAGTGTCAGCATTCCTGATATAAAAAAAAAAAAAAAAAACTATCAGGAGTTGCCATGCAGTTTGAATTAATAAAGAATTTAAAGATACTATAATGTATTTCTGGCATTCATTTGAGAAAGTGAGGAGAATTTCATTTAGCCTCCCAGTCATCTTCTCAGTCAATATAAACCGCAATCATGATTTAAAAAGTTGAGCGGTCAATAATAATGAGCAAAAAGAACCCACTGACATAAAAAAAAAAGAAAAAGTTACCTCAAACTCTTTTTGGTTTTTATTGAGTTTAAACCACATAAATGGTTTCAGCATTCTCATATGTATCTGTCCTGCGTGAGCCAAGTAGACAATATAACAGAACTGTGAGAAGTGTTTTATCTTTAGTGCTACATTCGGACTCACTTCCACAATAAATCAAGGACTTTATGGTACCCAAAAGCAAACAAAATGCATCGACACCCGAGTCCTGAGAGGGTAATAAAGTACAGTGTTTGTTTTTCCGCTTCCGAAAAAAACACAGTTTTCTCCGTCCAAACTATATTTTGCTCTTTCCCTGCACGGTTCCACGTCATTACGAAGCATTTGGGAGATGACGGCAGTGTTATTGCAGACGGACCGGCAAGTAAGCCCTTCTAGAACATGCGTGAAGCGGAAGGACACAAACCAGCAGGTAGATTAGTGAGGAATATTCAAAACGGGGTCCCAAGGACTACATCAAGTCATAAAAACCGGGTCCCACAGTAAATTTTTAAGGTCCTACTTTTTTGTTAGCGTTTTGAAAACAAATAATAAATGTATGAATTGTCCTGTTATATCTCAGATTTTATATTGTGTTTTAGAAAAGGGTTGTCATCCTTCATTAAAAAAAATATCCATCCATCCATCCATGTTTTTCCGCTTATCCGAGGTCAGATCGCGGGGGCAACAGCCTAAGCAGGGAAACCCAGACTTCCCTCTCCCCAGCCACTTCGTCTAGCTCTTCCCATGGGAACCCGAGGCGTTCCCAGGCCAGCCGGGAGACATAGTCTTCCCAACGTGTCCTGGGTCTTCCCCGTGGCCTCCTACCGGTTGGACGTGCCCTAAACACCTCCCTAGGGAGGCGTTCGGGTGGCATCCTGACCAGATGCCCGAACCACCTCATCTGGCTCCTCTCGATGTGGAGAAGCAGCGGCTTTACATTGAGTTCCTCCCGGATGGCAGAGCTTCTCACCCTATCTCTAAGGGAGAGACCCGCCACACGGCGGAGGAAACTCATTTGGGCCGCTTGTACCCGTGATCTTATCCTTTCGGTCATGACCCAAAGCTCATGACCATAGGTGAGGATGGGAACGTAGATCGACCGGTAAATTGAGAGCTTTGCCTTCCGGCTCAGCTCCTTCTTCACCACAACGGATCGGTACAACGTCCGCATTACTGAAGACGCCGCACCGATCCGCCTGTCGATATCACGATCCACTCTTCCCTCACTCGTGAACAAGACTCCTAGGTACTTGAACTCCTCCACTTGGGGTAGGGTCTCCTCCCCAACCCGGAGATGGCATTCCACCCTTTTCTGGGCGAGAACCATGGACTCGGACTTGGAGGTGCTGATTCTCATTCCGGTCGCTTCACACTCGGCTGCGAACCGATCCAGCGAGAGCTGAAGATCCCTGTCAAATGAAGCCATCAGGACCACATCATCTGCAAAAAGCAGAGACCTAATCCTGCGGTCACCAAACCGGAACCCCTCAACGCCTTGACTGCGCCTAGAAATTCTGTCCATAAAAGTTCTGAACAGAATCGGTGACAAAGGACAGCCTTGGCGGAGTCCAACCCTCACTGGAAATGTGTCCGACTTACTGCCGGCAATGCGGACCAAGCTCTGGCACTGATCATACAGGAAGTGGACCGCCACAATAAGACAGTCCGATACCCCATACTCTCTGAGCACTCCCCACAGGACTTCCCGAGGGACACGGTCGAATGCCTTCTCCAAGTCCACAAAGCACATGTAGACTGGTTGGGCAAACTCCCATGCACCCTCAAGAACCCTGCCGAGAGTATAGAGCTGGTCCACAGTTCCACGACCAGGACGAAAACCACACTGTTCCTCCTGAATCCGAGGTTCGACTATCCGGATGATTGAGGGAACCCCTCATGAAACAGTTCTGTAGAGATGAAGTAGTCTTGTGATTTTTCCCACACCTACATATTGCGCTCTACCACGGTATCGAGCACTATTCTCTGGATAATCCAACCTATATATATATATATATATATATATATATATATATATATATATATATATATATATATATATATATATATATAGGTTGATTGGCAACACTAAATCGGCCCTAGTGTGTGAATGTTGTCTGTCTATCTGTGTTGGCCCTGCGATGAGGTGGCGACTTGTCCAGGGTGTACCCCGCCTTCCGCCTGATTGTAGCTGAGATAGGCGCCAGCCCCCCCCCGCGACCCCGGAAGGGAATAAGCGGTAGAAAATGGATGGATGGATATATATATATATATATATATATATATATATATATATATATAAATATATAAACTATCAGACTGCGTGGTCGGTAGTAGTGGGTTTCAGTAGGCCTTTAAAAACCGCTCTAAAACAACACCTCCAATCAACTTCAACACTTTACTAATACCCTCCTCCATTCACATCCCATCTCCCCGGATTATAAAGAACTCAAATGTACTTCTAATGTATATACTTGTTCTTATGCTATGTGAACTCACTATGTTCTCTGCTGGCTGTACATATCCTACTAAATAAGACCTACACTGTTTCAATGTCCACATTTCTCTGTTGATACAATTGTTGATGACTGAAGTACTGATAACAACCAAAGCTCCTCATCCCACCCCCCGGATTGTAAATAATTCAATGATGATTAATTTGTGTGATGACTGTATTATGTTGATAGTATATATTTCTACCATGAATTGATTAACGTGGACCCCGAATTAAACAAGTTGAAAAACGTATTGGGGTGTTACCATTTAGTGGTCAATTGTACGGAATATGTACTGTACTGTGCAATCTACTAATAAAAGTATCAATCAATCAATTCTGATTTCGATGCGTAAAAAAGACACAAAGTGCGTTAGCGCCAACACTGAGTGAGGGATATCATATCCTGGATGAGCAAAATTGCTCTGGCCTCAACCATCTGGTGTGTCATGTAATGTTTGACCACCGTATCTCAGTAACACCATTTGCTGTTGATTAAGCTGAGCCAGCAAGGCACAGGATTCTTCATAAACCCATTACAGGATCATACAAGTCTCAGGAGGAGCATTGAAGTGCTTTAATTTGTAGTCCTCGGCCTAAAATGTGGAATCAAAGGTGGCCGCAAAGAGCAAAGGATGAAGACGCGACAAGAGCCTTAAAAGCTGGAACAAAGAAATGAGATAGGTTTAAAATTGGCCACACACCAAGACATGATAAGTCATTTATACACCGCTTTTTCTACACCGCACAATCTGCAAACTGGGAGAAGCGCTCCCAGATGTGCTGGCACCATCATTTGTTATGTCTCCTTTTGGTGTTACTCCTTTTAAAAGAGGAGGGGGTCCTTCTAAGTGGTGCCAGGGAGGAGAAACCAGATATGTGTCTTTACATCCACAACATGTGCTGCAGTGGAACAATGCAATGTTTGTCTCACCTTAAAACTCATCTGTATACTCTAGCCTTTAAATAGACCTCCTTTTTAGACCAGTTGATCTGCCGCTTCTTTTCTTTCTCCTATGTCCCCCCCTCCCTTGTGGAGGGGGTCCGGTCCGATGACCATGGATGAAGTACTGGCTGTCCAGAGTCGAGACCCAGGATGGATCGCTCGTCGGGACCCAGGATGGACCGCTCGCCTGTATCGGTTGGGGACATCTCTACGCTGCTGATCCGCTTGAGATGGTTTCCTGTGGACGGGACTCTCGCCGCTGTGTTGGAGCCACTATGGATTGAACTTTCACAATATCATGTTAGACCCGCTCGACATCCATTGCTTTCGGTCCCCTAGAGGGGGGGGGGTTGCCCACATCTGAGGTCCTCTCCAAGGTTTCTCATAGTCAGCATTGTCACTGGCGTCCCACTGGATGTGAATTCTCCCTGCCCACTGGGTGTGAGTTTTCCTTGCCCTTTTGTGGGTTCTTCCGAGGATGTTGTAGTCGTAATGATTTGTGCAGTCCTTTGAGACATTTGTGATTTGGGGCTATATAAATAAACATTGATTGATTGATTTTTTTGGTACCGCTTTAGTATGAGGAACATATGGACCATTAATTAGTAATTCACATTACTAATTTGCATGTTAATAAGCAACATATGTACAGAGCCCCTAAAGGGACATGGATATTTTACGAGACCGTGTGATACTTTTTGCGAGATCTCGCAAAAAGGGTTTTTTTCCTATGTCAGTGAACCAGAAGTACAAACCCTGTTTCCATATGAGTTGGGAAATTGTGTTAGATGTAAATATAAACGGAATACAATGATTTGCAAATCCATTTCAACCTATAATCAATTGAATGCACTACAAAGACAAGATATTTGATGTTCAAACTCATAAACTTTATTTTTTTTTGCAAATAATAATTAACTTAGAATTTCATGGCTGCAACATGCGCCAAAGTAGTTGGGAAAGGGCATGTTCACCACTGTTTTACATCACATTTTCTTTTAACAAGACTCAATAAACGTTTGGGAACTGAGGAAACTAATAGATAGATAGATAGATAGTACTTTATTTATTCCGTCAGGAGAGTTCCTTCAGGAAAATTACAATTTTCAGCACAATCCCATTCAAGATCAGACAAACATTACAGGGAGACAGAACAGGATCGCTGACGGGTCTGCCGGCTTCCAGCGCCCCTTACAAATAAGATGACATACAGGTAAACAAGGGGGGGAAGAAAAAAATAGAAGATTAAAATAAAATTAAAAAATCGGTCATAGCCTAGGCCCTGGAGTGGGGGTGCAGACTGAGGCCAAGGGAAAAAAAAAAAACAAAAAAAAAAAAACACAACAACTCATAGCCATAGTACACATCCCTCTTCCATGTGTGTAAGAGGGAAACATCAAACATAATTGTTGAAGCTTCGAAAGTGGAATTATTTTCCATTCTTTTTTTATGTAGAGCTTCAGTCGTTCAACAGTCCGGGGTCTCCGCTGTCGTATTTTACGCTTCATATGCGGCACACATTTTCGATGGGAGACAGGTCTGGATTGCAGGCGGGCCAGGAAAGTACCCGCTATCTTTTTTTTTACGAAGCCACACTGTTCTAACACGTGGCTTGGCACGGTCTTGCTGAAATAAGCAGGGGCGTCCATGATAACATTGCTTAGATGACAACGTATGTTGCTCCAAAACCTGTATGGACCATTCAGCATTAATGGTGCCTTCACAGATGTGTAAGTTACCCATGCCTTGGGCACTAATACACCCCCATACCATCACAGAACTGGCTTTTGAACTATGTCGATAACAGTCTGGATGGTTTGCTTCCCCTTTGGTCCGGATGACACGATGTGGAATATTTTCAAAAACAATTAGAAATGTGGACTCGTCAGACCACAGAACACTTTTCCACTTTACATCAATCCATCTTAGATGATTTCGGGCACAGAGAAGCCGGCGGCGTTTCTGGATGTTGTTGATAAATGGCTTTCACTTTGTATAGTAGAGCTTTAACTTGCACTTACAGATGTAGGGACGAACTGTATTTAGTGGCAGTGGTTTTATGAAGTGTTCCTGAGCCCAAAGTGGTGATATCCTTTCGAGATTGATGTCGGTTTTTGATACTTTCCTCTTTGTTCCGTAGGACACCACGTCCACAGTTTCCAAATATAAATGGAAATGTGGACTCGTCAGACCACAGAACACTTTTCCACTTTGATTCAGTCCGTCTTAGATGAGCTCGGGCCCAGCAAAGCCGGAGGCGTTCCTCGGTGTTGTTGATAAATGGCTTTGGCTTTGCATAGCAGAGTTTTAACTTGCACTTACAGATTTAGCAACCAACTGTAGTTACTGACAGTAGTTTTATGAAGTGTTCCCGAGCCCATGTGGTGATATCCTTTACACACGGATGTCTGTTTTTGATGCTAAAGTTAGTGATTATTTGCACACACAAACAATGTTTATCAGTTTGAACATCAAAAAATGTTGTCTTTGTAGCAGATTCCACTGAATATGGGTTGAAAAGGATTTGCAAATCATTGTATTCCGTTTATATTTACATCCAACACAATTTCCCAACTCATATGGAAACGGGGTTTGTAAAACAGACACAACAATGGCTAAACAGAAGTGAAACAGACACAGCGATGGAGGAGCGAGAGCTTACCCATCATCTGTGTTCTGTTGTGGGACCATAATACGATTTGATGTCTTTATATGTTAGGCCAATATTAAAACAGAAATCCATAAACCTCTCCCACGGATGATGGGTAGGCTCCTACATCGCTGTGTCTGTTTCACTTTTAGTTCACCATAGCTGTGTCTGTTTTACTTCCGGTTCACTGACATAGGAATAAACCCTTTTGCGAGATCTCGCCAAATGTATCGAAAAATCTCGCAAGACATTTTAGTGGCTCCGTACATATTGGCTCTTAATTAGTCATTATTAGGTACTTATTAATGCCTTATTCTTATTATACAAGCAGTAAGCCATTAACTAAGAGTCTTCCCTCAATAACCTCAGAATTATTGCTTATTAGTACCCCTAACCCTAACCCTAAAATATTCCCCTAGAGTCCAAATAATGTTACAAAGTCGGTAACACTTTAGTATGGAGAACATATTCAACATTAATTAGTTGCTTATTAACATGCAAATTATTGACATATTTACGTAGCCCCTAAAGCATGGGTGTCAAACTCTGGCCCGTGGGCCAAATTTGGCCCGCCCTGTAATTTCATTTGGCCCTTGAGGCAATATCAAATTAACATTGGAGCTGGCCCATTCACCGCTAATACTCATACTTGCCAACCCTCACGATTTTCGCGGGAGACTCACGAAATTCAGGTCCCCTCCTTAAAATCTCCCAAGCAACCATTCTCCTGAATTTCTCCCGATTTCCACCCGGACAACAAAATTGGGGGGCATACCTTAAAGGTACTGCCTTTTGCGTCCTGTACAGCCTGTCGTCACGTCGGTTTTTCCCCCACACAAACAGCGCGCCGGCCCAGTCACATAATATATGCGGCTTCTGCACACACATAAGTGAATGCAGGCATACTTGGTCAACAGCCATACAGGTCACACTGAGGGTGGCTGCATAAACAACTTTGCCACTGTTACAAATATGCGCCACACTGTGAACCCACACCAAACAAGAATGACAAACACATTTCGGGAGAACATCCGCACCGTAACACAACATAAAAACAACAGTACAAATACCCAAAACCCCTTTCAGCACTAACTCTTCCCTTTGACACTGTTACAAATATGCGCCACACTGTGAACCCACACCAAACAAGAATGACAAACACATTTCGGGAGAACATCCGCACCGTAACACAACATAAAAACAACAGTACAAATACCCAAAACCCCTTTCAGCACTAACTCTTCCCTTTGACACTGTTACAAATATGCGCCACACTGTGAACCCACACCAAACAAGAATGACAAACACATTTCGGGAGAACATCCGCACCGTAACACAACATAAAAACAACAGTACAAATACCCAAAACCCCTTTCAGCACTAACTCTTCCCTTTGACACTGTTACAAATATGCGCCACACTGTGAACCCACACCAAACAAGAATGACAAACACATTTCGGGAGAACATCCGCACCGTAACACAACATAAAAACAACAGTACAAATACCCAAAACCCCTTTCAGCACTAACTCTTCCCTTTGACACTGTTACAAATATGCGCCACACTGTGAACCCACACCAAACAAGAATGACAAACACATTTCGGGAGAACATCCGCACCGTAACACAACATAAAAACAACAGTACAAATACCCAAAACCCCTTTCAGCACTAACTCTTCCCTTTGACACTGTTACAAATATGCGCCACACTGTGAACCCACACCAAACAAGAATGACAAACACATTTCGGGAGCACATCCGCACCGTAACACAACATAAAAACAACAGTACAAATACCCAAAACCCCTTTCAGCACTAACTCTTCCAGGACGCTACAATATACAACCCCACGCTACCACCAAATTAATTATTATTAAAGTTAAAGTACCAATGATTGTCACACACATACTAGATGTGGCGAAATTATTCTTTGTATTGGACCCATCCCCCTTGATCGCCCCCTGGGAGGTGAGGGGAGCAGTGGGCAGCAGCGGTGCCGCGCCCGGGAATCATTTATGGTGATTTTGTGACGCTTAGTTGGCATAGCGATGCCAGAGTTGTTCTTCCGTGGATGCGGCGGGCAAGAACACAGCATAAAGTAAGAAATAAAGGATTCATTTAACTAATAAAGGGCTAAGAACAAAAATACTGGTGCTAGGCAGAAAAAGGCAAACAAAAGGCGCTAGCATGGAAGCTAGGGAAACAAACAGATACACTAACACTTGGCACAAAGGCAAAAAAAGGGAAAACAAAACAACTAGCATGAGAACTAGGAATAAATAAAGCGTAGCGTGAAAGCTAGCGAGTAAGAGCATGGAAAACAGTCGTCACTTGTTGCATGAGAGCAAATTAAGAACCGAGGACGAAATAACAAAACAGGCAGGCTTAAATAAGGCAGTAATCATTAACAACAGGTGTGCATCGAAAACAAGGGGCAGGTGAAAACTAATGAGCAACCATGGCAACGAACTAAACAAGGAACTGAGGCAAACATTGGCAGACTATAATACAAAAATGGAACAAAACATGAATATGGAATGATCCGAGCGGCGGATTATTACAGATTTAACCCCCAATTCCAACCTTTATTATTATTTGAAACTCAATTGTGCATGTCATATAAAGTTATATAAGCCTTTCTTGTTCAATATTCAATGCAAAACTTGTTTGGGTCCCTATTAAAAGGTTCATTTGTTCAACCTTGGCCCGCGGCTTTGTTCAGTTTCAAATTTTGGCCCACTCTGTTTTTGAGCTTGACACCCTTGCACTAAAGGGACATGGATGTTTTGCGAGATTTCGCAAAAAAGTGTTTTTTTTCCTATGTCAATGAACCGGAAGTAAAACAGACAGTGATGGTGAACCGGAAGTAAAACAGCCAGCGATGGAGGATCCTACCCATCATCCGGGGGAGAAGAATTGCGAGATCTTGGAAGCCATCAACTAAGAGTCTTCCCTCAATAACCTCAGAATTATTGCTTATTAGTAACCCTAACCCTTATATGTTCCCTAGTGTCCAAATAATGTTACAAAGTCGGTAACACTTTAGTATGGGGGACATATTCACCATGAATTAGTTACTTATTAACATGCAAATTAGTAACATATTTACGGAGCCCCTAAGGGGACATGGATGTTTTGTGAGATCTGGCAAAAAGTTTTTTTTTCCTACCTCAGTGAACCGGAAGTGAAACAGACAAAGCGATGGAGGACACTACCCATCATCCGTGGGAGATGTATTGCGAGATCTTGCAAAATATTTTCTTTCCTCCATGTCCCTTTATATATATGTATCGAACACTTGATCAAATGCAAGTTGTATTCATATTGATTACGTGTCTATCCCGATATATATTAATATAATTTTATCCCCCAGCGCTAAGTGTGTGCTCTACTAAGACTGCGTGTAAAATTCATAATAAGTGTCAGGTTCAATCACTGATGACATCTATCAAACAAGACAAGAAGCAAGAAATTAAACAGAGACAGCATTACATTTTGCTCAATTGAGGAGAAACGTCTGGGCTGTACTCTTGTACAGTTTCCACCATGCTCTGACGAAGGATTGTACGCCTCCTCTTTCATTTGGACTTTCCCTAATTACATGGTAACAGCTGTTTCTAAGGGAAGGGGGTCATAAACACCCATCGCCTTTGTTACAAATCAGTTCAAAGAAAAGGTGCCTCGAGGGAAGTTAGGCCCAGCCTCCTCTCCGCTTTGTAGACATTGGGTAAAGACAAAATCTTTCTGTGGATACATCAAAGAAACCAATTGCTTCCCATAGTACACAGTGGAGTTTTACAAGCCTTCTGCTTGGTAGGATCAAAGATAGCAGGGCGAGCTAAACTCAATGTAACACAAAGGTTTGTGATAACTTAAATACAATTATTCTGACAATAAGTGCAAAAGTGGTGCAGCCCGCCCTATTTAAATGCTGGTTCCGGGTGTATACCGACTGTCACTATGGAGACACAAATTTTCTTCCACATTTATGGCATCATATGGTGCAACTTGAGGCTTTTTGTCACACGCAGAACACAAATAAAATGTGTGCTAACTTTCTTATGTTGAAGCACTATCGAGACAACAAAACCTCTATTTAGCCCGTTGATGATGCAATCCAGCAGAGGTTGTGGTTTTGGTAATGTGTATCTGGAATGATCTAGACCAGGGGTGTCAAACTCAAATACAGAGTGGGCCAAAATTTAAAACCGAACAAAGCTGCTGGCCGAGGTTGAACAAATTAACCTTTTAATAGGGACCCAAACAAGTTTTGCATTGAATATTGAACAAGCAAGGCTTATATAACTTTATAGTGAAATGCAAAATCGAGTTTCAAATAATAATAAAAATTAAAAAAATATCAATGGCATATCAAATAAAATGTAAATAAAAATTGAATGCCTCTTTTTGGCGGTGGGGTTGAGGTGGACGGGGTTTGGTGATAGCGGGGGGTGTATATTGTAGCGTCCCGGAAGACTTAGTGCTGCAAGGCGTTCTGGGTATTTGTTCTGTTGTGTTTATGTTGTGTTACGGTCCGGATGTTCTCCCGAAATGTGTCATTCTAGTTTTGTGTGGGTTCACAGTGTGGCGCATATTTGGAACAGTGTTGTTTATACGGCCACCCTCAGTGTGACCTGTATGGCTGTTAACCAAGAATGCGTTGCATTCACTTGTGTGTGTGTGTAGAAGCCGCATATATTACGTGACTGGGCCGGCACGCTGTTTGTATGGAGGAAAAGTGGACGTGGAGACAGGTTGTAAAGAACGCCAAAGGCAGTGCCTTTAAAGCCCACACCAAATATTGTTGTCCCGGATGAAATTCGGGAGGGGCACTGAACTTCGGGAAAATCGGGAGGGTTGGCAAGTAAGAGTATTAGCGGTCAATGCGGTGTTACAGCAGCGGGCCAGCTCTAATGTTAATTTGATATTACCTCAAGGGCCAAGTGAAATTACACGGTGGGTCAAATTTGGCCCACGGGCCAGAGTTTGACACCCATGCTTTAGGGGCTCCGTACATATTGGCTCTTAATTAGTCATTATTAAGTACTTATTAATGCCTTATTCTTATTTTACAAGCAGTAAGCCATTAACTAAGAGTCTTCCCTCAATAACCTCTGAATTATTGCTTATTAGTACCCCTAACCCTGAAATATTCCCCTAGAGTCCAAATAGTGCTACCAAGTCGGTAACACTTTAGTATGGGGAACATATTCACCATTAATTAGTTGGTTATTTACATCATGTTCCCCATGCTAAAGTGTTACCGTTTTTTTTTTTTTTATCAAATAAAAGCGCTTGAACAAAAATAATAATCATATTTGACCAAACTTGAAGTAGTTTTAATGTTGCGCATGCATGGAATTGTACTTAATGTCCCAAATGTGGTTATGATGCTGCTGCCCACTCTGGAAAAAATCTTTGTTATTCAGCCTGAAGTGATGCAACATATTTTAAGACGCATCCCCGCAGTTATGTCCGCGCTTACACAACTTCTTTTACAGGCACATCTTTTTTTTCCAGTGTGATTTGGTCTTTGGTCCACACGCAAACTGTGTGTTAGGGCACTGAAATAAAGCTGGAAAACGCTGGCCTTTGTGGAGACTTTTAAAAACTGTCCGTTGATGAGAAAAACATAATTTCTTTCTTTGTCCCCAAGACTTGAGACAATTCAGGCAAAATCTTACTTCAAACTAGTTATTTTCTGCTCTATAAGATAGGATACAGTATATGTTCTTTACGTCATAAAAGAGCAAAGTGTGTCGAATGAGGCCCTTTGTGAAACAATGTGATTAAAGGTCAAATAAAACATACATTTTATCACGTTATTGTAGGAAAGCTCTGTTTTGACATTTTCTCACAATAACAGATATACATACATACATACATACATATATATATATATATATATATATATATATATATATATATATATATATATATATATATATAGTGATAATAATAACAATAATAATAATAATAAATACATGTAAAGGTAAAATAAAACATACATTTTATCACGTTATTGTAGGAAAAGCTCTGTTTTGACATTTTCTCACAATAACAGATTTAAATATATATATATATATGTATATATATAAATATATATATACATACATACATACATACATACATATATATATATATATATATACATATATATATATATATATATATATATATATATATATAGTGATAATAATAACAATAATAATAATAATATAATAAATAAATTTAAAATAAAACATACATTTTATCACGTTATTGTAGGAAAAGCTCTGTTTTGACATTTTCATTACGTTTTCTCACAATAACAGATTTAAATATATATATATATATATATGTAGGTTTGGGAAAAAAAATCACAAGACTACTTCATCTCTACAGATCTGTTTCATGAGATGAATAGTGCGCTCTATCACGGTATCGAGCACTATTCTCTGGATAATCCAATCAAGACATATATATATATATATATATATATATATATATATATATATATACATACATACATACATACATACATATATATATATAAATGATAAATGGGTTGTACTTGTATAGCGCTTTTCTACCTTCAAGGTACTCAAAGCGCTTTGACACTACTTCCACATTTACCCATTCACACACACATTCACACACTGATGGAGGGAGCTGCCATGCAAGGCGCCAACCAGCACCCATCAGGAGCAAGGGTGAAGTGTCTTGCTCAGGACACAACGGACGTGACGAGGTTGGTTCTAGGTGGGATTTGAACCAGTGACCCTCGGGTTGCGCACAGCCACTCTCTCACTGCGCCACGCCGTCCCTTATATATATATATATATATATATATATATATATATATATATATATTTATATATATATATATACATACATACATACATATATATATACATACATACATATATACATACATATATATATATATATATATATATATATATATATATATATATATATATATACATACATACATATATATATACATACATATATATATATATATATACATACATACATATATACATACGTATATATACATACATACATACATACATACATACATACATACATATATATATATATATATATATATATATATATATATATACATATATATATATATATATTGTGATAATAATAACAATAATAAATAAATAAATAAAATGTCTCAGACTGGAAGTCACTGAAGAGAGTGGTGAGGACGACTATCCAGGAGATTGCAAAAAGCCGCTGCCTGACCAGGGCTCAGAAAATCTGCATAGACTACTCCCAAACCCCCACCAAGGACTGTTTTCACTGCTGGACTCTAGAAAGAGGTTCCGTAGCAGAACCTCCAGGTTCTGTAACAGCTTCTTCCCTCAGGCCGTAAGACTCTTGAACGCATCATAATAATCCCCTCAATTCCCCCCCAAAATGGATTGACTCGCTGGAATATAAAGACAATACAACATACATCCATAAACGTGGATGCATTTGCAAAAGTGCAACATTTTCATCCATACAGTAATATATGTTGCGATCCATCACTCGGATCTTCACATATTATTGTTTATTGTTCCATTTTTGTTTCATTCTCCGTCTGACTCTCTTACTTCCTGTTTTAGTCAAGTCACCATGGTTACATATTAGTTTCAGCTGCTACCCTCAGTTCCAGCACACCTGTTTTTACCAATCACCACCCTTTACAAGCCAGCCTTTTCTGTTCACTCATTGTCGGATCTTAATTTGCCTTCGCGCAACAGTTGATGACTTGTTTTCTATTCTACTACTCGCTAGCTGTCACGCTAAGCTCTATTTTTATTCCTAGCTCTCATGCTAGTCGTTTTGTTTTTTTCTCTTTCTGTCTTCGTGCCTGCCTTCGCGCAACAGTTGATGACTTGTTTTCTATTCTACTACTCGCTAGCTGTCACGCTAAGCTCTATTTTTATTCCTAGCTCTCATGCTAGTCGTTTTGTTTTTTTTCTCTTTCTGTCTTCGTGCCAAGTGTTTGTGTTCGGTTAATTTTCCCTAGCTTTCCATGCTAGCACTTTAATTTGCTTTTGCTATTTGCACCAGTGTTTTTGTTCTAGCCTGTTTTGAGTTTAATAAATCCCTTAGTTCTTGCCTTTTGCTGTGTTCTTGCTGACGCATCCACGGAGGACCGAACCCGGCAACAATATGCCACACAAGCTTCACAATATATTTATTTATATCTGCACCTTACTGCTCATGAGCTAATGCAACAGAATTTCGTTCTTATCTGTACTGTAAAGTTAAAATTTGAATGACAATAAAAATAACTCTAAGTCTCTAAGTCTAATAATAATGTGGCATCCGTAATGGCATCACCACATGGTATGTAAATATGTCTGTCAAACTCAAAACCCAACTTCAAAACCTTTATCAAGAGGGCCGGTCAAATAATTGGCATGCAGCCTCCATGTTTATTTAAAGAAATATTCAACAAGACCGTGAGAAAGCAGGGTCTTAAAATCACCCGTGACCCACACCACATACTTCAGAGTGAAATTGTGTTGACGCCAAATAGTAACCGGTACAGAACAGCAACTTACAAACTAAACAGGTATAGATGTTTCTTTGTCCCACTGGCAATCAAAGCATTTAACAACAGAAAACTACTACAATAACAAGGAGTGCAATACGGGTGGAGTTAATGTAAGATCTCATAACTAACTGATATACCTGTGTACTGTTCACTGTCGTCACTGTATTGACAGAAAAACTGTATGAATGCATGAATATAAGTAAAACGTTGTGTCTGGATGTCCAAGATAAATTTCTCCTCGGAGACAGTAAAGCCATTTATTATTAATAATATCAACAATAATAATACATATTGTTTCTGTAATTGTAATTACTTTTGTTCTAGTTTAGTAGTCTGGGGTAAGATTACACCACCAACAAATTGGGGAGTAATGTAAGCCCCAGTCGTCTTACATTCTCTGAGCGGAGGCTAACGGCAATGCTTTAACCCTCAAGTCTGCATGGAATAAAAAAAACTGACATTTTTGCTTTTAAACGTTTTCCATCTTCAACAAATCCGTTACAACTTTATTTGTGTAGCACTTTTCATACACAAGGCAGACTCCAAGTGCTTCACAGACAACAAAGTGAAATGAAAGAAAATAAAAGCAAAATTAAAACGCAGACATTAAAAATATAAACAGTGCGGGCGTTAAAAGTTTAAAGAGTACAATATTTAGCTGAAAGCTAAGGTGAACATAAAAGATTTCGGTCTAGTTTTAAAAGTAGTCAAAGTTGGGGAAAGTCTGACATCTTCAAGAAGTTTATTACAGGTATTTGTTGCGTAGTGACTGAATGATGCTCTCCCTTGATTTGAGTTTACTCTGGGAACCGCTAAGATTGGTCTCAGAAGATCTTAGTGATCTAAAGGGCTTATATATAGTGGGAGCATATCAGTGATATACTTCGGCCCTAGACCATGTAGTGGGGCAAAAAAGTATTTAGTCAGCCACCAACTGTGCAAGTTCTCCCACTTAAAATGATGACAGAGGTCTGTAATTTTCATCATAGGTACACTTCAACTGTGAGAGACAGAATGTGAAAAAAAATCTAGGAATTCACATTGTAGGAATTTTAAAGAATTTATTTGTAAATTATGGTGGAAAATAAGTATTTGGTCAACCATTCAAAGCTCTCACTGATGGAAGAAGGTTTCTGGCTCAAAATCTCACGATACATGGCCCCGTTCATTCTTTCCTTAACACGGATCAATCGTCCTGTCCCCTTAGCAGAAAAACAGCCCCAAAGCATGATGTTTCCACCCCCATGCTTCACAGTAGGTATGGTGTTCTTGGGATGCAACTCAGTATTCTTCTTCCTCCAAACACGACGAGTTGAGTTGATACCAAAATGGATACATGGATGATACAGCAGAGGATTTGGAGATTTTGAAATGTGGGGCGGTATAGCTCGGGTGGTAGAGTGGCCGTGCCAGCAACTTGAGGGTTGCAGGTTCGATTCCCGCTCCTGCCATCCTAGTCACTGCCGTTGTGTCCTTGGGCAAGACACTTTACCCACCTGCTCCCAGTGCCCACCCACACTGGTTTAAATGTAACTTAGGTATTGGGTTTCACTATGTAAAGCGCTTTGAGTCACTAGAGAAAAGCGCTATATAAATATAATTCACAATTCACAATTCACAATCAATTCTCTGATGTACAGGGAGCCAATATAAGGATTTAAGAATAGGTGTAATGTGCTGACATTTTTTGTTTTTTTGTTAGAACTCTAGCAGCAGCGTTTTGAACAGTTTTTTTTGGGAAGACCTGCAAGGAGACCATTACAATAGTCTAGCCCAGGGGTGCCCATTACGTCGATCGCGAGCTACCAGTCGACCGCGGGGGGTGTGTCAGTCGATCTCCAGCCAGGCTTTTAAAAAAAATAGACCTAAAAATGAGTGATCATCAATCTTCACCAAGACGTCACTTAAATGACATTCACGGTACCGGAGGGTCTTGTGAGATGACGCTGGCTGCTGCAAGATCATTATTATGAAAATATGACCGAGAGGAAGGCGAGAAACACTTTTTATTTCAACAGACTCTCGCGCCGTACCTTCCGTCAAAACTCTAAAGGCCGACTGCACATTTCCTATCTTCACAATAAAAGCCCTGCTTCATGCTGCCTGCGCTAACTAAATACAGAGTCTCGGAAAACTGGCGTGCACAAGCGATCCCTCAGAAAGCTGGCGTGCACATCACTTGTGCACGCCAGCTTTCCGAGACTCTTATTTTGTTAGTGCAGGCAGCATGAAGCAGGGCTTTTATTGTGAAGACAGGAAATGTGCAGTCGGCCTTTAGAGTTTTGACGGAAGGGACGGCGCGAAAGTCTGTTGAAATAAAAAGTGTTTCTCGCCTTCCTCTCTGTCATTTTTTCATAATAATGAACTGGCAGCAGCCAGCGTCATCTCACAAGACCCTCGGGTGCCGTGAATGTCAATCAAGCAAGCTACGGAATTTGCCGCCAATGTTTTTCTTGTAAAGTGTATGGAAGCTGGATGAATTAGATGCCAAAAACCAACCACTTTCATGTGGTATTGTACAGAAAGGACCACTTTTTTTCTCCTCCATTTGAAAATGCGGACGTTATCATCATTACTGTCTGATTCCAATCAATGCAAGTCATCAGAATCAGGTAATACACCAACTTATATTCTTGTCTTCGTGAAAGAAAGACATCTATATGTGTTACACATGCTTGTATTATCATTAAACACATTTAACTTGTTTACAAAAATGTCTCTTTCATAAATAAATAAATATAAATGATATATATAAATGAGGTAGATCCCCTCGAGTTGGTCAATTGAAAAGTAGCTCGCCTGCAGAAAAAGTGTGGGCACCCCTGGTCTAGCCTACTGGTAATAAAGGCATGTGCAAGTTTTTCTAAGTCTTGAGCTGACATGAGCCCTCTAAGTCTTGTTACATTTTTGAGGTGATAGTAGGCCGATTTTGTTACTGATCTAAAATAACCCCAATATGTCTGGCTTTTTAAAAGGTTACAGGGGCAGAGATTTGGCTACATTTTTTTTAAATTTGAAATGGCATCAAGGCACTTTTTTTATTAACATTTTTTGAGCGTGTCTGTTTGACCAAGGAGGGATAGTGTGAGTTTTTGGGGGGAAAAATGCACTGTTCCAAAAATAATAATAAAGCCAAAATCAATGTTGTTATGAATTATTGACCTATTAAATGTCATGATCTGGCAACTCTGTTGCCGCCGGTCTGCTTTTTGTTGCAGAGTCTGGTTTTTAGGTCACGGGGCAAAGCCAATGATACTCATTTCTTGCTGACTATAACGACTCTCCAGTCCATTCACCCGGCGCCACTAGATTCCTGATGGTTCACCCTTCCAGTCGCGTTCATCTCCTCCGCTGTGGCTCTAGTCACACTTTTCATTTTCCTGTAGTGTTAACTGTTTCCTCTCCACTTATTTTTTTGAAGTATTTTTTATTTTGTAAATCAGTAATCTCTTTCTTTCTCACACATTTTTGTCAGAGTTTGTTGGTGACGAACCCCAAGATGCAGAGAAGGAGGCAGGCAGGCATTGAGTAAGAAAACATGATTTAATTTAAACCCTAAAACAAGAACAAACAAAAGGGGTATGCGCACAAGGCGGAGAACAAACTTGGCTATGAACAAAAACACTTACTGTGACATGAAGGAACTATGGCATGAGCAGAGTGGACAGAAGTAGACAAAGCTACAACGACAAGACAGGAAATGGTGACATCGACACGACACGACAGGACAATAATTTAGCCCAGACTGGAACGGGAAGGCAGGTTTCAAATAGCGCCTGGCTGATTGACACCAGGTGTGGCCAGGTGCCAATCAGCCACAACTGAAGGGACACAGCACTCTTATTCTTTTTGGGGTCGTGGGGGGCGCTGGTGCCTATCTCAGCTACAATCGGGCGGAAGGCGGGGTACACCCTGGACAAGTCGCCACCTCATCACAGGGCCAACACAGATAGACAACTTTCACACTCACATTCACACACTAGGGCCAATTTAGTGTTGCCAATCAACCTATCCCCAGGTGCATGTCTTTGGAGGTGGGAGGGGCCTATCCCCAGGTGCATGTCTTTGGAGGTGGGAGGGGCCTATCCCCAGGTGCATGTCTTTGGAGGTGGGAGGAAGCCGGAGTACCCGGAGGGAACCCACGCAGTCACGGGGAGGACATGCAAACTCCACACAGAAAGGTCCCGAGCCCAGGATTGAACCCAGGACTACTGGACTTTCGTATTGTGAGGCAGACGCACTAACCCCTCTACCACCGTGCTGCCCTGTAACTAACTAATCTGAAGTCATCCACTTTGCAACTTGTTTTTGGAATTATTGCATATATGGTGATTTTCATGGTGTACCCGCGCTTCCGCCCGATTGTAGCTGAGATAGGCACCAGCGCCCTCCGCGACCCCAAAGGGAAAAAGCGGTAGGAAATGGATGGATGGATAGTGAGTTACAACCTGCGATATCACGCTCGGTTTAGCGGTTGCTGGACCCCAGTGAAGAGCAAACATTATAAAATAAGCACTCTAAAATTGTCAAGACTTGCCCCTGACAGTTTGGTTGTGTTTTAGTTTTTCCTCTGTGTTTGTGTAGTATTTCCTGTCAACGCTCTTGTTTTGGTTCTGTTTCCTGTTTGTCTCCCTGAGTGATGTGTCCCCTCAGCTGTGGCTGATTGGCACCTGGCCACACCTGGTGTCAATCAGCCAAGTTTGTTCTCCGCCTTGTGCGCGTACCCCTTTTGTTTATTCTTGTTTTAGGGTTTAGCTGTGACCTCAAAGGGAATAAGTGGTAGAAAAATGGATGAATGGATGGATGTGCATGTATTTTTTTTTTTTTTACAGAAAGAGCATAAAACTTAAAAAAAAAATATTCCAAATGGACAAAAAAGTAAATGCATAGGCCTGGATCTGTTAAAAAAAAAAAAAAAAAAACATTGTCTTAGAAAATGTTCATGAAACAAAATGTAATAGCGGTATTGCTCGGTTGGTAGAGTGGCCGTGCCAGCAACTTTAGGGTTGCAGGTTTGATTCCCGCTTCCGCCATCCTAGTCACTGCCGTTGTGTCCTTGGGCAAGACACTTTACCCACCTGCTCCCAGTGCCACCCACACTGCTTTAAATGTAACTTAGATGGATTAGATTAGATAGTACTTTATTTATTCCGTCAGGAGAGTTCCTTCAGGAAAATTAAAATTTTCAGCACAATCCCATTCAAGTTTAGACAAACATTACAGGGAGACAGAACAGGATCGCTGACGGGTCTGCCGGCTTCCAGCGCCCCTTACAAAAAAGATGAGATACAGGTAAACAAGGGGGGCGGGGGGGGGGAATGGGAGAAAAAAATAGAAGATTAAAATAAAATAAAATAAAAATCGGTCTTAGCCTGGGCCCTGGAGAGGGGGTGCAGACTGAGGCCAAGGGAAAAAAACAACAACTCATAGCCATAGCACACATCCCTCTTCCATGTGTGTAAGAGGGAAACATCAAACATCAAAGAACACAGAGGACATTAAAGACATAAAAGCAACAGATTTAACCAGACACTTCTACATACAGCTATGAATAAAAACTACAAGAAACATATCCACTGTGGTGGCCTCTGGGGTGTTCCACGCCATCGTCCGCTGGGGTGGAGGGAGCATGGCCAGAGACAGGAGCAGACCCAACAAAGCAATCAAGACAGCCGACTCCACTCTCGGCCAGTGTCCAGTCCGCATGGATGAGCGAGGATACGTCCAAGGTGACTGAGGTGTCCGACACCTGCTCACCCAGCCAAGACACCGCGAAGCCTCTCCGTCCATATCGGGTTTCACTATGTAAAGCGCTTTGAGTCACTAGAGTGAAGTGAAGTGAAGTGAATTGTATTTATATAGCGCTTTTCTCTAGTGACTCAAAGCGCTTTACATAGTGAAACCCAATATCTAAGTTACATTTAAACCAGTGTGGGTGGCACTGGGAGCAGGTGGGTAAAGTGTCTTGCCCAAGGACACAACGGCAGTGACTAGGATGGCGGAAGCGGGAATCGAACCTGCAACCCTCAAGTTGCTGGCACGGCCGCTCTACTAACCGGGCTATGCCCACATTATTGTAATACTTTGTGCAAAAGTGCATGATGTCACACAAAGTAGAGTTTTAACTTGCACTTACAGATGTAGCGACCAACTGTAGTTACTGACAGTGGTTTTTATGAAGTGTTCCTGAGCCCATGTGGCGATATCCTTTACACACTGATGTCTGTTTTTGATGCAGTACCGCCTGAGGTATCAAAGGTCCGTAATATCATCGCTTACGTGCAGTGATTTCTCCAGATTCTCTGAACCTTTTGATGATTTTACGGACCGTAGATGGTGAAATCCCCAAACTCCTTGCAATAGCTCGTTGAAAAATGTAGTTCGACAATTTGCTTACAAATTGGTGACCCTCGCCCCATCCTTGTTTGTGAATTACTACGCATTTCATGGAAGCTGTTTTTATAGCCAATCATGGCACCCACCTGTTCCCAATTAGCCTGCACACCTGTGGGATGTTCCAAATAAGTGATTGATGAGCATTCCTCAACAGAAAAGCGCTATATGAATATACTTCACTTCACAATTCACTAAGACTCCTAGGTACTTGAACTCCTCCACTTGGGGCAGGGTCTCCTCCCCAACCCGGAGATGGCACTTCACCCTTTTCTGGGCGAGAACCATGGACTCGGACTTGGAGGTGCTGATTCTCATTCCGGTCGCTTCACACTCGGCTGCGAACCGATCCAGTGAGAGCTGAAGATCCCGGCCAGATGAAGCCATCAGGACCACATCATCTGCAAAAAGCAGAGACCTAATCCCGTGGCCACCAAACCGGAACCCCTCAACGCCTTGACTGCGCCTAGAAATTCTGTCCATAAAAGTTATGAACAGAATCGGTGACAAAGGACAGCCTTGGCGGAGTCCAACCTTCACTGGAAACGTGTATCGATCCGTTGTGGTGAAGAAGGAGCTGAGCCGGAAGGCAAAGCTCTCAATTTACCGGTCGATCTACGTTCCCATCCTCACCTATGGTCATGAGCTTTGGGTCATGACCGAAAGGATAAGATCACGGGTACAAGCGGCCGAAATGAGTTTCCAGGTCCCTCCCTTAGAGATAGGGTGAGAAGCTCTGCCATCCGGGAGGAGCTCAACGTAAAGCCGCTGCTCCTCCACATCGAGAGGAGCCAGATGAGGTGGTTCGGGCATCTGGTCAGGATGCCACCCGAACGCCTCCCTAGGGAGGTGTTTAGGGCACGTCCAGCTGGTAGGAGGCCACGGGGAAGACCCAGGACACGTTGGAAAGACTATGTCTCCCGGCTGGCCTGGGAACGCCTCGGGATCCCCCGGGAAGAGCTAGACGAAGTGGCTGGAGATAGGGAAGTCTGGGCTTCCCTGCTTAGGCTGCTGCCCCCGCGACCCGACCTCGGATAAGCGGAAGATGATGGATGGATGGATGGATGGACAATTCACTAATTGAAGAGCATTCTATACTGGCATTGATTGCATTGCATCATGTTAACTACTCGCACTAGGCCACAAATCCACATGATTTTTAAGCAACCATAGATAAATCTCCATATGGATAAAGTCAGCATTTGAAAAAACAGACTGAATAGTGTAAGTGTAAACCCGGCTTGGAACACATGCTGTTTCTTACAAAATGTTTGATCTCACAAAATAAAGAAAAACACACAGTAAGCCAGTCTAATTTACTCTTTAAAAAAAGACCACATATTGTGGATGAAGATGTTTTCCACTACTTTCATTCAAAACAGTCCTGTGTGGTTTCACTTTACCACCGTGATAATCAGTCCAGTGTGGACAATAAAGAAAAGGCCAGAGATCGTGTCCACACATTCAAATGAATGTTTGTGAACCAAAAGTATAACTCAGCAACTAACTACGGAAGAGTATTGTTTTTCAACCTTTTTTGAGCCAAGGCACATTTTTTGCGTTGAAAAAAATCCAGAAGCACACCGCCAGCAGAAATCATTAAACAACCAACCTCAGTTGACAGTGAAAAGTCAATGTTGGATATGACTTTAAAGGCCTACTGAAAGCCACTACTAGCCACCACGCAGTCTGATAGTTTATATATCAATGATGAAATATTAACATTGCAACACATGCCAATACGGCCTTTTTTGTTTACTAAATTGCAATTTTAAATTTCCCGCGGAGTTTCTTGTTGAAAACGTCGCGGAATGATGACTTGTGTATTAGCCCAGCACCACTTGAGGCTAAAAGTCGTCTCTTTTCATCGCATAATTACACAGTAATTTGGACATCTGTGTCGCTGAATCTTTTGCAATTTGTTCAATTGATAATGGAGACGTCAAAGAAGAATGCTGTTGGTGGAAAGCGGTGGATTGCAGCTGCCTTTAGCACTGAAACACAGCCTCTGTTTCTTTTTCGTTGTGAAGCTTTAACAAGGGGCGGTCAAGCGAACCTGTTTGTCTACGTCAACCAGTAAGTTTTTGGATGGGAAAATTGTGATATTAAGTCGACTCTTACCGGAGACATGAGTGGATTATGCGTCCCCCCCTGCAGCAGCTGCCATGCACTTGGCTCCTCCATGGCTTCCATCAAAGACACTGGCGTTCACAGCAACCATCCGACTTTGAGGTATGACTTTACAATCTCACTAAAACACTATTAAAACATTAAGCAGATAAGGGATCTTCCAGAATTCCATCCATCCTTCTTCTTCCGCTTATCCGAGGTCGGGTCGCGGGGGAAGTAGCCTAAGCAGGGAAGCCCAGACTTCCCTTTCCCCAGCCACTTCGTCTAGCTCTTCCCGGGGGATCCCGAGGCGTTCCCAGGCCAGCCGGGAGACATAGTCTTCCCAACGTGTCCTGGGTCTTCCCCGTGGCCTCCTACCGGTTGGACGTGCCCTAAACACCTCCCTAGGGAGGCGTTCGGGTGGCATCCTGACCAGATGCCCGAACCACCTCATCTGGCTCCTCTCCATGTGAAGGAGCAGCGGCTTTACTTTGAGTTCCTCCCGGATGGCAGAGCTTCTCACCCTATCTCTAAGGGAGAGCCCCGCCACACGGCGGAGGAAACTCATTTGGGCCGCTTGTACCCGTGATCTTATCCTTTCGGTCATGACCCAAACCTCATGACCATAGGTGAGGATGGGAACGTAGATCGACCGGTAAATTGAGAGCTTTGCCTTCTGGCTCAGCTCCTTCTTCACCACAACGGATCGGTACAACGTCCGCATTACTGAAGACGCCGCACCGATCCGCCTGTCGATCTCACGATCCACTCTTCCCTCACTCGTGAACAAGACTCCTAGGTACTTGAACTCTTCCACTTGGGGCAGGGCCTCCTCCCCAACCCAGAGATGGCATTCCACCCTTTTCCGGGCGAGAACCATGGACTCGGACTTGGAGGTGCTGATTCTCATTCCGGTCGCTTCACACTCGGCTGCAAACCGATCCAGCGAGAGCTGAAGATCCCGGTCAGATGAAGCCATCAGGACCACATCATCTGCAAAAAGCAGAGACCTAATCCTGCGGTCACCAAACCGGAACCCCTCAACGCCTTGACTGCGCCTAGAAATTCTGTCCATAAAAGTTATGAACAGAATCGGTGACAAAGGACAGCCTTGGCGGAGTCCAACCCTCACTGGAAATGTGAGGGTTGGACTCTTCCAGAATTATCCTAGTAAATGTGTCTAATTACATCTGAAACCCTCACACTGCCGCCGCCCGGAGCCGTCGCTTTTTCTTTCTTTTTTTCGTGTGCTTCACTCTAACTTTCCTCATCCACAAATCTTTCATCTTCGCTCAAATTAATGGGGAAATCGTCGCTTTCTCGGTCCAAATAGCTCTTGATGCTGGAGGCTCACAGTATAAACAATGTGAGGATGTGAGGAGCCCTCACACCGGGGACGCCACGCGCACATCATCCACTACTTCCGGTACAGGCAAGGCTTTTTTATCAGCGACCAAAAGTTGCCAACTTTACCGTCAATGTTCTCTACTAAATCCTTTCAGCAAAAATATGGCGATATCGCAAAATGATCAAGTATGACACATAGAATGGACCTGCTATCCCCGTTTGAATTAGAAAATCTCATTTCAGTAGGCCTTTAAACCAGGGGTCTCAAACTCAATTTACCTAGGGGCCACTGGATGCAGAATATGGGTGAGGCTGGTCCGCCGCAAGAACAGATTTCTTAAAAAAATATTTGTAAATATTTTTGTTTTCAACACAAAATCAAATTTACATATAAATGAAACAAAATGAGAATTAAGTAATGTGAGGCATTGCAAATTAAACAATAAAAAAACAACTAATATTGGTTTGAATTGGTCCAGGTTATCAGTGACTGAAGTTACTGACGGACAGGTGTCACGGTGTGACTGCAGCCAGGCACGTAAGAAAACCCTCGTTTCCAAGGCAACGTCTCTCTCGCTTTCACTCATTTACCGCTTTTCCACTAAGGCAGGGGTAGGCAACCCAGAACGTTGACAGAGCCATTTTGGACCCAAATAACAAAAATCGTCTCGGTCTGGAGCCAACAGGAGAGGGGGGCGAGCGGGGGGCTCGCCGTGGAGTTTACAGTTACGGTAGCACAATTAGCCCCGAACGGGCTAACATCACGACTAACGTTTTACACGTCCGATTCGCCCAGCGACTCTCTGTCGGAGTATCAGCGCTGGGGTCCAGTTCACCACAGTTTTGTATTGTCGATCGGTCCTTCGGCGGAGTGCTTCGGAAGCTACTGGGCCACTCGTCTCGAAGGAGCGAGAGAAAGACAAACACACACAGTGACGGAGACAGCGAGAGAGTGAGAGCGAGGGAGGGACGGAGGGAGGAAGAGCCCGTGCGGGTCTAGTGGAAAAGTGGCAAAACGTTTCCCTGCTTGTATCACACAATGGACGTCAATGTTCGTCCCTCGAGAGCCACATACCACTCCGTGATTGGTAGATTCCTTCAGCTCTGCACACAACGCTGTCAAGCGCCATTTATATAAAAACTGCGGGCCGCACTAACATTAAACTTTGATATTAAAGTAGGGGCCACAAAATAATGGCCTCGTGTTTGAGACCAATGCTTTAAACCATAACCAACCATGCATTACTATAGCTCTTGTCTCAAAGTCGGTGTACTGGCACCACCTGTCACATCACGCCATGACTTATTTTGAATGTTTTGCTCTTTTCCGCTGTGTAGTGTTTTAGTTCTTGTCTAGCGCTCCTATTGTGGTGGCTTTATTTTTTTCTTGGTATTTTCCTGTAGCAGTTTCGTGTCTTCCTTTGAGAGATATTTCCCACATATGCTTTGTTTTAGCAATCAAGAATATTTTAGTTGTTTTTATCTTTTTTTGGTGGGGACATTGTTGACTGTCATGTCATGTTCGGATGTACATTGTGGACGCCGTCTTTTGCTCCACAGCAAGTCTTTGCTGTCGTCCAGCATTCTGTTTTTGTTTACTTTGCGGCCAGTTCAGTTTTAGTTTTGTTCTTCGTAGCCTTTCCTAAGCTTCAATGCCTTTTCTTAGGGGCACTCACCTTTTGTTTGTTTTATTTAAGCACTAGATATATTTTTACCTGCACACTGCCTCCCGCTGTTTCCGACATCTGCAAAGCAATTAGCTACCTGCTGCCACCTACTGATATGAAATATTATTACACGGATACTCTGCCCTCTCTCAGCAGAGACACTCAACAACAACACATTATTTGCAGACTATAATTACAGGTTTGCAAAAAAACATTTTTAACCCAAATAGGTGAAATAAGACACACACAGTGCTTGAAAAAACTGGAGTAGACAACAGTGTAGCACTTTGAGGTAATGCGTTTAAAGTGTTTGTGTCACGGTTATGTGTTGTCGAACCCCAAGATGCAGAGATGGAGGCAGGCATGGAATGTGAAAACATGATTTAATTAAATACTAAGACAAAAACAAAAGGGTACAAACACAAAGCGCGCACGAGGCGGATAATCAAACAAAAGGAGCTAGCCTGGGAGCTAGTAAAATAACAAACAGGAGCTTAGCGTGGAAGCCAGCGGGTAGCGAACAGGCAAACAGAAGTCGTACTTGTATAATGAAAAATAAAACGGAAGCAGGGAACAAAAAACAGTAAGCTACAAACATCAACTGAATATAGCTTACCGCTACGCTGCAAAGAGAAGGTACGACACGGCAGGAGCGATAACACATAAATGATAAATAAATAAATGGGTTGTACTTGTATAGCGCTTTTCTACCTTCAAGGTACTCAAAGCGCTTTGACACTACTTCCACATTTACCCATTCACACACACATTCACACACTGATGGAGGGAGCTGCCATGCAAGGCGCCAACCAGCACCCATCAGGAGCAAGGGTGAAGTGTCTTGCTCAGGACACAACGGACGTGACGAGGTTGGTTCTAGGTGGGATTTGAACCAGTGACCCTCGGGTTGCGCACGGCCACTCTCCCACTGCGCCACGCCGTCCCCACATCACATCACAAAAGCGACTAGACGTGACATCGACAAGACAATACAATGATCCAGCAACTGACACAAGACAAAGGAGGTACAAATAGGAGTAGGCTGATTGGCAACAGGTGTGGCCAGGTGCCAATCAGCCGCAGCTAAAGGGGAACACAGCACTCAGGGAACAAGACAGGAAGCTGACAAAATAAGAGCACTAGACAGGAACAAAGGACAGGAAATACTAAACACAGGAAACAGACAACTGTCAGGGGCAAGCCTGACACTGGGGAACAGTGGTGAGTGCTCATGCCCCACAATGAGAAGGTACTAAGTCCGATTCCCAGGTTCGGGGTCTTTCTGTGTGGAGTTTACACGTTCTTCCCGTGACTGCCTGGGTTCCCTGCGGGTAATTCGGGTTCCCCACACCTCCAAAGACATGCACCTGGGAATAGGTTGATTGACAATACTAAATTGGCCCTAGTGTGTGAATGGGCTAGACTCCATCCCAACCTCCGACCCCGAAAGGGACAAGCTGGTAGAACATGGATCGATGGACGTTCGGAACGGTGCATTTAATGATACAGTACTCCCTGGCTGAGCATTTACCATTTATTTTGTGTGTGGGCAAAGAGGGATGTCGATAAACTGATACACGCGGTCCACTTGACTCAGATTGGAGTTCCGCTGTCATCTGAAGTGAGGAAAATGACAACCGTAATGGATTTGCGGCCGAGATTTGTGCCAAGTTACATCACCGTGATATCACTCCCAGTCCTTTCACATTCTTAATGACTGAGCGCACCAGCAAACCACCAGGTAGCTTCCGCAATGCACCAGTTTTTGCAGCTGTACAGATGTTTTCTCAAGCTCAAAGTCTACCTTTTCTGCAAAAGGTTAGAGTCAGATTTTAAAGGCCTACTGAAAGCCACCACTAGCGACCACGCAGTCTGATAGTTTATATATCAATGATGAAATATTAACATTGCAACACATGCCAATACGGCCTATTTAGTTTACTAAATTGCTATTTTTAATTTCCTGCAAAGTGCCGTGTTGAAAACGTCGCGGTATGATGATGCGTTTGAGGTCACCGGTTGTAGCGGACATTATTTTCCAGCCCGATCCAAGCTATAAGTAGTCTGCTTTAATGGCATAATTACACAGTATTCTGGACATCTGTGTTGCTGAATCTTTTGCAATTTGTTCAATAAATAATGGAGACGTCAAAGAAGAAAGATGTAGGTGCGAAGCTTTTAGCCTTTAGCCACAAAAACACAGCCGGTGTTTCCTTGTTTAAAATTCCCGAAGAGGAAGCTTTACGATGGATCAGAGCGGTCAAGCGAACATGGATCCCGACCACATGTCAGTTTCAGTTAATTTTCAGTCTAACAAAAACATATTCAAACATGGATCACGATTCAAAAATGAATAACATGACTGAAGCAGGCAGAAGCAAAAAACCTTATATGCCCAACATAACATTTTTTACATTCAATTAGGTTACCTTTTCTAATAATTTTGTAATACAAAAAGAAATAGTCATTCAGCATTTACATTTAAGTTGCCCTTTAACAAATAATACAAAAATATGTACTTACACACATGCACCTTTTTTGTAAATAGATAAACATACATACCTTCTAAAAACAAACATACATTTCTAGTTCACATAACTTTTTAAAATACATTGTGACATGTTCTTTTTGAAATTAAATACCGAGTCACTCATTTTTATTTCTTTACCAACAGAATTCCACAAATTAACACCGAGAACAGATAAAAATCTACGTTTAACAACTAATCTTGCTTTTGGTAAAATAAACTTAGATTGTAGCTATACGTAGTCTGCTTTAATGGCATAATTACACAGTATTCTGGTCATCTGTGTTGCTGAATCTTTTGCAATTTGTTCAATAAATAATGGAGACGTCAAAGAAGAAAGATGTAGGTGGGAAGCTTTTAGCCTTTAGCCACAAAAACACAGCCGGTGTTTCCTTGTTTAAAATTCCCGAAGATGAAGCTTTACGATGGATCAGAGCGGGCAAGCGAACATGGATACCGACCACATGTCAGTTTCAGTTAATTTTCAGTCTAACAAAAACATATTCAAACATGGATCACGATTCAAAAATGAATAACATGACTGAAACAGGCAGAAGCAAAAAAACTTATATGCCCAACATAACATTTTTTACATTCAATTAGGTTACCTTTTCTAATAATTTTGTAATACAAAAAGAAATATAGTCATTCAGAATTTACATTTAAGTTGCCCTTTAACAAATAATACAAAAATATGTACTTACACACATGCACCTTTTTTGTAAATAGATAAACATACATACCTTCTAAAAACAAACATAAATTTCTAGTTCACATAACTTTTTAAAATACATTGTGAGATGTTCTTTTTGAAATTAAATATTGAGTCACTCATTTTTATTTCTTTACCAACAGAATTCCACAAATTAACACCGAGAACAGATAAAAATCTACGTTTAACAACTAATCTTGCTTTTGGTAAAATAAACTTAGATTGTAGCTATACGTAGTCTGCTTTAATGGCATAATTACACAGTATTCTGGACATCTGTGTTGCTGAATCTTTTGCAATTTGTTCAATAAATAATGGAGACGTCAAAGAAGAAAGATGTAGGTGGGAAGCTTTTAGTCTTTAGCCACAAAAACACAGCCGGTGTTTCCTTGTTTAAAATTCCCGAAGATGAAGCTTTACGATGGATCAGAGCGGGCAAGCGAACATGGATCCCGACCACATGTCAGTTTCAGTTAATTTTCAGTCTAACAAAAACATATTCAAACATGGATCACGATTCAAAAATGAATAACATGACTGAAACAGGCAGAAGCAAAAAAGCTTATATGCCCAACATAACATTTTTTACATTCAATTAGGTTACCTTTTCTAATAATTTTGTAATACAAAAAGAAATATAGTCATTCTGAATTTACATTTAAGTTGCCCTTTAACAAATAATACAAAAATATGTACTTACACACATGCACCTTTTTTGTAAATAGATAAACATACATACCTTCTAAAAACAACATTTAACCAAACAAACATAAATTTCTAGTTCACATAACTTTTTAAAATACATTGTGACATGTTCTTTTTGAAATTAAATACTGAGTCACTCATTTTTATTTATTTACCAGCAGAATTCCACAAATTAACACCGAGAACAGATAAAAATCTACGTTTAACAACTAATCATGCTTTTGCTAAAATAAACTTAGATTGTATTTGCTGGTCTGTAGAGAGAAGTATTTTTGAATTCCTTCTGGAAGAGTATTTATTTTTGCTTTGAACATTATCTGTGTTATTTTATAATAAACAATATCTTGAAATTTCATAAGTTTTGATGTAACAAATAATGGATGGGTATGGTCATAATATCCTGCTTTGTTTATTAGCCGTACAGCTTTTTTTGCAGCAAAACAATATCATTAATTATGGTTTTAAAAGTGTTCTACACAGTATGTCATGTATGGACGTATCAAAGTATAATAAATTGTTAACAATTATAATTAAGTAATTCTTTAGTTTTATGCAAAACACCAAGTGTTTTTGGATATTTTTGTTTTTATATAATTTACATGTTGTCTCCATGATAATTTATAGTCAATTATAACTCCCAAAAACTTTGTATCAAAGACACGCTCAATTTTATGTCAACCGGCAGTTTTCGGTGAGAAAATTGTGGTAATAAGTCGCCTCTTACCGGAGACATCAGCCGAGCTTCCGTCCTGCTAGCAGCTGCCTTGACTTCCCTCAGAGACTCTGGCGTCAACACACCCATGGCCACACCCCTCCGACTTTCAGGTACTATTTAATCTCACTAAAACACTAGCAACACAATAGGCCGATAAGGGATTTTCCAGAATTATCCTTGTAAATGTGTCTAATAACATCTGAATCGCTCACACCGCAATCGCCTTTTTTTTTCTTTTTCTATCAATCAATCAATCAATGTTTACTTATATTGCCCTAAATCACTAGTGTCTCAAAGGGCTGCACAAACCACTACGACATCCTCGGTAGGCCCACATAAGGGCAAGGAAAACTCACACCCAGTGGGACGTCGGTGACAATGATGACTATGAGAACCTTGGAGAGGAGGAAAGCAATGGATGTCGAGCGGGTCTAACATGATACTGTGAAAGTTCAACATCCATCCATCCATCCATCATTTTCCGCTTATCCGAGGTCGGGTCGCGGGGGCAACAGCCTAAGCAGGGAAACCCAGACTTCCCTCTCCCCAGCCACTTCGTCTAGCTCTTCCCGGGGGATCCCGAGGCGTTCCCAGGCCAGCCGGGAGACATAGTCTTCCCAACGTGTCCTGGGTCTTCCCCGTGGCCTCCTACCGGTTGGACGTGCCCTAAACACCTCCTTAGGGAGGCGTTCGGGTGGCATCCTGACCAGATGCCCGAACCACCTCATCTGGCTCCTCTCCATGTGAAGGAGCAGCGGCTTTACTTTGAGTTCCTCCCGGATGGCAGAGCTTCTCACCCTATCTCTAAGGGAGAGACCAGGAAACTCATTTCGGCCGCTTGTACCCGTGATCTTATCCTTTCGGTTATGACCCAAAGCTCATGACCATAGGTGAGGATGGGAACGTAGATCGACCGGTAAATGGAGAGCTTTGCCTTCCGGCTCAGCTCCTTCTTCACCACAACGGATCGATACAACGTCCGCATTACTGAAGACGCCGCACCGATCCGCCTGTCGATCTCACGATCCACTCTTCCCCCACTCGTGAACAAGACTCCTAGGTACTTGAACTCCTCCACTTGGGGCAGGGTCTCCTCCCCAACCCGGAGATGGCATTCCACCCTTTTCCGGGCGAGAACCATGGACTCGGACTTGGAGGTGCTGATTCTCATTCCGGTCGCTTCACACTCGGCTGCGAACTGATCCAGTGAGAGCTGAAGATCCCGGTCAGATGAAGCCATCAGGACCACATCATCTGCAAAAAGCAGAGACCTAATCCTGCGGTCACCAAACCGGAACCCCTCAACGCCTTGACTGCGCCTAGAAATTCTGTCCATAAAAGTTATGAACAGAATCGGTGACAAAGGACAGCCTTGGCGGAGTCCAACCCTCACTGGAAATGTGTTCGACTTACTGCCGGCAATGCGGACCAAGCTCTGGCACTGATCATACAGGAAGCGGACCGCCACAATAAGACAGTCCGATACCCCATACTCTCTGAGCACTCCCCACAGGACTTCCCGAGGGACACGGTCGAATGCCTTCTCCAAGTCCACAAAGCACACGTAGACTGGTTGGGCAAACTCCCATGCACCCTCAAGAACCCTGCCGAGAGTATAGAGCTGGTCCACAGTCCACAAAGTTCAACATGATACTGTTAAAGTTCAATCCATAATGGATCCAACACAGTCGCGAGAGTCCAGTCCAAAGCGGATCCAACACAGCAGCGAGAGTCCCGTTCACTCTAAATTTCCTCATCCACGAATCTTTCATCCTCACTCAAATTAATGGGGAAAGTGTCGCTTTCTCGGTCCGAATAGCTCTAGCTGCTGCTGGCTATGATTGTAAACAATGTGAGGATGTGAGGAGCCCTACAACCCGTGACGTCACGCGCACATCGTCTGCTACTTCCGGTACAGGCAAGGCTTTTTTATTAGCGACCAAAAGTTGCGAACTTTATCGTCGATGTTCTCTACTAAATCCTTTCAGCAAAAATATGGCAATGTTGCAAAATGATCAAGTATGACACATAGAATGGACCTGCTATCCCCGTTTGAATAAGAAAATCTCCTTTAAGTGGATGGAAAATGTCTGTGGTTTTCAGTCCCACAAAGTGACTTATGGTCAGTGTGTTAAGAGTTTACTTTGCATCACAGGAAGTGCACTGATGAGCTTGTGATATTATAAACATTGCATGCAGCATATTTTATTCTGCTGAGGCATCCTGGAAGAGTAGCGGTTGAGATAAAGCAGACAAGGTCAATCAAACTGACTATGACTCAATATCGGTAGATCACTCCTGGGTTTGATTTCGTCAATCAACCTATAATTATGATAACAAACATCGGTTCTTCAGAAATTGCGTTCTACATCTGCTTAAGTCTTTATCACAACATAACGAATGCTACAGGATGCTGTCATTCTTGGCCTTAAGATGTGTTTTTTTTTTTTCTTTTTAACACGGCGGTGACGTGGAAGAAATGGACCACGTTCAGTTGGTAAGATGCATTTTTTTTTACATTTCAATTTGGAGACAACAATATGCGATACAACAATATATTTCAGGCGAAGGCAATTATTTAGAGAAAAAAATGTGTCTGGGGGCCGGATTAAGTCTTTTTAGGAACACTAATACAAAACCTTACAATAATATCTGATTGAATGCTAAAAAAGTTATGACAGACCGGCTTAAAAAATGGAACAGAATTTTTGTATTGTTTTTTACTGAATCAGACACCAGAATGTACATGAAAATAAAGAATATGGGATTTACAATATTAACAATAAAACACTGAATATTGACAACATATGAACATTACACCCCCTCTCGATCGACATATTTCCCAATCAAGCCAAACGCAACAAACACAGCGAAATATGAACCGAAAAAACCCCCACCTGTGATCTGATTTATCGGATATATCACAAAGCTTTGGAACTTCATCCATCCATCCATTTTCTACCGCTTATTCCCTTTCGGGGTGGCGGGGGGCGCTGGCGCCTATCTCAGCTACAATCGGGCGGAAGGCGGGGTACACCCTGGACAAGTCGCCACCTCATCGCAGGGCCAACACAGATAGACAGACAACATTCACACACTAGGGCCAATTTAGTGTTGCCAATCAACCTATCCCCAGGTGCATGTCTTTGGAAGTGGGAGGGGCCTATCCCCAGGTGCATGTCTTTGGAGGTGGGAGGGGCCTATCCCCAGGTGCATGTCTTTGGAAGTGGGAAGGGCCTATCCCCAGGTGCATGTCTTTGGAAGTGGGAGGGGCCTATCCCCAGGTGCATGTCTTTGGAAGTGGGAGGGGCCTATCCCCAGGTGCATGTCTTTGGAGGTGGGAGGGGCCTATCCCCAGGTGCATGTCTTTGGAAGTGGGAGGGGCCTATCCCCAGGTGCATGTCTTTGGAAGTGGGAGGGGCCTATCCCCAGGTGCATGTCTTTGGAAGTGGGAGGGGCCTATCCCCAGGTGCATGTCTTTGGAGGTGGGAGGGGCCTATCCCCAGGTGCATGTCTTTGGAAGTGGGAGGGGCCTATCCCCAGGTGCATGTCTTTGGAGGTGGGAGGGGCCTATCCCCAGGTGCATGTCTTTGGAGGTGGGAGGAAGCCGGAGTACCCGGAGGGAACCCACGTATTCACGGGGAGAACATGCAAACTCCACACAGGAAGATCCTCAGCCTGGAATTGAACCCAGGACTGCAGGACCTTCGTATTGTGAGGCAGATGCACTAACCCCTCTGCCACCGTGAAGCTCGCTTTGGAACTTTGTTGTAAAAATCTCTTTCCACGTCTGTCCCTGACACCCGCATTTTCCGTGGAAACGCTCCCCACCCACACTGCTTGGTGCCTGGTCTGAGCTGCTGTGACTGAGATCACCATAGTAACTAATTAGATCACCATGGTAACTAATTAGATCACCATAGTAACTAGTATATCAGGCACAGATTCCAACTATTAAAATACTTTGTATAGTTCAAGACTTACGGTCATTTGAGAACATCACTGCACATCATAATGGCAGCTACAGTTTTGATCTTAAAGATCTACAACAAGAGATCGACGGGCGGATCGGTGCGGCGTCTTCAGTAATGCGGACGTTGTACCGATCCGTTGTGGTGAAGAAGGAGCTGAGCCGGAAGGCAAAGCTCTCAATTTACCGGTCGATCTACGTTCCCATCCTCACCTATGGTCATGAGCTTTGGGTCATGACCGAAAGGATAAGATCACGGATGAAACGCTGGCTGTCCAAATTCGGGACCCGGGGTGGACCGCTCGTCTGTGCATCGGTTTGGGACGTCTCTGTGCTGCTGACCTGTCTCCGCTTGGGATGGTCTCCTGCTGGCCCCACTATGGACTGGACTCTCACTATTATGTTAGATCCACTAGGGACTGGACACTCACTATTATGCTAGATCCACTATGGACTGGACTTTCACTATTATGGTAGATTCACTATGGACTGGACTCTCACTATTATGCTAGATCCACTATGGACTGGACTTTCACTATTATGGTAGATTCACTATGGACTGGACTCTCACTATTATGTTAGATCCACTATGGACTGGACTCTCACAATATTATGGTAGATCCAACATGGACTGGACACTCACTATTATGCTAGATCCACTATGGACTGGACACTTACTATTATGCTAGATCCACTATGGACTGGACTCTCACTATTATGCTAGATCCACTATGGACTGGACACTTACTATTATGCTAGATCCAATATGGACTGGACTCTCACTATTATGTTAGATCCACTATGGACTGGACTCTCACTATTATGCTAGATCCACTATGGACTGGACTCTCACTATTATGCTAGATCCACTATGGACTGGACTCTCACTATTATGCTAGATCCACTATGGACTGGACTCTCACTATTATGGTAGAGCCACTATGGACTGGACACTTACTATTATGCTAGATCCACTCTGGATTGGACTCTCACTATCATGGTAGATCCACTATGGACCGGACTCTCACTATTATGCTAGATCCACTATGGACTGGACTCTCACTATTATGTTAGATCCACTATGGACTGGACTCTCACTATTATGGTAGATCCACTATGAACTGGACACTTACTATTATGCTAGATCCACTATGGACTGGACTCTCACTATTTATGCTAGATCCACTATGGACTGGACACTCACTAATATGCTAGATCCACTATGGACTGGACTCTTACTATTATGCTAGATCCACTATGGACTGGACTCTCACTATTATGCCAGATCCACTATGGACTGGACTCTCACTATTATGCAAGATCCACTTTGGACTCGAGTCTCAAAATATTATGGTAGATCCACTATGGACTGGACTCTCACTATTATGCTAGATCCACTATGGACTGGACTCTCACTATTATGCTAGATCCACTATGGACTGGACTCTCACTATTATGCTAGATCCACTATGGACTGGACTCTCACTATTATGCTAGATCAACTATGGACTGGATGCTCACAATATTATGTTAGATCCACTATGGACTGGACACTCACTATTATGCTAGATCCACTATGGACTGGACTCTCACTATTATGCTAGATCAACTATGGACTGGATGCTCACAATATTATGGTAGATCCACTCGACATACATTGCACATACATTGTTTCTCATTGAGTTTTTCCTTGCCCTGATGTGGGATCTGAACCGAGGATGTCGTTGTGGTTTGTGCAGCCCTTTGAGACACTTGTGATCTAGAACTATATCAGTAAACATTGATTGATTGACAATTTTAACAGCCCTAGTTTTTACACATTGTTCCTAACAAAGACACTTACAAGTAAGACAGGGAAGTCAACAATAACTTTAACCAGCACAACGTGACCCTGGAGGAGGTAACAAACTGCATGGACCGGGAATAAAACACTAAAATGTTGGTTCAATGTTAGTACAAAAGTGGCCTATCTAGTTGCGTGTTGACAACATTGACAGAGTCGATGCAGACCGCCAGCTCGGCAGTCTTAATATTCCTTGAGCACGTATCTGCTTCTCTTCAATCCTACACTTTTTTGTAGAGAGAGACAAATAATTCCTCTGGTGGGAATACAGAGGTCTTTTTGGAACAAGAATATCAGCCGGTCTTGAACACCGCACCGACTTAATGAGGGCCTACTGAAAGCCACTACTAGCGACCACACAGTCTGATAGTTTATATATCAATGATGAAATATTAACATTGCAACACATGCCAATACGGCCGCTTTAGTTTACTAAATTACAATTTAAAATTTCTCGCGGAGTTTCTTGTTGCAGAATGATGACGCGTGTTTGTGACTACTCGGGATGTTGCGGACATATTAGCCCAGCACCACACACGGCTAAAAGTCGTCTCTTTTCATCGCATAATTACACAGTAATTTGGACATCTGTGTTAGTGAATATTTTGCAGTTTGTTCAATTAATAATGGAGACGTCAAAGAAGAATGCTGTTGGTGGATTGCAGCTGCCTTTAGCAACCAAAAAACAGCCGGTGTTTCTTTGTTTGTTGTGAAGCTTTAACACAGAGCGGTCAAGCAAACGTGTTTCTCTACGTCAACCAGCAAATTTTTGGATGGGAAAATTGTGATATTAAGTCGGCTCTTACCGGAGACTTGAGTGGATTATGCGACCTCCTCCTATAGCTGTCAAAAAGGCAGCTGGGATCTTGGCTGGCTTCTCTCAGACTTTCAGGTATGACTTTATAATCTCATTAAAACACTATTAACACAATAGGCAGATAAGGGATTTTCCAGATTTATCCTAGTAAATGTGTCTAAAAACATCTGAATCCCTTACACCAGTGGTCCCCAACCTTTTTGTATCCGCGGCCCGGGGGACAAATCATTTTTCTTTTTCCTTTGCCAGGAAAAAGGGACGTTTTTGTAATAAAAAAGGAAGTTTTTATGTGGTTGGTGCACTAATTGCAAGTGATTTAATAAAAAATATAAATAAAAAAATTATTATAATTTTTTTTTTTTTTATAAAAATTAATAGAAAATTATTCTGCGGCCCGGTGGTCGGGGACCACTGCCTTACACTGCCGTCGCCTGGAGCCGTTGCCTTTTTTGTTTTTTCAGTGCTTGACTCTAACTTTCCTCATCCACAAATCTTTCATCCTCGCTCAAATTAATGGGGAACTCGTCGCTTTCTCGGTCCGAATTGCACTTGCTGCCGGTGGCTATGATTATAAACAATGTGAGGATGTGAGGAGCCCTACAATCCGTGACGTCACGCGCATCAACACAATAAGCAGATAAGGGATTTTCCCGAATTATCTTAGTAAATGTGTCTAAAAACATCTGACTCCCTTACACTGCCGTCGCCTGGAGCTGTCGCCTTTTTCTGTTTTTTTAGTGCTTCACTCTAACTTTCCTCATCCACGACTCTTTCATCCTCGCTCAAATTAATGGGGAACTCGTCGCTTTTTTCGGTCCGAATTGCACTTGCTGCTGGTGGCTGATTATAAACAATGTGAGGATGTGAGGAGCCCTACAATGCGTGACGTCACACGCATTAACACAATAAGCAGATAAGGGATTTTCCAGAATTATCCTAGTAAATGTGTCTAATAACATCTGAATCGCTCACATGGCCGTCACCTGGCGCCGTCGCCTTTTTTTTTTTTGTGCTTCACTCTAACTTTCCTCATCCACAAATCTTTCATCCTCGCTCAAATTAATGGGGAACTTGTCGCTTTTTTCGGTCCGAATTGCACTTGCTGCTGGTGGCTATGATTATAAACAATGTGAGGATGTGAGGAGCCCTACAATCCGTGATGTCACGCGCATTAACACAATAAGCAGATAAGGGATTTTCCAGAATTATCCTAGTAAATGTGTCTAAAAACATCTGACTCCCTTACACTGCCGTCGCCTGGAGCTGTCGCCTTTTTCGTTTTTTTTAGTGCTTCACTCTAACTTTCCTCATCCACGACTCTTTCACCCTCGCTCAAATTAATGGGGAACTTGTCGCTTTTTTCGGTCCGAATTGCACTTGCTGCTGGTGGCTATGATTATAAACAATGTGAGGATGTGAGGAGCCCTACAATCCGTGACGTTACGCGCATTAACACAATAAGCAGATAAGGGATTTTCCAGAATTATCCTAGTAAATGTGTCTAATAACATCTGAATCGCTCACATGGCCGTCACCTGGAGCCGTCGCCATTTTTTTTTTTTTTTAGTGCTTCACTCTAACTTTCCTCATCCACAAATCTTTCATCCTCGCTCAAATTAATGGGGAACTCGTCGCTTTTTTCGGTCCGAATTGCACTTGCTGCTGGTGGCTGTTTATAAACAATGTGAGGATGTGAGGAGCCCTACAACCCGTGACGTCACGCGCATTAACACAATAAGCAGATAAGGGATTTTCCAGAATTATCCTAGTAAATGTGTCTAAAAACATCTGAATCCCTTACACTGCCGTCGCCTGGAGCCGTCGCCTTTTTCATTTTTTTAGTGCTTGACTCTAACTTTCCTCATCCACGACTCTTTCATCCTCGCTCAAATTAATGGGGAACTCGTCGCTTTTTTTGGTCCGAATTGCACTTGCTGCTGGTGGCTGATTATAAACAATGTGAGGTTGTGAGGAGCCCTACAATCCGTGACGTCACTCGCATTAACACAATAAGCAGACAAGGGATTTTCCAGAATTATCCTAGTAAATGTGTCTAATAACATCTGAATCGCTCACATGGCCGTCACCTGGAGCCGTCGCCTTTTTTTTTTTTTTTTTAGTGCTTCACTCTAACTTTCCTCATCCACAAATCTTTCATCCTCGCTCAAATTAATGGGGAACTTGTCGCTTTTTTCAGTCCGAATTGCACTTGCTGCCGGTGGCTATGATTATAAACAATGTGAGGATGTGAGGAGCCCTACAACCCGTGAGGTCACACGCACATTGTCTGCTACTTCCGGTACAGGCAAGGCTTTTTTATTAGCGACCAAACGTTGCGAACTTTATCGTCCTTTCAGCAAAAATACGGCAATATCGCCAAACGATCAAGTATGACACATAGAATGGACCTGCTATCCCCGTTTAAATAAGAAAATCTCATTTCAGTAGGCCTTTAATATTGCCTTGTCTCCTTCTATTTATCATGAACACAACTGTTCCTGTTCAGCGTCCTTATAATTTCAACAAACTGTCAATCACAATGATCTTAGCGAGAATTTATAGATCGCTGATGTATGCATGCGTCTATTGAGACTTACTGACATCTGCACAACATTAACCAATTAGGTTGGCAAAATTGCATCTGAGCATTGTAAATCAGTCATATTAAGGCTCGTATTTATCAATGTCTTTTAGCTCAACAAATTACTGGATGGAACGCAAGTCTCCCCAGGGGTTATTGTTCATTAATCACTTGCAACACATGGGATCAATGAGATTTACACATATTGTAATGTGTGGTGTCTTTACATCTTTGAAATACAGAATACACACTGCTAGGTAGTTTTAAGTATACTGTTATTCACATTGCATGATTTGCATAGTGAGACCATATAAAGGATCTATAAATAGAGTAAACCGGCAACTAGTGATGGGAATTAATTTTTTCTTGGCTCTGTCAGATCCCGAATGGCTCCTTCATTTTTTTGCTGTTGTTTTCAAATGTAAAAATATACTCATATTAAATATAGATTTTTTTTTTTTGATATGGCTTTATTTATACGCTCATCATTGCCATGAAACTAATTATGAAATACAAAAAAAAAAAGAGCCATCTTTGTTAAACAAAATGCTCCATCCAGTCTGATTGTGTGTACATTTGTACAAATAACACAAATGCACAAAACCTCAGAGCATGTCCCAAATTCCCAGCTGCTGTTTTGAGGCATGTTAAAAAAAAAAAATGCACTTTGTGACTTCCATAATAATTAAAGCTGCAAGCAGCGTTGGTCGGGTCCGCCTTTGGCCGCCGCCGTGTCCCGAGTCCCGATCTTAGTCAGACCTACATAGAAGTTTTTGTTTCATCACTCTACGACATTCCTAATTTACAAGCAGTTTTGTCAGTTTTTTTTCTTAGGGGGCGCTATAACCCAATTTTCATTGTTGGGGTTTGTTTTTTATTGGATGGCAATTTTCACCATTCCTGATGTGTGTGTAAAATTTGGTGAGTTTTGAAGCATGTTAAGGGGGTCAAATTACAGATTGGAGTTTCTGGATGTTGTTGATAAATGGCTTTCGTATGGCATAGCATAGCTTTAACTTGGACTTTGAAGCATTTTAAGGGGGTCAAATATCAGTTCAAAGAGGCAAAAAAGGCATTTTTTGCAAAAATTTTGTTTTGAAGGGGTTTTTGCCAACTTCCTGTTGATTTTAGGTACAAAAGTTTTCCATTGGAAATGTAGGTCTAAGTCAGACCTACATAGAGGTTTTTGTTTCATGTCTCCACGACATTCCTAACGGAAGTTACAAGCAGTCTGTTTTTTGTGTCTTCCTAGGGGGCGCTAGCGCGCAATTTTAATTTTTGGGGTTTGGTTGCTTAATAAGTTGGTCTGCCGCTCCATACCGATGTGTGTGTCAAATTTGGTGAGTTTTGAAGCATGTTAAGGGGGTCAAATTAGGGTGCGAAGGTGCGAGCGCGCCTTGGGTTGCTGCCCCCGAACCCCACGGCTGAACACGCCTTCGTGCCACTATTTAATGCATTGTGAGAGTAATGCAGTTGTTGTATTGAAGTGAAAATATCAAACTTCCTGTTGATTTTTGCTAAAGTATGTTAATTATTAAAATGTAGGTCTAAGTGAGACCTACATAGTGTTTTTTGTTCCAGGTCTCTCTGACATTCCTACCGGAAGTTACAAGCAGTTTTGTCTGTGTTTTCTTCCTAGGAGCAGTTTGTCCGTGTTGTATTCCTAGGGGGGCGGTAGAGCGCAATTTTGAGTTTTGAGGTTAGGTTTTTTCATCAGATCGCAATTTTTGCCAGACCTGATGTGTGTGTCAAGTTTGGTGAGTTTAGAAGCATTTTAAGGGGGTCAAATAACAGCTCAAAGAGGCAAAAATGAAATTTTTTAGGAGACTTTGCACAGGGTTTCTTTGAAGGCGCGTAAAATCAAAACCTGAGAACTTATCAAAACTCTGTTCCATACTTTTAATCAGAAGGGTTCAATCTCTCTCCTGTGCGAGTTTGAAGCCAAAACAACAAAAGCACTCAGAGGAGATAATATTTGAAGAAAGGTGACCGGTTTTTACAAAACTTTTGTTTTGAAGGGGGGATTGCAAACTTCCTGTTGATTTTTGTTGGGGGTTGTCAATCTATGAAATGTAGGTCTAAGCGAGACCTACATAGAAGTTTTTGTTTCATGTCTCTCCGACATTCTAACCGGAAGTTACAAGCAGTTTTGTTTGTGTTTTCTTCCTAGGAGCAGTTTTTTCAGTGTTTTATTCAAAAATAGCGCTAGAGCGCAATTTTGAGTTTTGGGGTTTGGTTTTTTCATTAGACCGCAATATTCGCCAGTCCTTATGTGTGCGCCAAGTTTGGTGACTTTTGAAGCATTTTAAAGGGGTCAAATTACAGCGCAAAGAGGCAAAAATTGCCTTTTTTGCGAACATTTTATTTTGAAGGGGTTTTTGCCAACTTCCTGTAGTTTTTTGCTGAAAGAAGTGAGTGTATGAAAATTGGGTCTAAGTCAGACCTACATAGGAGTTTTTGTTTCATGTCGCTATGACATTCCTAACAGAAGTTACATGCAGTTTTGTCTGTAATTTTTTCCTAGGGGGCGCTAGAGCGCAATTTTCATTTTGGGGGATTGCTTGTGATTCGGAATGAAAATGCTACCAAAGCACATCCTACACGATAAACAATTGCCTCCGATCTTCTGTAGGATGACGGGGCCCCGCCCACATTTTGGAGCTAAAAGTGGGCGTTCCAAAATGTGCTAAAACTTGTTCGAAAACAAGCCTAAATCATTACTGTGTCTATTTTGGGGGGAATTGTACCAGCAGAGATATTTTGTTGTGGCCGTTCAAAAAACTTGGATTTATCCATCCATCCATCTTCTACCGCTTATTCCCTTTTGGGGTCGCGGGGGGCGCTGGCGCCTATCTCAGCTACAATCGGGCGGAAGGCGGGGTACACGCTGGACAAGTCGCCACCTCATCGCAGGGCCAACACAGATAGACAGACAACATTCACACTCTAGGGCCAATTTAGTGTTGCCAATCAACCTATCCCCAGGTGCATGTCTTTGGAAGTGGGAGGAAGCCGGAGTACCCGGAGGGAACCCACGCAGTCACGGGGAGAACATGCAAACTCCACACAGAAAGATCCCGAGCCTGGATTTGAACCCAGGACTGCAGGACCTTCGTATTGTGCGGCAGACGCACTAACCCCTCTGCCACCGTGAAGCCAATTTGGATTTAACATTGATTTAATATTGTGTGACCTGCTGTTCATTTGTATCATCTGTACTGTTTGTAGTCTCTAGCAAGTTCTCCAACTCTCTCTTGTCTGGAGCCTGCAGTGCCTCGGACTGGAAGTCTCCGCAGAGAGTTGTGAGGACGGCGGAAATTATCATCAGGACTCCCCCTTCCTCCTATCCGAGAAATCGCAAAAAGCCGCCGCCTGACCAGGGCTCAGAAAATCTGCAGAGACTCCTCCCACCCCCAACAACGACTGTTTTCACTGCTTGACTCTAGAAAGATGTTCCGCAGGACCTCAAGGTTCTGTAACAGCTTCTTCCCGCAGGCCGTGAGACTCTTGAACGCATCATAATAATCCTCTCATTTTCCCCCCAAAATGGATTAACTGGCTGGAATATAAAGACAATACAACATACATCCGTATATAAGTGCAATATATTTATCCGTACAGTAATCTATTTATATCTGCACATTATTGCTCTTTTATCCTGCACTACAACAAGCTAATGCAGCAAAACTTAAGTTCTTATCTGTACTGTAAAGTTGAAAATTTGAAAGACAGTAAAAGGAAGTCTAAACTCATCTGTATACTCTAGCCTTTAAATAGACCTCCTTTTTAGACCAGTTGATCTGCCGCTTCTTTTCTTTCTCCTATGTCCCCCCCTCCCTTGTGGAGGGGGTCCGGTCCGATGACCATGGATGAAGTACTGACTGTCCAGAGTCGAAACCCAGGATGGACCGCTCCTCGGGACCCAGGATGGACCGCTCGCCTGTATCGGTTGGGGACATCTCTACGCTGCTGATCCGCTTGAGATGGTTTCCTGTGGACGGGACTCTCGCTGCTGTCTTGGAGCCACTATGGATTGAACTTTCACAGTATCATGTTGGACCCGCTCGACATCCATTGCTTTCGGTCCCCTAGAGGGGGGGGGGGGTTGCCCACATCTGAGGTCCTCTCCAAGGTTTCTCATAGTCAGCATTGTCACTGGCGTCCCACTGGATGTGAATTCTCCCTGCCCACTGGGTGTGAGTTTTCCTTGCCCTTTTGTGGGTTCTTCCGAGGATGTTGTAGTCGTAATGATTTGTGCAGTCCTTTGAGACATTTGTGATTTGGGGCTATATAAATAAACATTGATTGATTGATTGATAAGTCTAAGTCTAAGTCCAAGTCTCCCTCTCTCTTGTGCTCACAGCTTTGGAGTGTGTGTAAATTCCTCCCTCCGCCCTTAGCTCGGTTGGTAGAGCGGCCGTGCCAGCAACTTTAGGGTCGCAGGTTCGATTCCCGCTTCCGCCATCCTAGTCACTGCCATTGTGTCCTTGGGCAAGACACTTTACCCACCTGCTCCCAGTGCCACCCACACTGGTTTGAATGTAACTTAGATATTGGGTTTCAATCATCAATCAATCAATGTTTATTTATATAGCCCCAAATCACAAATGTCTCAAAGGACTGCACAAATCATTACGACTACAACATCCTCGGAAGAACCCACAAAAGGGCAAGGAAAACTCACACCCAGTGGGCAGGGAGAATTCACATTCAGTGGGACGCCAGTGACAATGCTGACTATGAGAAACCTTGGAGAGGACCTCAGATGTGGGCAACCCCCCCCCTCTAGGGGACCGAAAGCAATGGATGTCGAGCGGGTCTAACATGATACTGTGAAAGTTCAATCCATAGTGGCTCCAAGACAGCAGTGAGAGTCCCGTCCACAGGAAACCATCTCAAGCGGATCAGCAGCGTAGAGATGTCCCCAACCGATACAGGCGAGCGGTCCATCCTGGGTCCCGACGAGCGGTCCATCCTGGGTCTCGACTCTGGACAGCCAGTACTTCATCCATGGTCATCGGACCGGACCCCCTCCACAAGGGAGGGGGGGACATAGGAGAAAGAAAAGAAGCGGCAGATCAACTGGTCTAAAAAGGAGGTCTATTTAAAGGCTAGAGTATACAGATGAGTTTTAAGGTGAGTTTCACTATGTAAAGCGCTTTGAGTCACTAGAGAAAAGGCGCTATATAAACATAATTCACTTCCTTTCTGCTTACTGTCGACACATATGAACAATCGGGCAGGGTGGCTGAGGTGGTAGAGCGGTCGGCCGGAAATTTGAGGGTTCCTAATATGGATCCAGCTTCCGCCATTTCAGTAACTGCCCTTGATTGCAAAATATGTCAATTGAGAGGGGGGTGCGGCGTTCATATTGTGTCAATATTCAGCGTTTTATCATTTATAGAAAAATGTAAATTCCATTCTGCTGTTTGTTGCATTTTTGCTGCATTTCGCTTGATTGTAAAATATGTCGATCGGGAGGTGGTGTGACGTTCATATTGTGTCAATATTCAGCGTTTTAGATTAGATTAGATCGTACTTTATTTATTCCGTCCGGAGAGTTCCTTCAGGAAAATTACAATTTTCAGCACAATCCCATTCAAGATCAGACAAACATTACAGGGAGACAGAACAGGATCGCTGACGGGTCTGCAGGCTTCCAGCGCCCCTTACAAAAAAAGATGAGATACAGGTAATAGAAGATTAAAATAAAATAAAAAATCGGTCTTAGCCTGGGCCCTGGAGAGGGGGTGCAGACTGAGGCCAAGGGAAAAAAAAACAACAACTCATAGCCATAGCACACATCCCTCTTCCATGTGTGTATGAGGGAAACATCAAACATCAAAGAACACAAAGGACATTAAAGACATTAAAGCAGCAGATACAAGCAGACACTTCTACATACAGCTATGAATAAAAAGTAAAAGAAACATATATCGTTCATTCAGCATTTTCTCGTTCGTAGAAAAATGTAAATTCCATTCTGCTGTTTGTTGCATTTTCGCTGCGTTTCGCTTGATTGTAAAATACGTCGATCGGGAGGTGGTGTGACGTTCATATTTTGTCAATATTCAGCGTTTTATCGTTCATAGAAAAAATGTAAATTCCATTCTGTTTTCAAAGGCGGTCTGTCGTAACGTTTTTAACATTCAATCAGACATTTTTGTGAGGTTTTGTATTAGTGTTCCTAAAAAAAGATGTACTTTTTTCTCTAAGATTGGCCCCACTTAGTCAAAATAATTGCCCAGGCCTGACCTCACCTAACCTGACAGTGCATTCTTGTGGTTAGTAAATGGAGAAAGTGTGATAAATTTCAGTGAAATATGCTTTCTTTAATTACGCTGACAGCAGTTCATTACAGTAAGTGCTGCATTGATTATGGGCGAACCCATTCTCCTTTTGTTGAAGCGTAATAATGTCAAAGAAAAACAAGGTAGACAGAGGCTAAAGGCCGACTGAAATGAGATTTTCTTATTCAAACGGGGATAGCAGGTCCATTCTATGTGTCATACTTGATCATTTCGCGATATTGCCATATTTGTGCTGAAAAGATTTAGTAGAGAACATCGATGATAAAGTTGGCAACTTTTGGTCGCTAATAAAAAAGCCTTGCCTTTACCGGAAGTAGCAGACGATGTGCGCGTGAGGTCACGGGTTGTAGGGCTCCTCACATCTGAACATTGTTTATAATCATAGCCTCCAGCAGTAAGAGCTATTCGGACCGAGAAAGCGACAATTTCCCCATTAATTTGAGCGAGGATGAAAGATTTCTGGATGAGGAAAGTTAGAGTGAGGCACTAAAAAAATAAAAGATAAAGAACAAGCGACGTATGACCAGTGTCAGAGCTTGGTCCGCATTGCTGGCAGTAAGTCGGACACGTTTTCAGTGAGGGTTGGACTCCGCCAAGGCTGTCCTTTGTCACCGATTCTGTTCATAACTTTTATGGACAGAATTTCTAGGCGCAGCCAAGGCGTTGAGGGGATCCGGTTTGGTGGCCGCCGGATTAGGTCTTTGCTTTTTGCAGATGATGTGGTCCTGATGGCTTCATCTGGCCGGGATCTTCAGCTCTCGCTGGATCGGTTCGCAGCCGAGTGTGAAGCGACCGGAATGAGAATCTGCACCTCCAAGTCCGAGTCCATGGTTCTCGCCCGGAAAAGGGTGGAATGCCATTTCCGGGTTGGGGAGGAGACCCTGCCCCAAGTGGAGGAGTTCAAGTACCTAGGAGTCTTGTTCACGAGTGGGGGAAGAGTGGATCGTGAGATCGACAGGCGGATCGGTGCGGCGTCTTCAGTAATGCGGACGTTGTACCGATCCGTTGTGGTGAAGAAGGAGCTGAGCCGGAAGGCAAAGCTCTCAATTTACCGGTCGATCTACGTTCCCATCCTCACCTATGGTCATGAGCTTTGGGTCATGACCGAAAGGATAAGATCACGGGTACAAGCGGCCCAAATGAGTTTCCTCCGCCATGTGGCGGGTCTCTCCCTTAGAGATAGGGTGAGAAGCTCTGCCATCCGGGAGGAACTCAAAGTAAAGCCGCTGCTCCTTCACATCGAGAGGAGCCAGATGAGGTGGTTCAGGCATCTGGTCAGGATGCCACCCGAACGCCTCCCTAGAGAGGTGTTTAGGGCACGTCCAACCGGTAGGAGGCCACGGGGAAGACCCAGGACACGTTGGGAAGACTATGTCTCCCGGCTGGCCTGGGAACGCCTCGGGATCCCCCGGGAAGAGCTAGACGAAGTGGCTGGGGAGAGGGAAGTCTGGGTTTCCCTGCTTAGGTTGTTGCCCCCGCGACCCGACCTCGGATAAGCGGAAGATGATGGATGGATGGAAAAAGCGACGGCTCCGGGCGGTGGCAGTGGTAAATGATAAATGGGTTGTACTTGTATAGCGCTTTTCTACCTTCAAGGTACTCACAGCGCTTTGACACTACTTCCACATTTACCCATTCACACACACATTCCCACACTGATGGAGGGAGCTGCCATGCAAGGCGCTAACCAGCACCAATCAGGAGCAAGGGTGAAGTGCCTTGCTCAGGACACAACGACAATGACGAGATCAGTACTAGGTGGAGATTGAACCAGGGACCCTCGGGTTGCGCACGGCCACTCTTCCACTGCGCCACGCCGTCCCGGTAGCGTTTCAGATGTTATTACACACATTTACAAGGATAATTCTGGAAAATCTGCTTATTGTTTTAATCGTGTTTTAGTGGGATTCTAAAGTCATACCTGAAAGTCGGAGGGCTGCGGTGGACGCCAGTGTCTCAGAGAGAAGCCAACGGAGGAGCCAAGATCACAGACACCTTTTTGACAGCTGCAGGAGGAGGTCCCATAATCCACTGAAGTCTCCGGTAAGAGCCGACTTAATATCACAATTTTCCCATCCAAAAACTTGCCGGTTGACGTAGAGAAACATGTTCGCTTGACCGCTCTGTGTTAAAACTTCACAACAATAAAAGAAACGCCGGCTGTGTTTTGGTTGCTAAAGGCAGCTGCAATCCACCGCTTTCCACCAACAGCATTCTTCTTTGACGTCTCCATTATTAATTGAAGAAAATGCAAAAGATTCAGCAACACAGATGTCCAAATTACTGTGTAATTATGCGATGAAAAGAGACGACTTTTAGCCGTGTGTGGTGCTGGGCTAATATGTCCGCAACATCCCGAGACGTCACAAACAAACAAACGTCAACTTTTCGCGACGTTTTCAACAAATTTAAAATTGTAATTTAGTAAACTAAAGCGGCCGTATTGGCATGTGTTGCAATGTTAATATTTCATCATTGATATATAAACTATCAGACTGTGTGGTCGCTAGTAGTGGCTTTCAGTAGGCCTTTAATTTGAACTGTGCATTATTGGTGATGTGTAAAAAGGGCAAACAAAGGATTTTTTTAAAAATTATTTCAATCTATTTTGAACCTTGCTTCAAAGTAGCAGGGTTGGCAAGCTCAAGTCATTTTCCAATGCTGCAGTTGCACATGTCACAGAACTACCAGTCCTTCTATTCACTGCCAGTGGAAACAATCCCGAATGAACTGACTGGAAAGAGACACGCTTCCATATCCAGTTGTAAAACTTTTGTTTTTCCATTTACGGCTTCCCATTATGTCGCTCTCACAAACAGAAGCCGTGGAGTGTGTCTCCGTGCAGGAAGCAGGTGGCTGAGGGCAGAGGTCACTTGCTGGGTCCCAATCTATCACACGCTGGCAGAAGGCATGAGCACATGGAAGAGCATCTGTGGCGCCTCAGGTAAGAATGCAATGCCTGTGTGGGCTGCAGTTCCCTTTACATCATCTAGGAACCTGCAAGGCCACATAGTTGGTGTACAGCAGGGGTGCCCATTACGTCGATCGCGAGCTACCAGTCGACCGCGGGGGGTGTGTCAGTCCATCTCCAGCCAGGCTTTTAAAAAAAATAGACCTAAAAATGAGTGATCATCAATCTTCACCAAGACGTCACTTAAATGACATTCACGGTACCGGAGGGTCTTGTGAGATGACGCTGGCTGCTGCAAGATCATTATTATGAAAATATGACCGAGAGGAAGGCGGGAAACACTTTTTATTTCAACAGACTCTCGCGCCGTACCTTCCGTCAAAACTCTAAAGGCCGACTGCACATTTCCTATCTTCACAATAAAAGCCCTGCTTCATGCTGCCTGCGCTAACTAAATACAGAGTCTCGGAAAACTGGCGTGCACAAGCGATCCCTCAGAAAGCTGGCGTGCACATCACTTGTGCACGCCAGCTTTCCGAGACTCTTATTTTGTTAGCGCAGGCAGCATGAAGCAGGGCTTTTATTGTGAAGATAGGAAATGTGCAGTCGGCCTTTAGAGTTTTGACGGAAGGGACGGCGCGAAAGTCTGTTGAAATAAAAAGTGTTTCTCGCCTTCCTCTCTGTCATTTTTTCATAATAATGAACTGGCAGCAGCCAGCGTCATCTCACAAGACCCTCGGGTGCCGTGAATGTCAATCAAGCAAGCTACGGAATTTGCCGCCAATGTTTTTCTTGTAAAGTGTATGGAAGCTGGATGAATTAGATGCCAAAAACCAACCACTTTCATGTGGTATTGTACAGAAAGGACAACTTTTTTTCTCCTCCATTTGAAAATGTGGGCGTTATCATCATTACTGTCTGATTCCAATCAATGCAAGTCATCAGAATCAGGTAATACACCAACTTATATTCTTGTCTTTGTGAAAGAAAGACATCTATATGTGTTACACATGCTTGTATTATCATTAAACACATTTAACTTGTTTACAAAAATGTCTCTTTCATAAATAAATAAATATAAATGATATATATAAATGAGGTAGATCCCCTCGAGTTGGTCAATTGAAAAGTAGCTCGCCTGCTGAAAAAGTGTGGGCACCCCTGCTGTACATGCACCCTAGGACACGTTTAAAGGCCTACTGAAAGCCACTACTAGCGACCACACAGTCTGATAGTTTATATATCAATGATGAAATATTAACATTGCAACACATGCCAATACGGCCGCTTTAGTTTACTGAATTACAATTTTTTATTTCCCGCAGAGTTTCTTGTTGAAAACGTCGCAGAATGATGACGCGTGTTTGTGACGTCTCAGGTTGTGGCGGACATACTAGCCCAGCACCACGCATGGCTAAAAGTCATCTCTTTTCATCGCATAATTACACAGTATTCTAGACAACTGTGTTGCTGAATCTTTTGCAATTTGTTCAATTAATAGAGAAAGCGGTGGATTGCAGCCGGTGTTTCTTTGTTTGTTGTGAAGCTTTAACACAGAGCGGTCAAGCCAACATGTTTCTCTACGTCAACCAGCAAGTTTTTGGATGGGAAAATTGTGATATTAAGTCGGCTCTTACCGGAGACTTGAGTGGATTATGCGACCTCCTCCTGCAGCTGTCAAAAAGGCAGCTGTGATCTTAGCTCCTCCATGGCTTCCATCAGAGATATTGACGTTCACCGCAGCCCTCCGACTTTCAGGTATGACTTTAAAACACTATTAACACAATAAGCAGATAAGGGATTTTCCAGGATTATCCTAGTAAATGTGTCTAATAACATCTGAATCACTCACACTGCCGTCGCCTGGAGCCGTCGCCTGGAGCCGTCTCCTTTTCTTTTTTTTAGTGTTTCTTTTTTTAAGTGCTTCACTCTAACTTTCCTCATCCACAAATCTTTCTTCCTCGCTTAAATTAATAGGGAACTTGTCTCTTTCTCGGTCCGAATTGCTCTTACTGCTGGTGGCTATGATAACAAACAATGTTCAGATGTGAGGAAGTGAAGTGAATTCAATCAATCAATCAATATTTATTTATATAGCCCTAAATCACAAGTGTCTCAAAGGGCTGCACAAACCACTACGACATCCTCGGAAGAACCCACATAAGGGCAAGGAAAACTCACACCCAGTGGGACGTCTGTGACAATGATGACTATGAGAAACTTAGAGAGGACCACCCCTAATTATATTTATATAGCGCTTTTCTCTAGTGACTCAAAGCGCTTTACATAGTGAAACCCAATATCTAAGTTACATTTAAACCAGTGTGGGTGGCACTGGGAGCAGGTGGGTAAAGTGTCTTGCCCAAGGACACAACGGCAGTGACTAGGATGGCGGAAGCGGGGATCGAACCTGGAACCCTCACGTTGCTGGCACGGCCGCTCTACCAACCGAGTTATACCGCCCTACAACCAGTGATGTCACGCGCACATCGTCTGCTACTTCCGGTAAAGGCAAGGCTTTTTAATATCGACCAAAAGTTGTGAACTTTATCGTCGATGTTGTCTACTAAATCCATCCATTTCCTACCGCTTATTCCCTTTCGGGGTCGCGGGGGGCGCTGGCGCCTATCTCAGCTACAATCGGGCGGAGGGCGGGGTACACCCTGGGCAAGTCGCCACCTCATCGCAGGGACAACACAGATAGACAGACAACATTCACACACTAGGGCCAATTTAGTGTTGCCAATCAACCTATCCCCAGGTGCATGTCTTTGGAGGTGGGAGGGGCCTATCCCCAGGTGCATGTCTTTGGAGGTGGGAGGGGCCTATCCCCAGGTGCATGTCTTTGGAGGTGGGAGGAAGCCGGAGTACCCGGAGGGAACCCACGCAGTCACGGGGAGAACATGCAAACTCCACACAGGAAGATCCCGAGCCTGGATTTGAACCCAGGACTGCAGGACCTTCGTATTGTGAGGCAGACGCACTAACCCCCTCTGCCACCGTGAAGCCCTTTATAATCTCACTAAAACACTATTAACACAATAAGCAAATAAGGGATTTTCCAGAATAATCCTAGTAAATGTGTCTAATAACATCTGAATCGCTCCCACCGCCGTCGCTTGGAGCCGTCGCCTCTTCTTTTTTTCAGTGCTTCACTCTAACTTTCCTCATCCATGAATCTTTCATCCTCGCTCAAATCAATAGGGAACTCGTCTCTTTCTCGGTCCGAATTGCTCTTACTGCTGGTGGCTATGATAATAAACAATGTTCAGATGTGAGGAAGTGAAGTGAAGTGAATTATATTTTGTGGAGGGAAGTTTTGATTAGCACACTGCAGGTAGAAAGATCAGCGACCCCGTCTCCTTTCAGCAAAAAATATGGCAATATCGTGAAATGATCAAGTATGACACATAGAATGGACCTACTATCCCCGTTTGAATAAGAAAATCTCATTTCAGTCGGCCTTCAATTGCCTCTCTCCTTTAATTTATAATTTACAACACGTTGTCCTAAACTTGCTCCAGTCTACTCTGGAGAGGGACATTTTATGCGATTGCACTATAAAAAAAACACAAAAGCAATTAATTCAATTGCTACATGATGCTTCTCACTGTGAATCAAGCTTGAGACCAGCTACAAAAGACCCGAACAAAAAGTAATCGCTAAAAGACTCCAGACTTAAAACTGATGACAATAGCAGAAACAGAAACGTGCATAATAAAAAGGGCGCACGCTTTGATTGTTTTTGCATGCGTCGACAACACAAACCCACAAAAGGAGGATCGCGTTATTCCCCACAAGCAATGCAGTTCATTTCTGCTTGCAGCGGTTCCCGGATTGGATCAGTGAAGTTTCATTCAGCTTGTGTTTCCAACGTGTCTTGTCATTGTGCAAATACAAGGCCAGGACCGTCCCTCAGCTAAACAGTAATCAGACAGACTGGAACGACTAAGGCAGTCCTGGGCAATTATTTTGATTCGGGGGTGGGGGCCAAATTTGGAGAAAAAAAACATTTTTAGGGGCCGGTACAATAATGTCAGATGCCATCCATCTTCTTCCGCTTATCCGAGGTCGGGTCGCGGGGGCAGCAGCCTAAGCAGGGAAGCCCAGACTTCCCTCTCCCCAGCCACTTCGTCTAGCTCTTCCCGGGGGATCCCGAGGCGTTCCCAGGCCAGCCGGGAGACATAGTCTTCCCAACGTGTCCTGGGTCTTCCCCGTGGCCTCCTACCGGTTGGAGGTGTTCGGGTGGCATCCTGACCAGATGCCCGAACCACCTCATCTGGCTCCTCTCGATGTGGAGGAGCAGCGGCTTTACTTTGAGTTCCTCCCGGATGGCAGAGCTTCTCACCCTATCTCTAAGGGAGAGACCTGAAAACTCAATTGGGCCGCTTGTACCCGTGATCTTATCCTTTCGGTCATGACCCAAAGCTCATGACCATAGGTGAGGATGGGAAAGTAGATCGACCGGTAAAATGAGAGCTTTGCCTTCCGGCTCAGCTCCTTCTTCACCACAACGGATCGGGACAACGTCCGCATTACTGAAGACGCCGCACCGATCCGCCTGTTGATCTCACGATCCACTCTTCCCCCACTCGTGAACAAGACTCCTAGGTACTTGAACTCCTCCACTTGGGGCAGGGTCTCCTCCCCAACCCCCCACCGTTTTCCAATAATGTCAGATTGAATGCTAAAAACGTTATGACAGACCGTCTTGAAAACGGGATGGAATTTAATGCTTTTTTACTTGATGAGACACCCAAATGTACATTAAGATAAATATATGTGGGATTTACAATATTTACTCTGACCGATAAAACACTGAATATTGACAAAATATGAACGTCACATCACATCTCGATCGACATATTTTACAATCAAGCGAAACGCAACAAAAATGCTAGTAACAGTGAAATATGAACGCGAAGGGTAAAAAAACAAAACACCTACAATCTGATATATGCTGATCCGCCTCCGCTTGGGATGGTTTCCTGCTGGCTCCGCTGTGAACGGGACTCTCGCTGCTGTGTTGGATCCGCTTTGGACTGGACTCTCGCGACTGTGTTGGATCCATTATGGATTGAACTTTTACAGTATCATGTTAGACCCGCTCGACATCCATTGCTTTCCTCCTCTCCAAGGTTCTCATAGTCATCATTGTCACCGACGTCCCACTGGGTGTGAATTTTCCTTGCCCTTATGTGGGCCTACCGAGGATGTCGTAGTGGTTTGTGCAGCCCTTTGAGACACTAGTGATTTAGGGCTATATAAGTAAACATTGTTTGATTGATTGATTGATTGATATATCACTAAGCTTTAAAACTTTATTGAAAAAAATGTCCTTCCACGTACAAACCCTGTTTCCATATGAGTTGGGAAATTGTGTTAGATGTAAATATAAACAGAATACAAAGATTTGCAAATCCTTTTCAACCCATATTCAGTTGAATATGCTACAAAGACAACATATTTGATGTTTAAACTGATAAACATTTTTTGGGGGGGGGGCAAATAATCATTAACTTTAGAATTTGATGCCAGCAACACGTGACAAAGAAGTTGGGAAAGGTGGCAATAAATACTGATAAGGTTGAGGAATGCTCTTCAAATCAATCAATCAATCAATGTTTATTTATATAGCCTCAAATCACAAATGTCTCAAAGGACTGCACAAATCGGTTTAGCTCGGGGCGGTTTAGCTCGGTTGGTAGAGCGGCTGTGCCAGCAACTTGAGGGTTGCAGGTTCGATTCCCGCATCCGCCATCCTAGTCACTGCCGTTGTGTCCTTGGGCAAGACACTTTACCCACCTGCTCCCAGTGCCGCCCACACTGGTTTAAATGTAACTTAGATATTGGGTTTCACTATGTAAAGCGCTTTGAGTCACTAGAGAAAAAGCGCTATATAAATATAATTCACTTCATTACGACTACAACATCCTCGGGAGAACCCACAAAAGGGCAAGGAAAACTCACACCCAGTGGGCAGGGAGAATTCACACCCAGTGGGACGCCGGTGACAATGCTGACTATGAGAAACCTTGGAGAGGACCTCAGATGTGGGCAATCCCCCCCTCTAGGGGACCGAAAGCAATGGATGTCGAGCGGGTCTAACATGATACTGTGAAAGTTCAATCCATAGTGGCTCCAACACAGACGCGAGAGTTCAGTTCAAAGCGGATCCAAGACAGCAGCGAGAGTCCCGTCTACAGGAAACCATCTCAAGCGGAGGCGGATCAGCAGCGTAGAGATGTCCCCCTGTCACAGGCGAGCGGTCCATCCTGGGTCTCGACTCTGGACAGCCAGTACTTCATCCATGGTCATCGGACATAGGGGGACATAGGAGAAAGAAAAGAAGCGGCAGATCAACTGGTCTAAAAAGGAGGTCTATTTAAAGGCTAGAGTATACAGATGAGTTTTAAGGTTATATGGAACATCACAGAGGTGTCCGAAAAATACGGTACCCACTATCCCCGTAATAAATATAGAAACAGAAAACGATAACGAAACCAGTGAAAACTTATACCAGATGTTTTTGTTCATAGGTGATTCACACAAAAAGTGGAGCGTACAAAAACCGAGGTGCCTTTTTACCGTTCCGTGGACCGGGTGACCCTTTTCATGCCATACAGTAGTACGTAACATCAGTGATGTCTCACTGGCCTCCCCTGAACACTTCACAGCACAGGTAACCCCTGTCAGCTCTGTCACCAATCAGACACACACACACACACACACACACACACACACACACACACACACACACGCCGCAAGCAGTGACCTTGCACTAAGTGTGAACAGAAACTGGGAGGTGTGAAAAGATAAAGCATGTCAGCTTGACATTCACTAAGGACCATGCTGCGCCTGTGCCAAGATTTTACAAATGATTTGTCAAAGTCCGGGTCAGCGTGCGTCGGACTCGGACAAAGTGACCTCAGACGAACGTCTCAACTTTTCTACGATGATAAATATAAGAGGTTGGATTTTTTTCCTGACAGGATATCATCAACATGGTTGTGTTTTTTTTTCTTTTTTATGCAGGTTACACTTCCAAGCATCGGATTTCGTATCACAGTTTCAAAGAGCTCTCGTCCTTGTTGGCTGAGAAACAAAGATCAGCCCCTCGGGCCTTTGCTGTTCCTCACTAGGCTTATTCAAGGAATGCAATATCAGGTGGAAAAAAAAAAACAAAAAAAAAACTATAGTCCAAACATTTGCCTTTGTGGCTGAGAATGAGGCTGCACCTCATCAGAAATTGCAGAGTTGTTTCCTGAGAATTTCGGGCTTCACGGTGGCAGAGGGGTTAGTGCGTCTGCCTCACAATACGAAGTTCCTGCAGTCCTGGGTTCAAATCCAGGCTCGGGATCTTTCTGTGTGAAGTTTGCATGTTCTCCCCGTGACTGCGTGGGTTCCCTCCGGGTACTCCGGCTTCCTCCCACCTCCAAAGACATGCACCTGGGGATAGGTTGATTGGCAACACTAAATTGGCCCTAGTGTGTGAATGTTGTCTGTCTATCTGTGTTGGCCCTGTGATGAGGTGGCGACTTGTCCAGGGTGTACCCTGCCTTCCGCCCGATTGTAGCTGAGATAGGCGCCAGCGCCCCCCGCGACCCCCAAAGGGAATAAGCTGTAGAAAATGGATGGATGGATGGACATTGCTTTCCTCATCACCATGTTGTATATTTTGCACTTGCACTTATCTTTATTGTTGAACAAAACTAATAACAGAATCAGAATCACTTTATTAATCCCCGAGGGGAAATGAAGATGTTCAGCACAATCCCATTCATAAATGATAAATAAATAAATGGCTTGTACTTGTATAGCGCTTTTCTACCTTCAAGGTACTCAAAGCGCTTTGACACTACTTCCACATTCACCCATTCACACACACATTCACACACTGATGGAGGGAGCTGCCATGCAAGGCGCTAACCAGCACCTATCAGGACAGAACGGACGTGACGAGGTTGGTACTAGGTGGGGATTGAACCAGGGACCCTCGGGTTGCGCACGGCCACTATACCACTGCGCCACGCCGCCATTCATCATCAGACAAGTGGGAAACAGGTGCCTTCAAAACGGAATGTACATGAAAATAAAGATGTGGGATTTGCAATATTAACTATGAACGATAAAACACTGAATATTGACCACAAATGCAACAAACACAGCAAAATATGAAAGCCAAATAGGATGGATTGCATTTTATCCATACACTTAGGTAAAACGCAGTCCATCCTATTTGGGTCCCATATCAAACTTAAGAAGGTCAGTGACTTCACTATAAAAGTGTGTGACATTGTTATCACCAGGAAGGATGAGATCACCTACCTAGGTTCCATTCTAGAGGCGAATCTTTCCTGTGATAAAATGGCAACCAAGGTGATCAAAAAGGTCAACCAAAGAATCCTCTACAGAATCTCCTCTCTGGTCAACAAAAGCACCTTGAGGATTCTAGCGGGAACTCTCATTCAACCCTTCTTCGATTACGCTTGCACCTCCTGGTACCCCAGCACCTCCAAAACCCTCAAATCTAGACTCCAAACATCCCAGAATAAACTAATCCGGTTACTTTTAGACCTCCACCCCAGATCACACCTCAATCCAACCCACTTCTCCAAAGTGGGCTGGCTCAGGGTGGAGGACAGAGTAAAACAACTTGCACTGAGCCTGGTCTATAAAATCCGCTACACCTCCTTGATACCGAAGTATACGTCGAACTACTTCCTTAACGTAAATGACCGTCATAACCACAACACCAGGGGGAGCTCCACAAACCACGTTAAACCCAGATTTCGATCTAACAAAGGTCTTAACTCATTCTCTTTCTATGCCACATCAATGTGGAATGCACTCCCAACAGGTATAAAAGTAAGTGCATCTCTATATTCCTTCAAAACCGCTCTAAAACAACACCTCCAGGCAACTTCAACACTTTACTGATACCCTCCTCCATTCACATCCCATCTCCCCGGATTATAAACAACTCAAATGTACTTCTAATGTATATACTTGTTCTTATGCTATGTGAACTCACTATGTTCTCTGCTGGCTGTACATATCCTACTAAATAAGACGAGTTCCGAGCTGCCATGACTCTATTACCATAGTAACTAGTTAGATTACCATAGTAACTAATTAGATTACCTTAGTAACTAGTATATCATGCAAAAATGCAGATTCAAACCATTGAAATACTTTGTATAATTCAAAATTTACGGTCATTTGAAAACAACACTGCACATCATGATGGAAGCTACAGTTCCCATCCTAAGGATCTAAATAAATTATTTGGTAATGTCCAGCGAGCCAGATTGAAAAGTCACTGCCATCATTTTTTGTGAATAATCACAAAAAAAAATTTCAATAATACGCAGATTAATCAAAATATGTAATCTGACCGCACATGCTCTTCTACCTTAATTGTGAATGGCTACCTGAAATTGTACCTCAAAATACACCCTCATGGGTGTATTTTGAGCCGCATTGGGTTAGAAAAATGTGGCCAGAGGCCGGGCTGTGTGTGTGTATATATATATGTGTGTATATATATATATTAAATGGATTATCCAGAAAATAGGCTCGATACCGTGGTAGAGCGCAATACGTATGTGTGGGAAAAATCACAAGACTACTTCATCTCTACAGAACTGTTTCATGAGGGGTTCCCTCAATCGTCAGGAGATTTCTGACGATTGAGAGAACCCTACTTCATCTCTTCAGAACTGTTTCATGAGGGGTTCCCTCAATCGTCAGGAGATTTCTGACGATTGAGAGAACCCTACTTCGTCTCTACAGAACTGTTTCATGAGGGGTTCCCTCAATCGTCAGGAGATTTCTGACGATTGAGCGAACCCTACTTCGTCTCTACAGAACTGTTTCATGAGGGGTTCCCTCAATCGTCAGGAGATTTCTGACGATTGAGAGAACCCTACTTCGTCTCTACAGAACTGTTTCATGAGGGGTTCCCTCAATCGTCAGGAGATTTCTGACGATTGAGAGAACCCTACTTCGTCTCTACAGAACTGTTTCATGAGGGGTTCCCTCAATCGTCAGGAGATTTCTGACGATTGAGAGAACCCTACTTCGTCTCTACAGAACTGTTTCATGAGGGGTTCCCTCAATCGTCAGGAGATTTCTGACGATTGAGAGAACCCTACTTCGTCTCTACAGAACTGTTTCATGAGGGGTTCCCTCAATCGTCAGGAGATTTCTGACGATTGAGAGAACCCTACTTCGTCTCTACAGAACTGTTTCATGAGGGGTTCCCTCAATCGTCAGGAGATTTCTGACGATTGAGAGAACCCTACTTCGCCTCTACAGAACTGTTTCATGAGGGGTTCCCTCAATCGTCAGGAGATTTCTGACGATTGAGAGAACCCTACTTCGCCTCTACAGAACTGTTTCATGAGGGGTTCCCTCAATCGTCAGGAGATTTCTGACGATTGAGAGAACCCTACTTCGTCTCTACAGAACTGTTTCATGAGGGGTTCCCTCAATCGTCAGGAGATTTCTGACGATTGAGAGAACCCTACTTCGTCTCTACAGAACTGTTTCATGAGGGGTTCCCTCAATCGTCAGGAGATTTCTGACGATTGAGAGAACCCTACTTCGTCTCTACAGAACTGTTTCATGAGGGGTTCCCTCAATCGTCAGGAGATTTCTGACGATTGAGAGAACCCTACTTCGTCTCTACAGAACTGTTTCATGAGGGGTTCCCTCAATCGTCAGGAGATTTCTGACGATTGAGAGAACCCTACTTCGTCTCTACAGAACTGTTTCATGAGGGGTTCCCTCAATCGTCAGGAGATTTCTGACAATTGAGAGAACCCTACTTCGTCTCTACAGAACTGTTTCATGAGGGGTTCCCTCAATCGTCAGGAGATTTCTGACGATTGAGAGAACCCTACTTCGTCTCTACAGAACTGTTTCATGAGGGGTTCCCTCAATCGTCAGGAGATTTCTGACGATTGAGAGAACCCTACTTCGTCTCTACAGAACTGTTTCATGAGGGGTTCCCTCAATCGTCAGGAGATTTCTGACGATTGAGAGAACCCTACTTCGTCTCTACAGAACTGTTTCATGAGGGGTTCCCTCAATCGTCAGGAGATTTCTGACGATTGAGAGAACCCTACTTCGTCTCTACAGAACTGTTTCATGAGGGGTTCCCTCAATCGTCAGGAGATTTCTGACGATTGAGAGAACCCTACTTCGTCTCTACAGAACTGTTTCATGAGGGGTTCCCTCAATCGTCAGGAGATTTCTGACGATTGAGAGAACCCTACTTCGTCTCTACAGAACTGTTTCATGAGGGGTTCCCTCAATCGTCAGGAGATTTCTGACGATTGAGAGAACCCTACTTCGTCTCTACAGAACTGTTTCATGAGGGGTTCCCTCAATCGTCAGAAATCTCCTGACGATTGAGGGAACCCCTCATGAAACAGTTCTGTAGAGATGAAGTAGTCTTGTGTGATTTTTCCACACACACTTTATATATACATACACGCACTAATTGACTAATAAAGTAACTGCGGTGAACAAAACTGATATCAGAATCAGAATCAGAATCAGAAATACATTAATAATCCCCAAGGGGGAATTAAGATTTTCAGCACAATCCCATTCAGGATCAGACAAATATTACAGGGAGACAGAACAGGATCGCTGACGGGTTTTCCCACTTCCGACGCCCCTTTAAAAAAAGGTGAGAAACAGGTAAACACTTGAGGGGTGAGGGGAGCTGTCCAGACTGAGGCAGAGGGGGAAAAAAACTCATACCCATAGCACACATAAGCATGTGTGTAAGAGGGAAACATCAAAGAACACAAAGGAACATAAAGACATTTCTAAATACAGCTACAAAAGTAAAAACAACAACAACAAAAAAACACATACACTGTGGTGGCCTCTGAGACAGGAGCAGACCCAACAAAGCAACCAAGAGAGCCGACTCTACCCTCGACCGAGGTGTACGATACGCGCTCATTCAGCCAATACATTCCCTTACATAAGAGAAATAAGGTCAACATTGTGAGATTTCCTTCGTCCATTTGCAACCGATTTTGGAATGAGTCAACAAAACACAGACTGCAGAAAATAGTCTCGTAAAAGCGTGTTTTTCCACATAAATTGTGGACACACACAAATGCACACACCTCCCTTGAACAACTGTGATGCACTCGGATGCTATAAAGTCGCAGACTGGAAGCAACTCAGCACAAGACCAAGCTTTAATCAAGCCTGCTGGCACCTCAGCTTGATTTAATGGCACATGTGGAGACGGCACATGTAGAGCAGAGAACCCACTGTGCGCTATAGACCTACACAGCTAACATAAAACTAGTGTTTTTGTTTGTTTTTTACTACAGCATTAGAGCTTGCTTATTTGACCTACAGGTGGTCCTCAGGTTACTATGGAACTTTGTAACCCAAATAGGTGAAACTGTCAGGGTTATTTGTTGACGAACCCCATGATGCAGGCATTGAATGGGAAAACATGATTTAATTTAAATAATAGAACAAGAACAAACAAAAAGCACGCACGTGGACGGAATAACAAACTAAGAGAGCTAGCACTGGGAGCTAGAAAAACAAAAAGGAACTTTAGCATGGAAGCTAGAGGATAACAAACAGAAAAACTGGAAATAGCTATGGCTAACAAAAACAGCTTAACCGCTACGACGACCAGGACAAGATGTAGCACGACAGGTAATAGCTGAAATGATGCCAGACACGAGAGGTAGCAAAGACACAAGAGTGACATGAGGCAACCACAATACAAATAGGGAAAACATGATTTAATTTAAATAATAGAACAAGAACAAACAAAAATCACGCAAGTGGGCGGAATAACAAGCTAAGAGAGCTAGCATTGGGAGCTAGAAAAACAAAAAGGAACTTTAGCATGGAAGCTAGAGGATAACAAACAGAAAAACTGGAAATAGCTATGGCTAACAAAAACAGCTTAACCGCTACGACGACCAGGACAAGATGTAGCACGACAGGTAATAGCTGAAATTATGCCAGACACGACAGGTAGCAAAGACACAAGAGTGACATGAGGCAACGACAATACAAATGGGGAAAACATGATTTAATTTAAATAATAGAACAAGAACAAACACAAAGCACGCACGTGGGCGGAATAACAAACTAAGAGAGCTAGCACTGGGAGTTAGAAAAACAAAAAGGAACTTTAGCATGGAAGCTAGAGGATAACAAACAGAAAAACTGGAAATAGCTATGGCTAACAAAAACAGCTTAACCGCTACGACGACCAGGACAAGATGTAGCACGACAGGTAATAGCTGAAATGATGCCAGACACGACAGGTAGCAAAGACACAAGAGTGACATGAGGCAACGACAATACAAATGGGGAAAACATGATTTAATTTAAATAATCGAACAAAAACAAGCAAAAAGCACGCATGTGGGCGTAATAACAAACTAAGAGAGTTAGCACTGGGAGCTAGAAAAACAAAAAGGAACTTTAGCATGGAAGCCAGAGGATAACAAACAGAAAAACTGCAAATAGCTATGGCTAACAAAAACAGCTTAACCGCTACGACGACCAGGACAAGATGTAGCACGACAGGTAATAGCTGAAATGATGCCAGACACGACAGGTAGCAAAGACACAAGAGTGACATGAGGCAACGACAATACAAATGACAATACAATGATCCAGCACTGACTGGAGGAACAAAGCAGGTAAAATAGGAGCAGGCTTATTGGCAACAGGTGTGGCCAGGTGCCAATCAGTCGCAGCTGAGGAACACAGCACTCAGGGAACAAGACCGGAAGCTGACAAAATAAGAGCACAAGACAGGAACTAAGGACAGGAAATACTAAACACACTGAGGAGGAACACAGCACTCAGGGAACAAGACAGGAAGCTGACAAAATAAGAGCACTAGACAGGAACTAAGGACAGGAAATACTAAACACACTGAGGAGGAACACAGCACTCAGGGAACAAGACAGGGAGCTGACAAATTAAGAGCACTTGACAGGAACTAAAAGACAGGAAATACTAAACACAGGAAACAGACAAATGCAGAGGAAAAAACTAAAACATAGACAAACTGTCAGGGGCAAGCCTGACAGAAACTAGATAATCTGGTTGAAAAACACTGCTCTACACAATAACGATTTTTTCTTACCTTCAGTTTTCACTGAGAACATTTGTGGGTAACTTCTGGTTGAATAAGTAATGCAGCCGAAAGCTACCGCAACAATTCGACTTAAGCTCCTAACAATTTACATAGCGGTCAGACAAAAATATTTTTTAGCTGATATGAACAGGCTGATTGGCAACAGGTGTGGCCAGGTGCCAATCAGTCGCAGCTGAGGAACACAGCACTCAGGGAACAAGACAGGAAGCTGACAAAATAAGAGCTAAGGACAGGAAATACTAAACACACTGAGGAGGAACACAGCACTCAGGGAACAAGACAGGAAGCTGACAAATTAAGAGCACTTGACAGGAACTAAAAGACAGGAAACAGACAAATGCAGAGGAAAAAACTAAAACATAGACAAACTGTCAGGGGCAAGCCTGACAGAAACTAGATAATCTGGTTGAAAAACACTGCTCTACACAATAACGATGTTTTCCTACCTTCAGTTTTCACTGAGAACATTTGTGGGTAACTTCTGGTTGAATAAGTAATGCTGCCGAAAGCTACCGCAACAATTCGACTTAAGCTCCTAACAATATACATAGCGGTCAGACAAAAAAGATTTTTAGCTGATATGAACAGGCTGATTGGCAACAGGTGTGGCCAGGTGCCAATCAGTCGCAGCTGAGGAACACAGCACTCAGGGAACAAGACAGGAAGCTGACAAAATAAGAGCTAAGGACAGGAAATACTAAACACACTGAGGAGGAACACAGCACTCAGGGAACAAGACAAAGCTGACAAAATAAGAGCACTAGACAGGAACTAAGGACAGGAAATACTAAACACACTGAGGAGGAACACAGCACTCAGGGAACAAGACAGGAAGCTGACAAATTAAGAGCACTTGACAGGAACTAAAAGACAGGAAATACTAAACACAGGAAACAGACAAATGCAGAGGAAAAAACTAAAACATAGACAAACTGTCAGGGGCAAGCCTGACAGAAACTAGATAATCTGGTTGAAAAACACTGCTCTACACAATAACGATTTTTTTCTTACCTTCAGTTTTCACTTAGAACATTTGTGGGTAACTTCTGGTTGAATAAGTAATGCAGCCGAAAGCTACCGCAACAATTCGACTTAAGCTCCTAACAATTTACATAGCGGTCAGACAAAAAAGATTTTTAGCTGATATGAACAGGCTGATTGGCAACAGGTGTGGCCAGGTGCCAATCAGTCGCAGCTGAGGAACACAGCACTCAGGGAACGAGACAGGAAGCTGACAAAATAAGAGCACTAGACAGGAACTAAGGACAGGAAATACTAAACACACTGAGGAGGAACACAGCACTCAGGGAACAAGACAGGAAGCTGACAAAATAAGAGCACTAGACAGGAACTAAGGACAGGAAATACTAAACACACTGAGGAGGAACACAGCACTCAGGGAACAAGACAGGAAGCTGACAAAATAAGAGCTAAGGACAGGAAATACTAAACACACTGAGGAGGAACACAGCACTCAGGGAACAAGACAGGAAGCTGACAAATTAAGAGCACTTGACAGGAACTAAAAGACAGGAAACAGACAAATGCAGAGGAAAAAACTAAAACATAGACAAACTGTCAGGGGCAAGCCTGACAGAAACTAGATCATCTGGTTGAAAAACACTGCTCTACACAATAACGATTTTTTTCTTACCTTCAGTTTTCACTGAGAACATTTGTGGGTAACTTCTGGTTGAATAAGCAATGCAGCCGAAAGCTACCGCAACAATTCGACTTAAGCTCCTAACAATTTACATAGCGGTCAGACAAAAAAGATTTTTAGCTGATATGAACAGGCTGATTGGCAACAGGTGTGGCCAGGTGCCAATCAGTCGCAGCTGAGGAACACAGCACTCAGGGAACAACTACTGTAACTCATTGGGAGAGACAATCAGATAAGCAGACCCTCTCGCCCATCCCCAGCGTTAAATGTCAAAACTACTTTAAGCTGCGTAATAAAAGACAACGCCAGCTCTCTGCGGTCTGTCAGCCACGCATCCAGCCAGGAGCTGCAGTCCGACTGGAGAAGTTCAGTCCGCTCACTTGAAGGAGAAGAAGGGCTGCAGGCAGACTGTTATTACAGGTCATAAATGCAACGCAGTTTCCCCATTCATGCCTTGGCTTTGAGAAGTCAGCGGCCTGCATGCGAGCTGGCAAGCACGGGAGAAACCCACTTTGGAGATGATGACAGCTCTTTGTTTGGGATTCTTTTTATACCGTCGGCGACGTTGCCAAATAACATGGTCTGATCATGAAAATTGTCGGTCGAGCGCTGCACATGAAGAAATCCTCACCCTCAAAGAGACTCTCTGATTTACTGCTCTCTCGCTACAGAATGGATGGCTGTAGTTTGCAAAAAAAATAAATAAATAAAAGTGCCTGACAAGCCGCAGAGTTCCTTGTTTGTCTCAAATCAAATCAAATCAACTTTATTTATAAAGCACATTTAAAATTTACCACAGGGGTAGTCAAAGTGGTGTACAATGGACAAGTTAAAAGATAATAAGAGAACCGAGCAAACAACACAACACAAACAGAACATGATAAAAAAAAAAAAAAATAAAACATAAAAACAGGTTCACAGCAGGTATATAATGGGGCGCCATTGCAGGATGGATATCACTTAGTGTTAAAAGCCAAGGAATAAAAGTGTGTTTTTAAGAGAGATTTAAAAACAGGAATCAATCAATCAATCAATGTTTATTTATATAGCCCCAAATCACAAATGTCTCAAAGGACTGCACAAATCATTACGACTACAACATCCTCGGAAGAACCCACAAAAGGGCAAGGAAAACTCACACCCAGTGGGCAGGGAGAATTCACATCCAGTGGGACGCCAGTGACAATGCTGACTATGAGAAACCTTGGAGAGGACCTCAGATGTGGGCAACCCCCCCCCCTCTAGGGGACCGAAAGCAATGGATGTCGAGCGGGTCTAACATGATACTGTGAAAGTTCAATCCATAGTGGCTCCAACACAGCCGCGAGAGTTCAGTTCAAGCGGATCCAAGACAGCAGCGAGAGTCCCGTCGATATTGAATCGAATTGTGGGACACCCAAAGATTCGCAGCCCTAGTAAACAGTCAGTGGCACTTTTATTAACCCAGTTAGTCAAAATGGGTATTAACAACACAGAAAAGTAGTACAGTAGTTTTTTAAATTTTCCTGAAGGAACTCTCCTGAAGGAATCAATAAAGTACTATCTATCTACAGAATTACATAACATAAATAAAATAGAAAAATATTTTTTCAACTCCAAATAACATAGCTGTGCGAATAGTGCAAAATGTATTAAACTCAGATTAAAAAAATACATTTGCGTTGAATCGAAAAAAAATCGATTTATAATCGAATCGCGACCCCAAGAATCGATATTCAATCAATCAATCAATGTTTATTTATATAGCCCCAAATCACAAATGTCTCAAAGGACTGCACAAATCATTACGACTACAACATCCTCGGAAGAACCCACAAAAGGGCAAGGAAAACTCACACCCAGTGGGCAGGGAGAATTCACATCCAGTGGGACGCCAGTGACAATGCTGACTATGAGAAACCTTGGAGAGGACCTCAGATGTGGGCAACCCCCCCCCTCTAGGGGACCGAAAGCAATGGATGTCGAGCGGGTCTAACATGATACTGTGAAAATTCAATCCATAGTGGCTCCAACACATCAGCGAGAGTCCCGTCCACAGGAAACCATCTCAAGCGGATCAGCAGCGTAGAGATGTCCCCAACCGATACAGGCGAGCGGTCCATCCTGGGTCCCGACGAGCGGTCCATCCTGAGTCTCGACTCTGGACAGCCAGTACTTCATCCATGGTCATCGGACCGGACCCCCTCCACAAGGGAGGGGGGGACATAGGAGAAAGAAAAGAAGCGGCAGATCAACTGGTCTAAAAAGGAGGTCTATTCAAAGGCTAGAGTATACAGATGAGTTTTAAGGTGAGACTTAAATGCTTCTACTGAGGTAGCATCTCGAACTGTTACCGGGAGGGCATTCCAGAGTACTGGAGCCTGAACGGAAAACGCTCTATAGCCCGCAGACTTTTTTTGGGCTCTAGGAATCACTAATAAGCCGGAGTCTTTTGAACGCAGATTTCTTGCCGGGACATATGGTACAATACAATCGGCAAGATAGGATGGAGCTAGACCGTGTAGTATTTTATACGTAAGTAGTAAAACCTTAAAGTCACATCTTAAGTGCACAGGAAGAGAGGAGGCTTGTCTAATACTCAGAGGTAGGTCGTTCCAGAGCTTGGGGACGACTCAGAGAAAAATAACCCGCTGTGAGCCATAACCTCACATCTTTGTTGACAGCAGGTAGCCCGTAAGGACCAGATGAGTCGCCCGCTGGCCTGTTCTAAAAATAGCTCAAATAGCAGCACTTACCAGTGAGCTGCCTCTATTTTTTTTTTTTTTTTTTTTTTACTAGCAAGCAGGTCTTGCTTTGCTCGACATTTTTTAATTCTAAGGGAGACAAAACTCAAATAGAATTTGAAAATCCAAGAAAATATTTTAAAGATTTGGTTGTCACTTGTTTAAATAAATACATTTATTTTTCTACTTTGCTTCTTATAACTTTCAGAAAGACAATTTTAGAGAAAAACACAACCATAAAAATGATTTTAGTATTTTTAAACACATATACCTTTTTACCTTTTGAATTCCTTCCTCTTCTTTCCTGACAATTTAAATCACGGGGTCGGGAACCTTTTGGGCTGAGAGAGCCATGAAAGCCAAATATTTTAAAATGTATTTCCGTGAGAGCCGTTTAATATTTTTTTCAATAGTGAATACAACTAAATGCGTGCATTTTTAAGTAAGACCAACATTTTTGGAGTATATCAAGTCTCTCGTTCTTTTTAATAACATTGTTATTTTGAAGCAGAACCAATAATAAATAAAATACTTCTTGAACAGGTGCGGTAGAAAACAGATGGATTAAAATGCATGAGAATGTTTTATATTTTGAACATTATTAACAGCGGAATTATTAATTACTTATCCTGTTAAGCAATGTCAGCTAAGATTTATCTGAGAGCCAGATGCGGTCATCAAAAGATCCACATCTGGCTCTAGAGCCATAGGTTCCCTACCCCTAATTTAAATCAATGTTCAAGTATTTTTTTTATTTTTATTGTAAAGAATAATAAATACATTTTAATTTAATTCTTCATTATAGCTTCTGTTTTTTAGACGAAGAATATATGTGAAATATTTCTTCAAACTTATTATGTTTAAAATTCAAAATAAAATATTCTGGCAAATCTAGAAAATCTTTAGAATCTAATTTAAATCTTATTTCAAAGTCTGAAAATTTTTGTTCTGGAAAATCTAGAAGAAATAAGGATTCGTCTTTGTTAGAAATATAGCGTGGTCCAATTTGTTATATATTCTAACAAAATGCAGATTGGATTTTAACCTATTTAAAACATGTCATCAAAATTATAAAGTTAATCTTAATCAAATTACTAATGATGTTCCATAAATTATTTTTTTAAATTTTTTCAAAAAGATTCGAATCAGCTAATTGTTCTCTTCTTTTTTTTCGGTTGAATTTAGAATTTTAAAGAGTCGAAATTGAAGATAAACTACGTTTCAAAATTTAAATTTAATTTTTTTCCTGTTTTCTCCTCTTTTAAACCGTTCAATTAAGTGTTTTATCATCATTTATTCTCTACAAAAAACCTTCCGTAAAAGGAAAAAAAATGTGCGAGGGAATGAAATACCCATTTTTTAAATAAATATACATATATAGATTTATTTATTACAGGTAAATTGAGCAAATTGGCTATTTCTGGCAATTTATTTAAGTGTGTATCAAACTGGTAGCCCTTTGTATTAATCAGTACCCAAGAAGTAGCTCTTGGTTTCTAAAAGGTTGCTGACCCCTTGTTTACATTAAGTTGTACACAAAATGATTCTCTTTTGATCAAGTTGCTTTTGAGTCTGGAGCAAGGTGGAAGTAGTCACGGCAACGACGCCCTGTCTCGCACTTTGTGAGCAATGCAGTCTTAGCACCGTGGGTTTCGTTCAGCACACCACGTGGCGTTTGCTTTAAGTGGAAACAGCCTCACTCAAAAGTCGATATCGGTGCAGCGAGACAGTGGGCTGAAATGTAGGAGATCAATCTGCCTCTGGGGAACTTGTCAAATGACCAAACCACATTAAACATTTAAACAAGACAGAATAGCCTGATCTTTTTTCTCTCTCGCCCGATCGCGATAATGCATTTAGTTCAAGCTGCAACCGTCAAAGTTTGTTGTTGACGAACCCCAAGATGCAGAGGAGGCAGGCATTTTGTAAGTAAACATGATTTAATTAAAATAGTAAGACAAACCAAAGAAAGGGTACAAACAAAAAGCACGCACATGGGCGGATAACAAATTAAGAGAGTAATAAGCATTGGAGCTAGAAAACGAAAAGGAACTTCAGCATGGAAAACAGATGTCGTACTTGTACTTAGAAAACAAAACGGAAGCAGGGACCAGAAGACAGTAAGCTAAAAAACCGCTATCAAACATAGCTTACCGCAACGCTGCTTTGACACATCAAGATACGACACGACAGGTAGCAAAGACAAGTGCGACATGTGGCGACGACAATAATCTGGCGACTGACTCAAGACAAAGCAGGTACAAATAGGAGCGGGCTGATTGACAACAGGTGTGGCCAGGGGCCAATCAGCAGCAGCTAAGGGAAAACAGCACACAGGGAGACAAACAGGAAGCTGAACCAAAATAGAAGTGCTGACAGGAACTAAGGACAGGAAATACTTCGAAAACACAGAGGAAAAACTAAAAGTGGCAAGCCTGACAGCAACAAGCTGCAATGTGTCATCAATGCATTAGGAAAACATGACTGAAAGTGATCAGGAGGTCCGGTATTAGTATAGTACCGCGATACTAATGAATCATTTTCGGTACGATACCGAATCTGAAACGTACCGGTCCCGCAGTCCCCCGCGCCCGCGTCGAAGTCACGTCGTGACATTACTGCTTTTACGAGCAGACGAGCTTGTTCATGCCCATTACGTTAGCAGTCGATCGCTAGCCAGGCATTAAAAAAATAGACCTAAAAATTAGCGATTGCCAAGTTTCACCAAGCAACACTTTAGTCACTTGATTGACATTCAAGGCACCCGAGGGTCTTGAGAGAGATGACGCTGGAGGATTATCGTATTTTTCGGAGTATAAGTCGCTCCGGAGTATAAGTCGCACCTGACGAAAATGCATAATAAGGAAGGAAAAAAATATATATAAGTCGCACTGGAGTATAAGTCGCATTTTTGGGGAAATTTATTTGATGAAACCCAACACCAAGAATAGACATTTGAAAGGCAATTTAAAATAAATAAAGAATTGTCACGTGTGGGTCGCATTTCAATGCGGGATTGTTCCTCCAACGCAAACATAGACACTCCGGACAACAACGTAAAGGTAAGAATGATTTAATAACAAAAACACTGGTACAAAAACAGATGAAAAGAAACGCGTGGCGAAAGCACAGAAGCTAATGCTAACACTAGCACAGGATCAGGTAACAAGAAATCAACGAAACAGTTGCACACCGCAAACAAGGGACCGAGACCGACTGACGGGACAAGGCAGGCTTAAATAAGGAAGTAATTAACAAAAACAGGTGTGTGTCTGGAACCCGCAGCAGGTGAAATTAATATGTTACCATGGTGACCAAACTAACTCACAAAGGTACACAAACAACAAAGGGAGTCCAAACTAACAGAAAATAACCAAACTAAACATGATCCAGACTACAGATCATGACAAAGAATAGTGAACAACAGGCTGAATAAGTGTACGTTATATGAGGCATAAATAACCAACTGCTAAGACCCCGGAAGGGAATAAGCGGTAGAAAATGGATGGATGGATATGTTAACCTAACATATTATGGTAAGAGTCATTCAAATAACTATAACATATAGAACATGCTATACCTTTACCAAACTATCTCTCACTCCTAATCCATAAATCCCATGAAATATTAAACGTCTAGTCTCTTACGTGAATGAGCTAAATAATATTATTTGATATTTTACGGTAATGTGTTAATAATTTCACACATAAGTCGCTCCTGAGTATAAGTCGCACCCTCGGCCAAACTATGAAAAAAACTGCGCCTTATAGTCCGAAAAATACGGTACTTCCAAATGATTCAGGATAACCTAAAACAGGGGTCGGGAACCTTTTTGGCCTGCGATGAGGTGGCGACTTGTCCAGGGTGTACCCCGCCTTCCGCCCGATTGTAGCTGAGATAGGCACCAGCGCCCCCCGCAACCCCAAAAGGGAATAAGCGGTAGAAAATGGATGGATGGATGTTATTCTGAAGCTAACCAATAATAAATCAAATACTTCTTACCATTAATGCGACTTCTTGAACAGGTGCGGTAGAAAACGGATTGATGTGGATTAAAATGCATGAGAATGTTTTATATTTTGAAGATTATTTTTAACACTGTGATTACCAGCGGAATTATTCATTACTTATCGTGTTAAGCAATGTCAGCTAAGATTTATCCGAGAGCCAGATGCAGTCATCAAAAGAGCCACATCTGGCTCTAGAGCCATAGGTTCCCTACCCCGGACCTAAAATCATCAGCCCGGAGGTTGGGTCTTCAGTTGGGTGTTCCAACATTACAGTGACCCCAAACATACGTCAAAAGTGGTAAAGGAATGGCTAATTAGGGTTTTAGAATGGCCTTCCCAAAGTCCTGACTTAAACATGTGGACAATGCTGAAGAAACAAGTCCATGTCAGAAAACCAACACATGTAGCTGAACTGCCCCAATTTTGTCAAGAAGAGTGGTCAAAAATTCAACCGGAAGCTTGCCAGAAGCTTGTGGATGGCTACCGAAAGCGCCTTAATGCTTGCTCTGTTATTTTCCGTTTTTCGACTATTTTTTGGAACCTTGGAGACATCATGCCTCGTCGGTGTGTTGTCGGAGGGTGTAACAACACTAACAGGGAGAGATTCAAGTTGCACCACTGGCAAGAAATCTGCCGCCAGACCCCCATTGAATGTGCCGGAGTGTCCGCATATTTGACCGGCGATGCTAAGACAGACATGGCACAGAGATGTATGGATAACCTGCAGATGCATTTGCAACCATTAAGTCAACGAAATCACAAAGGTGAGTTTTGTTGATGTTGTTGACTAATGTGCTAATCAGACATATTTGGTCGCAGCATGACTGCCAGCTAATCGATGCTAACATGCTACGCCAATCGATGCTAACATGCTATTTACGCTAGCTGTATGAACATTTCAAACTAGATACCCACATTTAACGCGAAACAAACACTTACCAATCGACGGATTTAAGTTGATCCAGTGTCACAAGATGCGAAAGTCCTGATCATTTGGTCCGCACATTTTACCGGCGATGCTAATAAGGCAGCCATGCTATGGGCCTCTTCATTAGGTACACCCATGCTATGGCCGAATAGCGTCAATAGCTATTCGCTCAATAGCTTCAGTTTCTTCTTCAATTTCGTTTTTCGCTAACTGCCTCCATACTCCGACCATCTGTTTCAATACATGCGTAATCTGTTGAATCGCTTAAACCGCTGAAATCCGAGTCTGAATCCGAGCTAATGTCGCTATATCTTGCTGTGGTAACCGCCATGTTGTTTGTATTGGCAGCACTGTCAATCAATCAATCAATCAATGTTTACTTATATAGCCCTAAATCACTAGTGTCTCAAAGGGCTGCACATAAGGGCAATGAAAACTCATACCCAGTGGGACATCTGTGACAATAATGACCCAGTGGGACGTCGGTGACATTGATGACTATGAGAACCTTGGAGAGGAGGAAAGCAATGGATGTCGAGCGGGTCTAACATGATACTGTGAAAGTTCAATCCACAATGGATCCAACACAGTCGCGAGAGTCCAGTCCAAAGCGGATCCAACACAGCAGCGAGAGTCCCGTTTACAGCGGAGCCAGCAGGAAACCATCCCAAGCGGAGGCGGATCAGCAGCGCAGAGATGTCCCCAGCCGATACACAGGCAAGCAGTACATGGCCACCGGATCGGACCGGACCCCCTCCACAAGGGAGAGTGGGACATAGAAGAAAAAGAAAAGAAACGGCAGATCAACTGGTCTAAAACAGGGAAATGGACAGTCGCATTGCAAATAGCGTAAATCAAGAACTTTAAAGCTTTTTTTTAGGGATATTCCGGGAGCTTAACATTTAGAAAAAAACTTCGAAAAAATAAAACAAGCCACTGGGAACTGATTTTTATTGTTCTTAACCCTTTTGAAATTGTGAGAATGTTCCCCTTTAAAGAATAGTTGAGCATCCTCCAGAGGACACACAAAGTCAGACAACACTTGAATCATGAGAGATGGGTGAGCAATGTGCGGCTGAGCATTGAAAGAAAGCCTTGTGTCTTTTTGTGCAGAAACATCTCCTCAGTGGTGTTACCTCTATTAAATGAAGCTGTTTTTATGTTCACTTCATCAAGGACATGTGCCGAAAACGCTCATTTGCACCGGTTGCTCAAAAAAACCCTTTCATTCCATTTACGCACACGTCTCATTGTATTGTGTTACGGTGTGCAGAGAAGCGTGGGCGTCATAACGACAGCCAGCAGTAAATACTTGTGACAGGTGCTGCGGGGGAAAAATGGCAGCGTAGTGGTCGGGTGCTTCAAAGGAGACGAGGAAATAGAAAATGCCTATCAATTTCCGTCACATGCATCTGAATATCGCCTTGATTGTTACTACAAACCAATGCGTGTGCATTATTCAATGCTTTTATGCTCCCTACGGCCATCTAAAAACTCTCTCGAGTATCACAGTCAATGGATAATTAGGTCATGGAGCCATACGAGTCACGCGACCAAAAGCTAAAATTATGACGAAACACAAACCACTTCCACCAAGGAAGTTTGATTGTTGAATCAGGCAAATAAGAAGAAATGTTTGTCGTGTATCAAAAGATGCCACGGCTTGTTTTTTATGTTATTTTTTATTGACTGCGTTTTTAGGCACTGGCCAGGAATCGGAGCCAGCAGCATCTAATGCTAATGACGCTACCTTGATTACATCACGATAGCAAGTACAGATATGCATGAAAACACTCCCGACGGACCTCACACATTGGACGGTTTAGTATTAATTTGATTGATTGATACTTTTATTAGTAGATTGCACAGTTCAGTACATTTAAGTCTCACCTTAAAACTCATCTGTATACTTTAGCCTTTAAATAGACCTCCTTTTTAGACCAGTTGATCTGCCGCTTCTTTTCTTTCTCCTATGTCCCCCCCTCCCTTGTGGAGGGGGTCCGGTCCGATGACCATGGATGAAGTACTGGCTGTCCAGAGTCGAGACCCAGGATGGACCGCTCGCCTGTATCGGTTGGGGACATCTCTACGCTGCTGATCCGCTTTAGATGGTTTCCTGTGGACGGGACTCTCGCTGCTGTCTTGGAGCCACTATGGATTGAACTTTCACAGTATCATGTTAGACCCGCTCGACATCCATTGCTTTCGGTCCCCTAGAGGGGGGGGGTTGCCCACATCTGAGGTCCTCTCCAAGGTTTCTCATAGTCAGCATTGTCACTGGCGTCCCACTGGATGTGAATTCTCCCTGCCCACTGGGTGTGAGTTTTCCTTGCCCTTTTGTGGGTTCTTCCGAGGATGTTGTAGTCGTAATGATTTGTGCAGTCCTTTGAGACATTTGTGATTTGGGGCTATATAAATAAACATTGATTGATTGATTGATTGATTGATTGATATTCCGTACAATTGACCACTAAATGGTAACACCCGAATACGTTTTTCAACTTGTTTAAGTCCACGTTAATCAATTCATGGTAAGTATGAGTTGTTTTAGTTATATTGTAAAACTTACAAATGTCGCTTGAATTTGAAGAACGAAGAATCCTTTCTAGCGGAAAGGCTATGGACAAATACGTCCGGTTCAAGGAACGAAACAGAAAATACACTTTCCACCTGCAGTGAGTGAACCCGTCCAAAAGATGGCGACATAGCACAGACAATAAAACACATTTTCATTGTCTCTGTCTCTGTATTCCGTTGAATCCCCCAAAAATGATGGCCATTAGCGAAGAAAAATCCGTAAAAATTAGTAAAGGCCGCAGGGTCCAAAGTGTGGGGAAAAGGTAGCGGCTAAAAGTCTGGAAAATACGGTACATTAGTTACCTTACGATTTTTATACGTATAAATTAATGTAACTGGAACGAATCCAGAAATAAATATAGTAACGGAATGTCGTACTTTAATTTGCTATTTTAACATTATTGTTTTAGTATTTAGTATTAATAGCCGCAACTTGTAAAATGATTTCCTTATCAAAATGGTTAAATAAATAAATAAATATATAAAAGAAGAAAGAATTATCCGTCCATTTTTTACAGTGTGCCCCTTATCAAAACACAAAGCTTACATGCAGACTGTTTATTTGTCTTTAAAGGCCTACTGAAACGAAATTTTCTTATTTAAACGGGGATAGTAGGTCCATTTTATGTGTCATACTTGATCATTTCGCAGTATTGCCATATTTTTGTTGAAAAGATTTAGTAGAGAACATCGACGATAAAGTTCGCACTACCACCCCCACTACCACCCCCGGCCGTGCATTGGTTGAAGGGGGCGGGGTCTGGTGGTAGCGGGGGTGTATAATATAGCCCGGAAGAATTCGGAATACATGGGATTCTGGGTATTTGTTCTGTTGTGTTTATGTTGTGTTACAGTGCGGATGTTTTACCCGAAATGTGTTTGTCACTCTTGTTTGGTGTGGGTTCACATGTGGCGCATAATAGTAAGAGTGCTAAAGTTGTTCATATCACAACCCTCAGTGTAACCTGTATGGCTGTTGAGCTTGAGCGTGTCTGCAGAAGCATTATACAACTTGTGAATGAGCTGCTAAGCTGTATGTTACGGTTGTAGAGGGCGCTAAACGTATTGTCATCATAGCCCGCCCTAATTATCGTTGTTTAGGTAAAAACCGGCGGACAGTTGAGAGAATGGATGCCCTGAAACTCGGTAGTCTCCCGGAAAAATTGAGATGGTTGGAAAATGTGACGTTGTCAAGCGGCATTTAAATAAAATATTGAGGTGCGGGCCACGTGTCTAAGACCCCTGGTTAATACATAGCACAAAGCAAAAAAAAAACTTTGTACGCTGTGTTATTTCATTTTAAATTTCAAAAGAGTCTTGTGGCTCCCATAGTTTTCTTTATTAGGTGAAACGGGTCAAAATGGCTCTTTTGCCGACCCCTGCTCCAGACAGTACATATATATATATATACTTGAAATTCAGTGAATTCTAGCTATAAATATACTCCTCCCCCTTCATCCCGTCCCGACCCCCAATCTCCCGAATTTGGATGTCTCAAGGTTGGCAATCATGCCTACAGGACAGTGGTTGAAAAACACTGCCTTAGATATACCATCCATCCATCCATCTTCTTCCGCTTATCCGAGGTTGGGTCGCGGGGGCAGCAGCCTAAGCAGGCAAGCCCAGACTTCCCTCTCCCCAGCCACTTCGTCTAGCTCTTCCCGGGGGATCCCGAAGCGTTCCCAGGCCAGCCGGGAGACATAGTCTTCCCAACGTGTCCTGGGTCTTCCCCGTGGCCTCCTACCGGTTGGAGGTGCCCTAAACACCTCCCTAGGGAGGCGTTCGGGTGGCATCCTGACCAGATGCCCGAACCACCTCATCTGGCTCCTCTCGATGTGGAGGAGCAGCGGCTTTACTTTGAGTTCCTCCCGGATGACAGAGCTTCTCACCCTATCTCTAAGGGAGAGCCCCGCCACACGGGGTATATCTAAGGTATAGATATACACAGGTATATCTAAGGCGGAGTTTCCTCCGCCTTAGATATACCTGAAAAACAATTACTCATTTTAGCACCATTTTTTTTTACACACTTGCCCTCCTATTTTGGTGGATTTTCCTCTTTTTTGGGTATTTTCCTGTAGCAGTTTCATGTCTTCCTTTCCAGCATCTACTTTGTTTTAGCGATCAAGAATATTTCAGTTCTTTTTGAGGACATTGTTGATTGTCATGTCATGTTCGGATGTACATTGTGGACGCCGTCTTTGCTCCACAGTATGTCTTTGCTGTCGTCCAGCATTCTGTTTTTGTTTACTTTGCAGCCAGTTCAGTTTTAGTTTCATTCTGCATAGCCTTCCCTAAGCTTCGATGTGTTTTCTTAGGGGCACATAGCTTTAGTTTATTTTTGGTGTAAGCATTAGACACCTTTTTACCTGCAAGCTGCCTCCCGCTGTTTCTGATATCTACAAAGCAATTAGCTACCGGCTGCCACCTACTGATACTTAAGAATATTACACGGTCACTCTGACGAGCTCTAGACAGCACAGACATTCAACAACAACACATCATTTGCAGACTATAATTACTGGTTTGTAGGGGTGTAACGTTAAGTGTATTTGTGTATTGAACCGTTTCGGTACGGGGGTTTAGGTTGGGTGCGGAGGTGTACCGAACAAGTACACATGCTAGCAGCGACCGGGCTAGGACGTTGTGTAAACATTACACACCGAGGCACAACACACAGCATGCTAGATAGACTGATCACACCTCCTCTTTTCACCGGACATGTCCTCTTTTGCGGGGCTGTCCGGGTGGAGTTTCTTAAATGCCTCAAATGTCCGGCATTTTGAGTTAGGGTTGCGTGTATTTTCATTGTTCGTTCAGGGTTATGAAGGGGTTAAAAAAACAAGACAATTTGTGCACGCAGCAGCATTTGTGAGGGAGGGGCAGAGACAAAGAGAGCGAGAGAGTTATGATAAACGCGCATGTGTCGCCAGGCTCTCCTTTTTACCCATAGATTTATCAGATTTTATTTTTTATTATCTATAGCAGGGGTGTCAAAAGTGTGCCCCGGAAGCCATTTTTTTTTACACACCAGTTTTCCAATTGGTGGGAAGAGTTATTAGTACTGTAGTGTTGTGTAAGGAAACCTGATATCACATAGCAGCATCCCAACGGATCAAATGCTTACCTTATGAAGAAGCGTGACGACCTGTCGCAGCTTGAATCGGTGCAAAATGCAGACGTCGTAAAGGGCCGATACGGCCAGCACAGTCACTCCCAGCTCTTTCCAGAGCATGCTGCATGCGGCACAGCCCAGGCTGCCTAGGAACCAAGCCACAAGCCGCAGCGGGCCGGCGTTGCCCCGCAGTTTGCAGAAACGTATGTAGCACAGCAGGGACAGCAGGAAGAAGAAGGCGGCGCCTTCGTCGGCCCGACCCACCAGACCCGCCACCGCTTCGGTGTGGATGGGGTGGGACGCGAAGAGCAGGCCGGCCAGTAGGCTCCACCAGCCTCCCCCCAGCAGCAGGTGAGCCAGCCACGTAAAAAGGCCGCTCACCGCCCCGTGGAGGCCCACGTTAACCAAGTGGTAACCCCAAGGATCCAGCCCACCGGCGGCGTGATTGAAGCGGAAGGAGAGGGTGCACAGGGGCCGGTAGGACTTATGGCTGCCGCTGTGTGTGAGCAAGGTGCCCCAGAAGTCATCGTAGAAGATATTTGTCCAGGGAGTTTCTGGAAGCAGATCCTGATTGGTCTTGATTGCACGACTGTAAAGAAATAGACAGGGGGGGGGAAAAAAAAAAAAAGGTTACAATCAACTTTGGGCTGAAATAAGTGATGTGGTGCAGACTGTGGATGTGGAGATGACATTTACATCACAGCCATACTGAACCTTGACATTTGTGCCACTTCAATTAACGTCAGGCTGCTTTACTGCCAGCCCAATTTACTACTTTGACAAGTTCAATTTATGTTATTTTCTTCTTTCTGTGAATTTCCTAATGCAGTGTTGTTCAACATTTTTGGAGCCAAAGAACATTTTATGCGTTGAAAAAATCCGCAGGCGCACGACCGGCAGAGATCATTAAAAAACAAAACACAGTTGACAGTAAAAATGTCGTTGTCGCAAGTGTTGGATATGACTTTAAACCAAAACCGACCATGCGTCACAATATCTCTTGACTCTAAGTAGGTGTGCTGTCACCACCTATCACATCACGCCGTGACTTATTTGGAGCTGTTTACCGTTTTCCTGTGTGTAGTGTTTTAGTTCTTGTCTTGCCCTCCTATTTTGGTGGATTTTCCTCTTTTTTGGGTATTTTCCTGTAGCAGTTTCATGTCTTCCTTTCCGGCATCTACTTTGTTTTAGCTATCAAGAATATTTCAGTTCTTTTTGGGGACATTGTTGATTGTCATGTCATGTTCGGATGTACATTGTGGACGCCGTCTTTGCTCCACAGTAAGTCTTTGCTGTCGTCCAGCATTCTGTTTTTGTTTACTTTGCAGCCAGTTCAGTTTTAGTTTCATTCTGCATAGCCTTGCCTAAGCTTCAATGTGTTTTCTTAGGGGCACTTAGCTTTAGTTTATTTTTGGTGTAAGCATTAGACACCTTTTTACCTGCAAGCTGCCTCCCGCTGTTTCTGATATCTACAAAGCAATTAGCCGAGCTCTAGACAGCACAGACATTCAACAACAACACATCATTTGCAGACTATAATTACTGGATTGTAGGGGTGTAACGTTAAGTGTATTTGTATTGAACCGTTTCGGTACGGGGGTTTAGGTTCGGTGCGGAGGTGTACCGAACAAGTACACATGCTAGCAGCGACCGGGCTAGGACGACATGTAAAAGCCAGAGCTATAAGACCATCCAACCGGACGAGTTTCCACACGGACATATTAAGTAGCGTACCGCACGTTGTGTAAACATTACACACCGAGGCACAACACACAGCATGCTAGATAGACTGACCACACCTCCTCTTTTCACCGGACATGTCCTCTTTTGCGGGGCTGTCCGGGTGGAGTTTCTTAAATGCCTCAAATGTCCGGCATTTTGAGTTAGGGTTGCGTGTATTTTCATTGTTCGTTCAGGGTTATGAAGGGGTTAAAAACAAGACAATTTGTGCACGCAGCAGCATTTGTGAGGGAGGGGCAGAGACAGAGAGAGAGAGAGAGTTATGATAAACGCGCTAACAAAATAAGATTCTCAGAAAGCTGGCGTGCACAAGTGATGTGCACGCCAGCTTTCTGAGGGATCGCTTGTGCACGCCAGTTTTCCGAGACTCTGTATTTAGTTAGCGCAGGCAGCATGAAGCAGGGCTTTTATTGTGAAGATAGGAAATGTGCAGTCGGCCTTTAGAGTTTTGACGGAAGGTACGGCGCGAGAGTCTGTTGAAATAAAAAGTGTTTCTCGCCTTCCTCTCGGTCATATTTTCATAATAATGATCTTGCAGCAGCCAGCGTCATCTCACAAGACCCTCCGGTACCGTGAATGTCATTTAAGTGACGTCTTGGTGAAGATTGATGATCACTCATTTTTAGGTCTATTTTTTTTAAAAGCCTGGCTGGAGATCGACTGACACACCCCCCGCGGTCGACTGGTAGCTCGCGATCGACGTAATGGGCACCCCTGCCTTTAAGGATCCATCCATCCATCCATTTTCTACCGCTTATTCCCTTTTGGGGTCGCGGGGGGGCGCTGGCGCCTATCTCAGCTACAATCGGGTGGAAGGCGGGGTACACCCTGGACAAGTCGCCACCTCATCGCAGGGCCAACACAGATAGACAGACAACATTCACACACTAGGGCCAATTTAGTGTTGCCAATCAACCTATCCCCAGGTGCATGTCTTTGGAAGTGGGAGGAAGCCGGAGTACCCGGAGGGAACCCACGCATTCACGGGGAGAACATGCAAACTCCACACAGAAAGATCCCAAGCCTGGATTTGAACCCAGGACTGCAGGACCTTCGTATTGTGAGGCAGACGCACTAACCCCTCTGCCACCGTGAAGCCCTAGCTAGGCTTTTAAGGATGCATTCAAAAATTATGAACAAAAGATTATTGTTTTCTTGTTGCCTCAGGCAAGCATTCTCAAACAGAAACTCAAACTCTAAACATGTTCGCCACTCTCGCCACACAGCACTTACAGCTGCAGAATTGGGGATCAGACAAGACTGCCCCACCCTTGACCACAAACAAACATGGGCACACAGTAGGGGAACACCAAACTGCTTTATAAAGACGATGATGTGGTGATGGTCAACATTTACGTTCAAAGCGTGCTTAAAAAGCAGCAATATAGAATGATTTACTCACTTCTAAACAAAAGGGGTGAACCCAAACATGTACTTTGAGCTTCTCTCAGCGGGCTTGGATGCTAAATAAAGAGCCAAGTTGACGTTTCTCGTGTCAGGGATGAACCTCAGTGACCTGACTAAACGCCGCAACATCAGCCACAAGCTGCGTGAGTGTCAGCAAGCCGGAACAGGAGGGGGGATAGGAGCACTCGGCAGGGGGGGTCAGGGGAGTGGAACGGGAAGGCACATATCTCTCAGCAGGAGACAGGCGACCGCAGCTTTCACTGGGACACGGCGGCACTGGTGATTTGATGGCAGCAGCGTGCGCCTCCTCAAAGGGAAGGTAGTTGGCTGGAGCAGAACAGGGGTGTGACAATTAGGATGAGACAGATGCGACGCGGCGAGTGAGAACAAGCCAGAAGCGCCGGATCAACCTCGTAACGTGCCCTGGAGGCCGCCCCAATTAACATACTCAATTAGCTCGGCTTCACGGTGGCAGAGGGGTTAGTGGGTCTGCCTCACAATACGAAGGTCCTGCAGTCCTGGGTTCAAATCCAGGCTGGGGATCTTTCTGTGTGGAGTTTGCATGTTCTCCCCGTGAATGCGTGGGTTCCCTCCGGGTACTCCGGCTTCCTCCCACCTCCAAAGACATGCACCTGGGGATAGGCCCCTCCCACTTCCAAAGACATGCACCTGGGGATAGGCCCCTCCCACCTCCAAAGACATGCACCTGGGGATAGGTTGATTGGCAACATTAAATTGGCCCTAGTGTGTGAATGTTGTCTGTCTATCTGTGTTGGCCCTGCGATGAGGTGGCGACTTGTCCAGGGTGTACCCCGCCTTCCGCCCGATTGTAGCTGAGATAGGCGCCAGCGCCCCCCGCGACCCCTAAAAGGGAATAAGCGGTAGAAAATGGATGGATGGATGGAATTAGCTCGAGATAATCGTGGAAAAACATGCGACGGAATGCATGTTTTTTTTTCTGCGAAAAATATGAAGTAGACCCCATATAAAAAAGCAACACCAACATCCATCTATCTACTGTAGCTATTAGGGATGCACTGAAATGAAAATTTGTGGCCGAAGCTGAATAAAATTTAAACGCTTGGCCGAAGGCCGAATACTGAATAATGAATGCAGTTTCTCACAATTTTTTTTATATCGCATAAATAGCCTAGAATACATATTTAGACATGTTTTTCATCCATCCAGCCATTCATTTTCTACCGCTTATTCCCTTTTGAGGTCGCGGGGGGCGCTGGGGCCTATCTCAGCTACAATCGGGCGGAAGGCGGGGTGCACCTTGGACAAGTCGCCCCCTCATCGCAGGGCCAACACAGATAGACAGACAACATTCACACACTAGGGCCAATTTAGTGTTGCCAATCAACCTATCCCCAGGTGCATGTCTTTGGAGGTGGGAGGAAGCCGGAGTACCCGGAGGGAACCCACGCATTCACGGGGAGAACATGCAAACTCCACACAGAAAGATCCCGAGCCTGGATTTGAACCCAGGACTGCAGGACCTTCGTATTGTGAGGCAGACGCACTAACCCCTCTTCCACCGTGAAGCCCCATGTTTTTCAAATACACCGTCGCTGTATAACACCGGCGGGCCAGCTCTAATGTTAATTTGACATTGCCTCAAGGGCCATATGAAATTACACGGCGGGCCAAATTTGACACCCATGTGCTAAGGCAGGGGTGCCCATTACGTCGATCGCGAGCTACCAGTCGACCGCGGGGGGTGTGTCAGTCGATCTCCAGCCAGGCTTTTAAAAAAAAATAGACCTAAAAATGAGTGATCATCAATCTTCACCAAGACGTCACTTAAATGACATTCACGGTACCGGAGGGTCTTGTGAGATGACGCTGGCTGCTGCAAGATCATTATTATGAAAATATGACCGAGAGGAAGGCGAGAAACACTTTTTATTTCAACAGACTCTCGCGCCGTACCTTCGGTCAAAACTCTAAAGGCCGACTGCACATTTCCTATCTTCACAATAAAAGCCCTGCTTCATGTGGTCAGATTAAGACAAAATAGAACTTTTTGGTATAAACTCAACTCGTCGTGTTTGGAGGAAGAAGAATACTGAGTTGCATCCCAAGAACACCATACCTACTGTGAAGCATGGGGGTGGAAACATCATGCTTTGGGGCTGTTTTTCTGCTAAGGGGACAGGACGATTGATCCGTGTTAAGGAAAGAATGAATGGGGCCATGTATCGTGAGATTTGGAGCCAAAACCTCCTTTGAATGGTTGACCAAATATTTATTTTCCACCATAAATTACAAATAAATTCCTTCAAATTCCTACAATGTGAATTCCTGGATTTTTTTTTCACATTCTGTCTCTCACAGTTGAAGTGTACCTAGGATGAACATTACAGACCTCTGTCATCATTTTAAGTGGGAGAACTTGCACAATCGCTGGCTGACTAAATACTTTTTTTGCCCCACTGTATATACAGTACAGGGCAAAAGTTCGGACACACCTTCACATTTAATGTGTTTTCTTTATTTACATAGTAGATTGTCACTGAAGGAATCAAAACTATGAATGAACACATGTGGAGTTATGTACTTCACAAAAAAAACGGTGAAATAACTGAAAACATGTTTTTATATTCGAGTTTCTTCAAAATAAACACTGACTCTGATTACTTTTTCGCACACTCTTGGCATTCTCTCGATAAGCTTCAAGAGGTAGTCACCTGAAATGTGTTTTACTTCACAGGTGTGCTCGAAGCTCATCGAGAGAATGCCAAGAGTGTGCAAAGCAGTAACCCGATCAAAGGGTGGCTATTTTGAAGAAATGAGAATATCAAACATGTTTTCAATTTTTTCACCTTTTTTTCGTTAAGTACATAACTCCACATAGTTGTGATGCCTTCAGTGACAATCTCCTACGTAAATAGTCATGAGAATAAAGAAAACGTATCGATTGAGGAGAAGGTGTGTCCATTTTTTGGGGCCTGTACTGTATTTACAGTATACATGTTCAAAGATAAATTACGATACTTCGGGAAAAGGTGGGGTGAGGTTTCATTTGCAATCTGGAAAAGCATCCAGAGTCACAAATCTTGCAAACAGACTCATAAAATGGGTGATACATGTGACTTTAGAGCAAAATGCACCCACAATTTACACCAAAAATATCCAATCCCGAAGCCAAAGTACTCGGAGAAAACTAATGCATAATGGCGATAACATGCCAATTCCACTCAAAGATGCCCAAATAGAGATTTAAACTAGAGATGTCCCATAATGGCTTTTTTGCCGATATCCGATATTCCAATATTGTCAAACACCTACTAACCGATTCTGATATCAACCGATATCGATATATACAGTCGTGGAGTTAACACATTACTATGCCTAATTTTGTTGTGATGCCCTGCTGGATGCATTAAATAACGTAACAAGGTTTTCCAAAATAAATCCACTCAAGTTATGGAAAAAAAATGCCAACATGGCACTGCCATATTTATTATTGAAGTCACAAAATGCATTTTTTTTTAATATGCCTCAAAACAGCAGCTTGGAATTTGGGACATGCTCTCCTTGAAAGAGCATGAGGAGGTCGAGGTGGGCGGGGTTGTTGGGGGTAGGAGGTAGCGGGGGGTGTATATTGTAGCGTCCCGAAAGAGTTAGTGCTGCAAGGAATTCTGTGTATTTGTTCTGTTGTGTTACGATGCAGATGTTCGTCCGAAATGTGTTCGTCATTCTTATTTGGTGTGGGCTCAGAGTGTGGCGCATATTTGTAACAGTGTTAAAAGTTGTTTAGACGGCCACCCTCAGTGTGACCTGTATGGCTGTTGAACAAGTATGCTTTGCATTCATTTGTGAATGTGAAAAGCCGTAGATATTTTATGTGACGGGGCTGGCACGCAAAGGCAGTGTCTTTAAGGTTTATTGGTGCTCTGTACTTCTCCCCACGTCCGTGTACACAGCCACGTTTTAAAAAGTCATACAATTTACTTCATGAAACCGATAGTGCTGCAAGGGAGTCTGGGTATTTTTTCTGTTGTGTTTATGTTGTGTTACGGTGCGGATGTTTGTCCGAAATGTGTTAGTCTTTCTTGTTTTGTGTGGGTTCACAGTGTGGCGCATATTTGTAACAGTGTTAAAAGTTGTTTATACGGCCACCCTCAGTGTGACCTGTATGGCTGTTGACCAAGTATGCTTTGCATTCACTTGTGAATGTGAAAAGCCGTAGATATTATGTGACTGGGCTGGCACGCAAAGGCAGTGTCTTTAAGGTTTATTGGTGCTCTGTACTTCTCCCCACGTCCGTGTACACAGCCACGTTTTAAAAAGTCATACAATTTACTTCATGAAACCGATAGTTCTGCAAGGGGTTCTGGGTATTTTTTCTGTTGTGTTTATGTTGTGTTACGGTGCGGATGTTCGTCCGAAATGTGTTCGCCATTCTTGTTTTGTGTGGGTTCACAGTGTGGCGCATATTTGTAACAGTGTTAAAGTTGTTTAGACGGCCACCCTCAGTGTGACATGTATGGCTGTTGAACAAGTATGCTTTGCATTCACTTGTGAATGTGAAAAGCCGTAGATAATATGTGACTGGGCTGGCACGCAAAGGCAGTGTCTTTAAGGTTTATTGGTGCTCTGTACTTCTCCCCACGTCCGTGTACACAGCCACGTTTTAAAAAGTCATACAATTTACTTTATGAAACCGATAGTGCTGCAAGGGAGTCTGGGTATTTTTTCTGTTGTGTTTATGTTGTGTTACGGTGCGGATGTTTGTCCGAAATGTGTTTGTCATTCTTGTTTGGTGTGGGTTCACAGTGTGGCGCATATTTGTAACAGTGTTAAAGTTGTTTATACGGCCACCCTCAGTGTGACCTGTATGGCCGTTGAACAAGTATGCTTTGCATTCACTTGTGAATGTGAAAAGCCGTAGATATTATGTGACTGGACTGGCACGCAAAGGCAGTGTCTTTAAGGTTTATTGGTGCTCTGTACTTCTCCCCACGTCCGTATATAAAGCGACGTTTTAAAAAGTCATACAATTTACTTTATGAAACTGATAGTGCTGCAAGGGGTTCTGGGTATTTTTTCTGTTGTGTTTATGTTGTGTTACGGTGCGGATGTTCGTCCAAAATGTGTTCGCCATTCTTGTTTTGTGTGGCGCATATTTGTAACAGTGTTAAAAGTTGTTTATACGGCCACCCTCAGTGTGACCTGTATGGCTGTTGAACAAGTATGCTTTGCATTCCCTTGTGAATGTGAAAAGCCGTAGATATTATGTGACTGGGCTGGCACGCAAAGGCAGTGTCTTTAAGGTTTAGTGGTGCTCTGTACTTCTCCCCACGTCCGTGTACACAGCCACGTTTTAAAAAGTCATACAATTTACTTTTATGAAACCGATAGTGCTGCAAGGGAGTCTGGGTATTTTTTCTGTTGTGTTTATGTTGTGTTACGGTGCGGATGTTTGTCCGAAATGTGTTCGTCATTCTTGTTTTGTGTGGGTTCACAGTGTGGCGCATATTTGTAACAGTGTTAAAGTTGTTTAGACGGCCACCCTCAGTGTGACCTGTATGGCTGTTGAACAAGTATGCATTACATTCCCTTGTGAATGTGAAAAGCCGTAGATATTATGTGACTGGGCTGGCACGCAAAGGCAGTGTCTTTAAGGTTTATTGGTGCTCTGTACTTCTCCCCACGTCCGTGTACACAGCGACGTTTTAAAAAGTCATACAATTTACTTTATGAAACCGATAGTGCTGCAAGGGAATCTGGGTATTGTTTCTGTTGTGTTACGGTGCAGATGTTCGTCCGAAATGTGGTTGTCATTCTTGTTTTGTGTGGGTTCACAGTGTGGCGCATATTTGTAACAGTGTTAAAGTTGTCCATACGGCAACCCTCAGTGTGACCTGTATGGCTGTTGAACAAGTATGCTTTGCATTCACTTGTGAATGTGAAAAGCCGTAGATATTATGTGACTGGGCTGGCACGCAAAGGCAGTGCCTTTAAGGTTTATTGGTGCTCTGTACTTCTCCCCACGTCCGTGTACACAGCCACGTTTTAAAAAGTCATACAATTTACTTCATGAAACCGATAGTGCTGCAAGGGATTCTGGGTATTTTTTCTGTTGTGTTTATGTTGTGTTACGGTGCGGATGTTCGTCCGAAATGTGTTCGCCATTCTTGTTTTGTGTGGCGCATATTTGTAACAGTGTTAAAAGTTGTTTATACGGCCACCCTCAGTGTGACCTGTATGGCTGTTGAACAAGTATGCTTTGCATTCACTTGTGAATGTGAAAAGCCGTAGATATTATGTGACTGGGCTGGCACGCAAAGGCAGTGTCTTTAAGGTTTATTGGTGCTCTGTACTTCTCCCCACGTCCGTGTACACAGCCACGTTTTAAAAAGTCATACAATTTACTTTATGAAACCGATAGTGCTGCAAGGGCATCTGGGTATTTTTTCTGTTGTGTTTATGTTGTGTTACGGTGCGGATGTTCGTCCGAAATGTGTTCATCATTCTTGTTTTGTGTGGGTTCACAGTGTGGCGCATATTTGTAACAGTGTTAAAGTTGTCTATACGGCCACCCTCAGTGTGACCTGTATGGCTGTTGAACAAGTATGCTTTGCATTCTCTTGTGAATGTGAAAAGCCGTAGATATTATGTGACTGGGCTGGCACGCAAAGGCAGTGCCTTTAAGGTTTATTGGTGCTCTGTACTTCTCCCCACGTCCGTGTACACAGCCACGTTTTAAAAAGTCATACAATTTACTTCATGAAACCGATAGTGCTGCAAGGGAGTCTGGGTATTTTTTCTGTTGTGTTTATGTTGTGTTACGGTGCGGATGTTCGTCCGAAATGTGTTCGCCATTCTTGTTTTGTGTGGCGCATATTTGTAACAGTGTTAAAAGTTGTTTATACGGCCACCCTCAGTGTGACCTGTATGGCTGTTGAACAAGTATGCTTTGCATTCCCTTGTGAATGTGAAAAGCCGTAGATATTATGTGACTGGGCTGGCACGCAAAGGCAGTGTCTTTAAGGTTTATTGGTGCTCTGTACTTCTCCCCACTTCCGTGTACGCAGCAACGTTTTAAAAAGTCATACAATTTACTTTATGAAACCGATAGTGCTGCAAGGGGATCTGGGTATTTTTTCTGTTGTGTTTATGTTGTGTTACGGTGCGGATGTTCGTCCGAAATGTGTTCGCCATTCTTGTTTTGTGTGGGTTCACAGTGTGGCGCATATTTGTAACAGTGTTAAAGTTGTTTAGACGGCCACCCTCAGTGTGACCTGTATGGCTGTTGACCAAGTATGCGTTGCATTCCCTTATGTGTGTGAGAAAAGCCGTAGGTATTATGTGTTCTGGGCAGTGCCTTTAAGGTTTCTGAACTTCTAATTTATTTTTTGCATGTGGTATTGCAGGAAATGCAAGTAGAAACAGCCTTTTTATGATGAATCAAAGGGAGTGTAAAACCTCTCCGGCCTTAAGATATTAAAAAGGGTGTAGAAAAAGTCAGCATGGACGTCATGGAAGCACACGAGCTCGTCTGGACAGACTGAGAGAGGCTCCAACCTTCCATCAGAGGACTTAAAAGCACATCACTCCACACTATATGACTAACACATGCCAGTTTACTTTCTCCAGCCCATTTGTCAAGTAAAATCTTCATTTCACTGCAGGGCGCTCACATCAGAGGCAATATGGTTCAATCACATTTGTATAATCTTTTAAGAGTCGAATTGTTGGTTTTTTTTTTTCCATTGTGCAGCCAGTGAGTTATGCATCGCCACAAAGCCACAGTTCAGTTTCTGGCAACAAAGCAAAGACAAAAGCCGGTGCCAGTCCGTCCAAACCCAATTGTGTTTATAGCCTTGGCTTCTGGAGTCATCACGAATGAGGTGCACTTCTTTACTTAAAACTACAAGTCGCTGTGTCTAACTGAATAGGGTTGTTAAATTCATAACCAAGCTTGATGAATAGAATCCACTTACAACACTTTGTACTACACAAATCACGAAAGTGCCGTCAGACGAGCAGGAGGTGATCATCAGGCCATGCTTTTCTACCGTTAAAAAGCCCAGCTGGAGCGGGAGATTGAGTTTCAGCCACTGGCCAGGCTCGTTTCGGACTAGAACTGGAGGCTGGGAGATCATCTCTGTGCACTTAAGGAGCACATTCTTTGCCCTGTTCCACAGACTCCCAAAGGAACGAGAGGATCATGTGGCCTCGGACAACAGATGACCCAAAGAAACAGCATCTTCATAACTTGGTCGTCCACTTTTGTCCTGCCCTAGTTCAGGGGTCAACGACCTTTTTGAAACCAAGAGCTACTTCTTGGGTACTGATTAATGCGAAGGGCTACCAGTTTGATACACACGCCGGACAATAGTCAGTTGGAAGCGTGTCTTAATGAAATTAAACAATGGATGTCCGCTAACTTTTTGCAACTTAACGCCAAAAAAACGGAAATGCTGATTATCGGTCCTGCTAGACACCGACCTCTATTTAATAATACAACTTTAACATTTGACAACCAAATAATAAAACAAGGCGACACGGTAAAGAATCTGGGTATTATCTTCGACCCAACTCTCTCCTTTGAGTCACACATTAAAAGCGTTACTAAAACGGCCTTCTTTCATCTCCGTAATATCGCATTTTGTCCACTAAACACGCCGAGATCATTATCCATGCGTTTGTTACGTCTCGTCTCGATTACTGTAACGTATTATTTTCGGGTCCCCCCATGTCTAGCATTAAAAGATTACAGTTGGTACAAAATGCGGCTGCTAGACTTTTGACAAGAACAAGAAAGTTTGATCACATTACGCCTGTACTGGCTCACCTGCACTGGCTTCCTGTGCACTTAAGATGTGACTTTAAGGTTTTACTACTTACGTATAAAATACTACACGGTCTAGCTCCAGCCTATCTTGCCGATTGTATTGTACCATATGTCCCGGCAAGAAATCTGCCTTCAAAAGACTCCGGCTTATTAGTGATTCCTAGAGCCCAAAAAAAGTCTGCGGGCTATAGAGCGTTTTCCGTTCGGGCTCCAGTACTCTGGAATGCCCTCCCGGTAACAGTTCGAGATGCTACCTCAGTAGAAGCATTTAAGTCTCACCTTAAAACTCATCTGTATAATCTAGCCTTTAAATAGACCTCCTTTTTAGACCAGTTGATCTGCCGCTTCTTTTCTTTCTCCTATGTCCCCCCCTCCCTTGTGGAGGGGGTCCGGTCCGATGACCATGGATGAAGTACTGGCTGTCCAGAGTCGAGACCCAGGATGGACCGCTCGTCGGGACCCAGGATGGACCGCTCGCCTGTATCGGTTGGGGACATCTCTACGCTGCTGATCCGCCTCCGCTTGAGATGGTCTCCTGTGGACGGGACTCTCGCTGCTGTCTTGGATCCGCTTGAACTGAACTCTCGCGGCTGTGTCGGAGCCACTATGGATTGAACTTTCACAGTATCATGTTAGACCCGCTCCACATCCATTGCTTTCGGTCCCCTAGAGAGGGGGGGTTTCCCACATCTGGGGTCCTCTCCAAGGTTTCTCATAGTCAGCATTGTCACTGGCGTCCCACTGGATGTGAATTCTCCCTGCCCACTGGGTGTAAGTTTTCCTTGCCCTTTTGTGGGTTCTTCCGAGGATGTTGTAGTCGTAATGATTTGTGCAGTCCTTTGAGACATTTGTGATTTGGGGCTATATAAATAAACATTGATTGATTGATAAATACATTGCTAGAAATAGCCAATTTGCTCAATTTACCTTTAACTCTGTTATTATTAATAATTAATGATATTTATACTTGTGGAAACACTGATCATCTTTATGATTTCTCACAATAAATATATATATATATATAGAAACAGATAAATACCTCCCCACCCCTAAAAAAAGGGTATTTCTGTCTGTCATTCCATCGTATATTTTTTTTACTTCTGTAAATGATGAAAAAAACACTTAATTGAACGGTTTAAAAGAGGAGAAAACACGAAAAAAATTATAATTGAATTTTGAAACATAGTTTATCTACTCTTTAATATTCAAAATTCAACCGAAAAAAAGAAGAGAAAAACTAGCTAATTCGAATCTTTTTGAAATTTTTTAAAAAAAGAATTTATGGAACACCATTAGTAATTTTTCCTAATTAAAATTGATTTTAGAATGTTGATGACATGTTTTAAATAGGTTAAAATCCAATCTGCACTTTGTTAGAATATATAACAAATTAGACCAAGCTATATTTCTAACAAAGACAAATCATTAGTTCTTCTAGATTTTCCAGAACAAAAATTTTAAAAGAAAAGCAAAAGACTTTGAAATAAGATTTAAATTTGATTCTACAGATTTTTTAGATTTGCCAGAATATTTTTTTTGAATTTTAATCATAAAAAGTTTAAAGAAATATTTCACAAATTTTCTTCGTCGAACAAACAGAAGCTACTCCGACCATCTGTTTCAATCCATGCGTAATCTGTTGAATCGCTTAAATCGCTGAAATCCGAGTTTGAATCCGAGCTAATGTCGCTATATCTTGCTGTGCTATTCCCATTGTTTGTTTGCATTGGCAGCACTGTATGACGTCACAGGGAAATGGATAGTGGTTTCGAAGATAGCGAAAATAAGGCACTTTAACGCTTTATTTAGGGATATTCCGAGACTGGTAAAATTTTGAAAAAAACTTCAAAAAATACAACAAGCCACTGGGAACTGATTTTTATTGTTTTTAACCCTTTTGAAATTGTGATAATGTTCCCCTTTAACACAGAGCGGTCAAGCGAACATATTTTCTCTACGTCAACCAGCATGTTTTTGGATGGGGAAATTGTGACGTATATATATCTCTTACCGGAGACATCAATGGATTATTTGTGGTCCTGCAGCAGCTGTCATGTCAGAAAAGGTAGCTGTGAGCTTGGCTTCTCTCTGAGACACTGCGTGTTCACCGCAGCCATCCGACCTCGAGGTATGTCTTTACAATCTTTAAAATCTCACTAAAACACTATTAAAACAATAAACAGATAAGGGATCTTCTAGAATTATCCTAGTAAATCCGTCTAAAAATCTCTGAATCGCTCATTAACTTTATTTATTTTTTCTAGTCCTTCGCTATCAATATCCTCAGCCACGAATCTTTCATCTTCGCTCGAATGAATGGGGAAATTGCCGTTTTCTCGGTCCGAATAGCTCTTTTTGTTGGAGGCTCCCATTATAAACAATGTGAGGAACCTCACACGGGTTCTCTACTAAATCCTTTCAGCAAAAATATGGCAATATCGTGAAATGATCAAGTATGACACATAGAATGGACCTGCTATCCCCGTTTAAATAAGAACATCTCATTTCAGTAGGCCTTTAAGGCCCAGTTGAATTGATTAATATGCTCAGAACTGGTGATGCTGGTTATTTTTCAGATCATACAGTCAACAGCGCTCACCATGAATGTTCAAATATTTACATTTAATGGCCGATTCACTCATGGACGATCGGTATCGATTGGGGATCATAAAAACATGATCAGACTCAGCACACAAAGTACATATTCGATATATATCAAAATACCATCAAATTGAAAATAATCAATCAATCAATCAATGTTTACTTATATAGCCCTAAATCACTAGTGTCTCAAAGGGCTGCACAAACCACTACCACATCCTCGGTAGGCCCACATAAGGGCAAGGAAAAACTCACACCCAGTGGGACGTCGGTGACAATGATGACTATGAGAACCTTGGAGAGGAGGAAAGCAATGGATGTCGAGCGGGTCTAACATGATACTGTGAAAGTTCAATCCATAATGGATCCAACACAGTCGCGAGAGTCCAGTCCAAAGCGGACCCAACACAGCAGCGAGAGTCCCGTTCACAGCGGAGCCAGCAGGAAACCATCCCAAGCGGAGGCATATCAGCAGCGCAGAGATGTCCCCAGCCGATACACAAGCAAAATAACATGCCAGCTCCTATTTTAAGAAAACCACGATATGAGCGAGTATACTTTCACACGCACCTTCTGCGGCTGAAAAACATCGTGCAAACGCAGTGCACAATAATTGAAATTACTGTGGTTAAACCCAGAGACCTTAAAACGTTTCAAAACATTTCCCCGGCTCATTATTTTTAGAGACAGACTACACGACATGAGCAACAATAAAAGCCCACAAAGGCAGCATCTCGCCTTTTGTTCCCATCCTGGGATGTCCAGATGCAATATCCTCAAGAAATACATCATTTTGACAACACCAAAGCTTGAATAGTCCAAATAAATTGAACCAAAATGAAACTCTCAGTTTTCTCATATATCTTGGTCTGCAAAATCATACATCATTTGCATGAATGAAGATCCGACCAGGGCCAACGGTGATGTAAATTTGACTGAAAGAATACGGTATTTCCTGCCTCGATATTCATTCTGCTCAAGAAAATCAATCAATCAATCAATGTTTATTTATATAGCCCCAAATCACAAATGTCTCAAAGGACTGCACAAATCATTACGACTACAACATCCTCGGAAGAACCCACAAAAGGGCAAGGAAAACTCACACCCAGTGGGCAGGGAGAATTCACATCCAGTGGGACGCCAGTGACAATGCTGACTATGAGAAACCTTGGAGAGGACCTCAGATGTGGGCAACCCCCCCCCCCTCTAGGGGACCGAAAGCAATGGATGTCGAGCGGGTCTAACATGATACTGTGAAAGTTCAATCCATAGTGGCTCCAACACAGCCGCGAGAGTTCAGTTCAAAGCGGATCCAAGACAGCAGCGAGAGTCCCGTCCACAGGAAACCATCTCAAGCGGATCAGCAGCGTAGAGATGTCCCCAACCGATACAGGCGAGCGGTCCATCCTGGGTCCCGACGAGCGGTCCATCCTAGGTCTCGACTCTGGACAGCCAGTACTTCATCCATGGTCATCGGACCGGACCCCCTCCACAAGGGAGGGGGGGGGCATAGGAGAAAGAAAAGAAGCGGCAGATCAACTGGTCTAAAAAGGAGGTCTATTTAAAGGCTAGAGTATACAGATGAGTTTTAAGGTGAGACTTAAATGCTTCTACTGAGGTGGCATCTCGAACTGTTACCGGGAGGGCATTCCAGAGTACTGGAGCCCAAACGGAAAACGCTCTATAGCCCGCAGACTTTTTTTGGGCTCTAGGAATCACTAATAAGCCGGAGTCTTTTGAACGCAGATTTCTTGCCGGGACATATGGTACAATACAATCGGCAAGATAGGATGGAGCTAGACCGTGTAGTATTTTATACGTAAGTAGTAAAACCTTAAAGTCACATCTTAAGTGCACAGGAAGCCAGTGCAGGTGAGCCAGTATAGGTATATATGTATGTATATATGTATATAAAGGTATATACAGTACAGGCGTAATATGATCAAACTTTCTTGTTCTTGTCAAAAGTCTAGCAGCCGCATTTTGTACCAACTGTAATCTTTTAATGCTAGACATGGGGAGACCCGAAAATAATACGTTACAGTAATCGAGACGAGACGTAACAAACGCATGGATAATGATCTCGGCGTCTTTAGTGGACAATAAATAAACCATAAAATAAATAGAACATTGTCTACCGCTGTTTTTCCAAGTTATATTAGATTATGGGATTGTTGGATTCATTGATCATACGTTGTATAGAGCAGGGGTCACCAGTGCGGTGCCCGCGGTCTCCAGGTCGCCCGTAAGGACCAGATGAGTCGCCCGCTGGCCTGTTCTAAAAATAGCTCAAATAGCAGCACTTACCAGTGAGCTGCCTCTATTTTTGAAAATTTTATTTATTTACTAGCAAGCTGGTCTCGCTTTGCTCGGCATTTTTAATTCGAAGAGAGACAAAACTCAAATAGAATTTGAAAATCCAAGAAAATATTTTAAGGACTTGGTCTTTACTTGTTTAAATAAATTCATTATTTTTTTTTACTTTGCTTCTTATAACTTTCAGAAAGACAATTTTAGAGAAAAAAGTTGGAATGGTTTGTTGTGAATGTGGATCCCGACTTAACAGACTGAAAAACTTATTGGGGTGTTACCATTTAGTGGTCAATTGTACGGAAAATGTACTGTACTGTGCAATCTACTAATAAAAGTATCAATCAATCAATCAATCAATCCCGATATGCAGACCACAGTGGGAGGCAGAGTGCAGGTAAAAAAAGGTATGTAATGCTTAAACCCGAAATAAACGAAAGGGAAAGGAAAAGGCTATGCAAAACAAAAGTCAAACTGAACTGGCTACAAAGTAAAAACACGGAATGCTGGACGACAGCAAAAACCTACGGCGTCCAGAAAAGTACATCCGTACGTGACACAAAGAAGAATAGCAACAACGTAGATAGCCATTTTTTAACGTTTTCAGCTGGTGGTGTGCAAAAGGAGTTTTTTTTTATGACAAAAATGTGCCTTGCCTTAAAAAAGGTTGAAAAACACAGTGTTACGCAATGTAAGATTTGAGAGCCAGATGCAGTCATCAAAAAGAGCCACATCTGGCTTTAGAGCAGGGGTAGGGAACCTATGGCTCTCGAGCCAGATGTGGCTCTTTTTGATGACCACATCTGGCTCTCAGATAAATCTAACCTGACGTTGCTTAACACGATAAGTAATGAATAATTCCGCTGGTAATCACAGTGTTAAAAATAAAATATAAAACAGTCACATGCATTTTAATCCATCCATCCGTTTCTATCGCACTTGTTAATGAAGTCGCATAAATGTTCAAAAGTATTTTATTTGTTATTGGTTACCTTCAGAATAACAATGTTATTAAAAAGAATAAGAGATGCACGCATTTAGTTGTTGTATTTAGGGAAAGTCCAAATAAAAGAGGAGGCGTAGAATACAAGGGTGCAGGTCTACATGTTTCTCCTCATTGAGCTAAATTTAATTCAGTCTCTGTTTAATTCCTTGCTTCTTGTCTGTTTAATAAATGTCATCAGTGTTAAAAACATTATACGGCTCTCACGAAAATCCATCCATCCATTTTCTACCGCTTATTCCCTTTTGGGGTCGCGGGGGGCCGCTGGCGCCTATCTCAGCTACAATCGGGCGGAAGGCGGGGTACACCCTGGACAAGTCGCCACCTCATCGCAGGGCCAACACAGATAGACAGACAACATTCACACTCACATTCACACACTAGGGACCATTTTTTTAGTGTTGCCAATCAACCTATCCCCAGGTGCATGTCTTTGGAGGTGGGAGGAAGCCGGAGTACCCGGAGGGAACCCACGCATTCACGGGGAGAACATGCAAACTCCACACAGAAAGATCCCGAGCCTGGATTTGAACCCAAGACTGCAGGACCTTCGTATTGTGAGGCAGACGCACTAAATTTTAAGGTACCATATAATCTAATTAAAACACTAGTAACACAATAAGCAGATAAGGGATTTTCCAGAATGATCCTAGTAAATGTGTCTAATAACATCTGAATCGCTCCCAAGGCAATCGCCTTTTTTTTTTCTAGTCATTCACTCTCATTATCCTCATCCACGAATCTTTCATCCTCGCTCGAATTAATGGGGAAATTGTCGCTTTCTCGGTCCGAATCGCTCTAGCTGCTGGTGGCTATGATTGTAAACAATATTTGAAAATAATTGGCTTTCATGGCTCTTTCAGCCAACAAGGTTCCCGACCCCTGCTCTAGAGCCATAGGTTCCCGACCCCTGCCCTAGAGGATTCCGCTTCAGGCAATCGGCCCCTGTGACCTTTGATCGACAGTAACACGGTTTGACTAACTGCTTGACATTTCGCATTTTGAGAAAAGACTTTCAAATGTTTGAACGTGCCTAAGGCCTATAAAGCACGGACATTTTGACAGTACATTAGGAGAAAATAAAGCCGTGTTGGATGTAAAAAATGATAAAAGGCTCTGCCACTGTGCATATGTCATCACCCAGCTTTGAATATTTGAAAGAGGCCCCGTTGGTATTTTCAGTCACCGGGGAAGATCATTTATTGTTTCCGGAAAGCTCTTTTGTCTTATGTTTCATCCCATGTGCATTCAAGCAGGCCGTTAATGCCATTGCTCCCGTTCCATTAGCCGACTCGATAACTTCATTGCATTAAGTCATATATATATATATATATATATATATATATATATATGTATTTAATTTTGTGATGCGCTTGTTGCAAGCTCGAATCCTTTGCTGACAAAACAGAAACAGCATCATATTGTATGAAGCCATCCATCCATCTTCGACCCGACCGCTTATCCGAGGTCGGGTCGCGGGGGCAACAGCCTAAGCAGGGAAACCCAGACTTCCTTCCCCCCAGCCACTTCGTCTAGCTCTTCCCGGGGGATCCTGACGCGTTCCCAGGCCAGCCGGTTGGACGTGCCCTAAACACCTCCCTAGTAAGGCGTTCGGGTGGCATCCTGACCAGATGCCCAAACCACCTCATCTGGCTCCTCTCCATGTGGAGGAGCAGCGGTTTTACTTTGAGTTCCTCCCAGATGACAGAGCTTCTCACCCTATCTCTAAGGGAGAGACCTGAAACTCATTTCGGCCACTTGTACCCGTGATCTTATCCTTTCGGTCATGACCCAAAGCTCATGACCATAGGTGAGGATGGGAACGTAGATCGACCGGTAAAATGAGAGCTTTGCCTTCCGGCTCAGCTCCTTCTTCACCACAACGGATCGGTACAACGTCCGCATTACTGAAGACGCCATGAATTGATTAATGTGGACCCCGACTTAAACAAGTTGAAAAACTTATTGGGGTGTTACCATTTAGTGGTCAATTGTACGGAATATGTACTGAACTGTGGAATCTACTAATAAAAGTATCAATCAATCAATCAATCAAAACGCCGCAGCGATCCGCCTGTCAATCTCACGATCCACTCTTCCCCCACTCGTGAACAAGACTCCTAGGTACTCGAACTCCTCCACTATGAAGCCACGTTTTTATAAAACTGCAGAAGGTGATGCATTTTTAAAACTAAGGGAAGTTATTTCCTTTGAAAAAAAAGAGACATTTTCTTCAATTAGCCTAAAATAAATGGGAAAATCGAAGGAAAAGCCAAAACTGTGCCAACCCAAGTGAAATCTAATCAAGAACTAATATTGCCGAACAAGCTAACCAAGGGAGAAAACACACAGAGGTCCTGTTCCAAATTAGTTTTGGCCCCGGTTTTTGTAACGTTTCGCTTTCTGAGTGTTTTGATTAACAAGTAATTGATAACTCCGGTGGCAGAATGTCTGGAATGTTGTGGATATTAGAGCTGAGGGGAAGTGAGGACACAAAAGGCAGAAAGAAAACGCTGCTTCCATCTTGTCAAAATAAGACAATCTAGCCCAGTGTTTTTCAAAATCGTTAAAAAAACGAAACTCAGTTGACAGTAAAAAGTCGTCGCAATTGTTGGATATAAATTTAAACCATACCAAACATACATCAATACAGCTCTTGTCTCAAATTAGGTGTACTGTCACCACCACGCCCTGACTTATATTGACTTTCTTGCTGTTCTCCTATGTGTAGTGTTTTTGTTCTTGTCTTGCGCTCCTATTTTGGTGGCTTTTTTCTCTTTTTTAGGTATTTTCCTGTAGCAATTTCATGTCTTCATTTGAGCGATATTTCCCACATATACTTTGTTTTAGCAATCAAGACTACTTCCATTGTTGCTATCCTTCTTTGTGTGGACGTTGTTGATTGTCAACAATGTCAACAGCTGCTCCACAGTAAGTCTTTGCTGTCGTCCAGCATTCTGTTTTTGTTCACTGTGTAGCCAGTTCAATTTTAGTTTCGTTCGGCATAGCCTTCCCCTAAGCGTCAATGCTTTTTCTTAAGGGCACTCTCACCTTTTATATATTTTTGGATTAAGCATTACACACATTTTTACCTGCACCCTTCCTTCCGCTGTTTTTGACATCTACAAAGCATTTAGCTACCGGCTGCTACCTACTGATATGGAAGAGTATTACACGGTTTTACTCTGCCGAGCTCTAGACAGTCAATTAATCAATCAATCAATCAATGTTTATTTATAAACGCGACCTGACCTTATCCGAGGTCAGGTCGCGGGGGCAGCAGCCTAAGCAGGGAAGCCCAGACTTCCCTCTCCCCAGCCACTTCGTCTAGCTCTTCCCGGGGGATCCCAGGCCAGCCGGGAGACATCAATCAATCAATCAATGTTTATTTATATAGCCCCAAATCACAAATGTCTCAAAGGACTGCACAAATCATTACGACTACAACATCCTCGGAAAAACCCACAGCACAGACACTCAACAACAACAGATAATTTGCAAACTATAATTACTGGTTTGCAAAAAATATTTTT
>NC_084622.1:62428158-62605658 GCF_033978795.1 Nerophis ophidion | reverse complement strand
CCGTTCGGGCTCCAGTACTCTGGAATGCCCTCCCGGTAACAGTTCGAGATGCCACCTCAGTAGAAGCATTTAAGTCTCACCTTAAAACTCATCTGTATACTCTAGCCTTTAAATAGACCTCCTTTTTAGACCAGTTGATCTGCCGCTTCTTTTCTTTCTCCTATGTCCCCCCCTCCCTTGTGGAGGGGGTCCGGTCCGATGACCATGGATGAAGTACTGGCTGTCCAGAGTCGAGACCCAGGATGGACCGCTCGCCTGTATCGGTTGGGGACATCTCTACGCTGCTGATCCGCTTGAGATGGTTTCCTGTGGACGGGACTCTCGCTGCTGTCTTGGATCCGCTTTGAACTGAACTCTCGCGGCTGTGTTGGAGCCACTATGGATTGAACTTTCACAGTATCATGTTAGACCCGCTCGACATCCACTGCTTTCGGTCCCCTAGAGGGGGGGGGGGGGGGGGGGTTGCCCACATCTGAGGTCCTCTCCAAGGTTTCTCGTAGTCAGCATTGTCACTGGCGTCCCACTGGATGTGAATTCTCTCTGCCCACTGGGTGTGAGTTTTCCTTGCCCTTTTGTGGGTTCTTCCGAGGATGTTGTAGTCGTAATGATTTGTGCAGTCCTTTGAGACATTTGTGATTTGGGGCTATATAAATAAACATTGATTGATTGATTGATGATTTCAACTGGTTTCTCTACAAAGCCCATTGAGGTTCTTAAGAGTATTTTATTTAATTACTCAATTAATCGGACAAATGAGTCACTGGATTACTTAAATTACTAAAATAATCCATAGCTGCATCTGCATTATTTACTGATGAATACCTCAAGAAACCTTTCAGCCTTGCAATGAAGAAAGTAAATCGACCTAATTGGCCCATGCCCCAACTAACCCTGCAAGAAGTAGGAACATCTCATATCACAATCCAATTTTGTTAACTCTTTTAACACACAAATAGAAAAAGTAAACTAAACAGGATTTATTGAATAAAGCCCTCAGCCCAACAAGAAGACGCTTTTTGTTCTCCGATGTGTTCTACCTTTTTGTTTACCCTCAGCCTGACCCATGTCGAATGCTTTGCAAGTCATCCAGTCTCCGTTAGACGAAGCCACGAAACAATCAGCCCTCTCACAACAGGAGGGCTTTTTGTCTCCGTCTGACCTTTTTCGCATGCACGCTAATAAATTGCTTTGATTTGTTCCTCCTCGCGTATTTCGAGCTCTTGTCTTTCTCATGGAAACGGGCATGGGTTGCAGAGGAGGCTTCTCGCATGCACCGCGTTGCCTGCTCCTGTTTGACCCGTAAAGGGGTTCAACAAGCGACCCCCACCAGATGGAGGGGACCAGCAGGGTGGGATGGAATGTCCATACAAAGAGGCTACAAATAATTGAATGGTGGGTCGGAGTCTTTTTGTCATTCTCATTCCCAAAGCTTTTACCATAAGGAGACTCGAGGCACCACTGAAGGATGAGCTTAAATCATGGCACATCAGCAAAGGAGGCCACTCTCTCACTGATGTTTATTGCATGGAAGCTTAAGTGCCCAAAGAACCTTTGAGAATGCCAGTGGAGCGGAAAGAAGACGACATTTTTAGTGCATGCACCATCTTTAGCCTCAATATTTGAAACATATGTGTTATTTTCGAGCCATAACCCTCCTTGGTCTAAATATTAAGAGGGATGAGGATGGGCGGCATGGCCTAAAACAGGGGTGCCCATTACGTCGATCGCGATCGACTGGTCGATCTCGGAGGGTGTGTCAGTCGATCTCAAGCCAGGCATTAAAAAATAGACATGAAAACGACGTCTGCATTTTGCACCGATTCAAGCTGCGACAGGTCGTCACGCTTCTTCATAAGGTAAGCATTTGATCCGTTGGGATGCTGCTGTGTGATATCAGGTTTCCTTACACAACACTACAGTACTAATAACTCTTCCCACCAATTGGAAAACTGGTGTGTAAAAAAAAAAAAATGGTGCTAAAATGAGTAATTGTTTTTCAGGTATATCTAAGGCAGTGTTTTTCAACCACTGTCCTGTAGGCATGATTACCAACGTTGAGACATCCAAATTCGGGAGATTGGGGGTCGGGACGGGATGAAGGGGGAGGAGTATATTTATAGCTAGAATTCACTGAATTTCAAGTATATATATATATATATATTATTATAATCAGTGTTAGGGATGCACCAAAATGAAAATTTGTGTCCGAAGCCAAATAAAATTTAAGCGCTTGGCCGAAGGCCGAATACCGAATAATGAATGCAGTTTTTCACAATTTTTTTTATATTGCATAAATAGCCTAGAACAGGGGTGCCCATTACGTCGATCGCGACCGACTGGTCGATCTCGGAGGGTGTGTCAGTCGATCTCAAGCCAGGCATTAAAAAATAGACATAAAAATGACGTCTGCATTTAGCACCGATTCAAGCTGCGACAGGTCGTCACGCTTCTTCATAAGGTAAGCATTTGATCCGTTGGGATGCTGCTATGTGACGCTGTGTGATATCAGGTTTCCTTACACAACACTACAGTACTAACAATTCTTCCCACCAATTGGAAAACTGGTGTGTAAAAAAAAAAAATGGTGCTAAAATGAGTAATTGTTTTTCAGGTATATCTAAGGCAGTGTTTTTCAACTACCTTGAGACATCCAAATTCGGGAGATTGGGGGTCGGGACGGGATGAAGGGGGAGGAGTATATTTATAGCTAGAATTCACTGAATTTCAAGGGTATATATATATATATATATATATATATATATATATATATATATATATATATATATGTTCTCCCCGTGAATGCGTGGGTTCCCTCCGGGTACTCCGGCTTCCTCCCACCTCCAAAGACATGCACCTGGGGATAAGTTGATTGGCAACACTAAAAATTGGCCCTAGTGTGTGAATGTGAGTGTGAGTGTTGTCTGTCTATCTGTGTTGGCCCTGTGATGAGGTGGCGACTTGTCCAGGGTGTACCCTGCCTTCCGCCCGATTGTAGCTGAGATAGGCGCCAGCGCCCCCCGCAACCCCGAAAGGGAATAAGCGGTAGAAAATGGATGGATGGATGTTAGGGATGCACCAAAATAAAAATTTGTGGCCGAAGCCAAATAAAATTTAAGCGCTTGGCCGAAGGCCGAATACCGAATAATGAATGCAGTTTTTCACAATTTTTTTTATATTGCATAAATAGCCTAGAACAGGGGTGCCCATTACGTCGATCGTGATCGACTGGTCGATCTCGGAAGGGTGTGTCAGTCGATCTCAAGCCAGGCATTAAAAAATAGACATAAAAATGACGTCTGCATTTAGCACCGATTCAAGCTGCGACAGGTCGTCACGCTTCTTCATAAGGTAAGCATTTGATCCGTTGGGATGCTGCTATGTGACGCTGTGTGATATCAGGTTTCCTTACACAACACTACAGTACTAACAATTCTTCCCACCAATTGGAAAACTGGTGTGTAAAAAAAAAAAAATGGTGCTAAAATGAGTAATTGTTTTTCAGGTATATCTAAGGCAGTGTTTTTCAACCACTGTCCTGTAGGCATGATTGCCAACGTTGAGACATCCAAATTCGGGAGATTGGGGGTCGGGACGGGATGAAGGGGGAGGAGTATATTTATAGCTAGAATTCACTGAATTTCAAGTATATATATATATATATATATATATATATATATATATATATATATATATATATATATATTATATATATATATAATATATATATATATATATATCAGTGTTAGGGATGCACCAAAATGAAAATTTGTGTCCGAAGCCAAATAAAATGTAAGCGCTTGGCCGAAGGCCGAATACCGAATAATGAATGCAGTTTTTCACAATTTTATTTTATATTGCATAAATAGCCTAGAACAGGGGTGCCCATTACGTCGATCGCGATCGACTTGTCGATCTCGGAGGGTGTGTCAGTCGATCTCAAGCCAGGCATTAAAAAATAGACAAAAAAATGAGCAATCATCAATCATACCATTCGTCAGTTGTTTGACATTCTCGGCACCCGAGGATCTTGTGAGATGACGCTGGCTGCTGCGAGCTCATATTTAAGAAAAAAATCACTAACAGGGCGGACGCAGAGAAACACATTTTATTTCTAGAGACTCCGTACCTACTGTCAAAACTCTAAAGACTGACTGCACAGTTCCTGTCTTCACCATAAAAGACCTGTTTCATCCTGCCTGTGCTAACAAAATAAGAGTCTCAGAAAGCTAGCGTGCACAAGCTAGCAAGCTACGGAGTTTGATGCCAATGCACTTGCTTGCCCACCCGCACACTCACTGACGTCACTCACCTGCTGCCAGACATTAAAGGGCCACACACATATGCTACTCTCATAACAAAGTGTTTAAAAACGAGTATGCAAGTTGGACAAATGAGATGCCAAATCCAACCACTTTCATGTGGTATTGGACAGAAGGAGGACTTTTTATCTCCTCCATTTGAAAATGCGGACGTTATCAGCACCACTGTCTGATTCCAATCAATGCAAGTCATCAGAATCAGGTAATACACCAACTTATATTCTTGTCTTCATGAAAGAAAGGAATCTATGTGTGTTAAACATGCTTGTATTATCATTAAACACCATTAACTTGTTAACAAAAAATGTCTCTTTCATGAATAAATAAATATAAATTATAAATAGGAATGAGGTAGATCTCCTCGACTTGGTCAATTGAAAAGTAGCTCGCCTGCAGAAAAAGTGTGAGCGCCCCTGGCCTAAAATATTTATTGCAATGTTTATTGCAGCCTCCTGCAATACAATATATATATAACAATATATTATTTAGTAAATAAATGATAATAGAGACATTTCAAAACAGGTTGCAAAAGCTCCTAAATTGGCTGTTGGTGTTTGCGGTAAAATATTACTGTATTTTTCGGAGTATAAGTTGCTCCGGAGTATAAGTCGCACAAGCCGAAATGCATAATAAAGAAGGAAAAAATGTATAAGTCCTACTGGAGTATAAGTCGCATTTTGGGGGAAGTTTATTTGATAAAACCCAACACCAAGAATAGACATTTGAAAGGCAATTTAAAATAAATAAAGAATAGTGACCAACAGGCTGAATAAGTGTACTGTCAGGCTTTCCCCTGACAGTTTGTCTATGTTTTAGTTTTCCTCTGCATTTGTCTGTTTCCTCTGTGTTTAGTATCTCCTGTCTTTAGTTCCTGTCTAGTGCTCTTATTTTGTCAGCTTCCTGTCTTGTTCCCTGAGTGCTGTGTTCAACGGTGACACCTGTTGCCAATCAGCCCACTCCTATTTGTACCCTCTTCGTCTTGTGTCAGTTGCTGGATCATTGTATTGTATTGTCATTCGGACTTGTCGTTACCATATGTTGCTCTTGTCGTGTCTGTGATTCTTTTCAGCTATTACCTGTCATGCTACAGTTTGTCCTGGTCGTCGTAGCGGTAAGCTGTTCTTGTTAGCCATTAGTTATTTCCAGTTTTTCTGTTTGGTATCCACTAACTTCCATGCCAAAGTTCCTTTTTGTCTTCTAGCTTCCAGTGCTAGCTCCCTTAGTTTGTTATTCCGCCCACGTACGCGCTTTTGGTTTGATCCCTTTGTTTGATTTTGTCTTAGTATTTATATTAAAATCATGTTTGCTCACTCCATGCCTGCCTCCATCTCTGCATTTTGGGGTTCGTCAACAAATAACTCTGACATGTACGTTATATGAGGCATAAATAACCAACTGAGAAGGTGCCTGGTATTTTAACGTAACATATTATGGTAAGAGTCATTCAAATAACTATAACATATAGAACATGCTATACCTTTACCAAACAATCTGTCACTCCTAATCAATAAATCCCATGAAATCTTATACGTCTAGTCTCTTACGTGAATGAGCTAAATAATATTATTTGATATTTTACGGTAATGTGTTAATAATTTCACGCATAAGTCGTTCCTGAGTATAAGTCGCGCCCCCAGCCAAGCTATGAAAAAAACTGCGATGTATAGTCCGAAAAATACGGTATGTATGTTCTAGTTGTATAATTTTCCCGAAATTATTTTAAAGCTACTTGATAATTTGCTATTAGACGGATACTCTCTGTTGTAACATGTTTCTATCTACACTAGTGTTTTCCAGATACCAATATTTTGGTACTGGTACCAGTACCAAAATGATTTGGATACTTTTTGGTACTTTTCTAAATAAAGGGGACCCAAAAAAAATTGCGTTATTGGCTTTATTTTAACAAAAAAAAAATCTTCCGGTAAATTAAAAATATGTTTCTAATTGAAAGTTTGTCCTTAAATAAAATAGTGAATTACAAGACAACTTGTCTTTCAATCAATCAATCAATGTTTACTTATATAGCCCTAAATCACTAGTGTCTCAAAGGGCTGCACAAACCACCACGACATCCTCGGTAGGCCCACATAAGGGCAAGGAAAACTCACACCCAGTGGGACGTCGGTGACAATGATGACTATGAGAACCTTGGAGAGGAGGAAAGCAATGGATGTCGAGCGGGTCTAACATGATACTGTGAAAGTTCAATCCACAATGGATCCAACACAGTCGCGAGAGTCCAGTCCAAAGCGGATCCAACACAGCAGCGAGAGTCCCGTTCACAGCGGAGCCAGCAGGAAACCATCCCAAGCGGAGGCGGATCAGCAGCGCAGAGATGTCCCCAGCCGATACACAGGCGAGCAGTACATGGCCACCGGATCGGACCGGACCCCCTCCACAAGGGAGAGTGGGACATAGGAGAAAAAGAAAAGAAACGGCAGATCAACTGGTCTAAAAAGGGAGTCTATTTAAAGGCTAGAGTATAAAAATTAGTTTTAAGGTGAGACTTAAATGCTTCTACTGAGGTGGCATCTCGAACTGTTACCGGGAGGGCATTCCAGAGTACTGGAGCCCGAAATGAAAACGCTCTATAGCCCGCAGACTTTTTTGGGGCTTTGGGAATCACTAATAAGGCGGAGTCCTTTGAACGCAGATTTCTTGCCGGGACATATGGTACAATACAATCGGCAAGATAGGATGGAGCTAGACCGTGTAGTATTTTATACGTAAGTAGTAAAACCTTAAAGTCACATCTTAAGTGCACAGGAAGCCAGTGCAGGTGAGCCAGTACAGGTATATATGTATGTATATATGTATATAAAGGTATATACAGTACAGGCGTAATGTGATCAAACTTTCTTGTTCTTGTCAAAAGTCTAGCAGCCGCATTTTGTACCAACTGTAATCTTTTAATGCTAGACATGGGGAGACCCGAAAATAATACGTTACAGTAATCGAGACAAGGCGTAACAAACGCATGGATAATGATCTCAGCGTCTTTAGTGGACAGAATGGTGCGAATTTTAGCGATATTACGGAGATGAAAGAAGGCTGTTTTAGTAACGCTTTTAATGTGTGGCTCAAAGGAGAGAGTTGGGTCGAAGATAATACCCAGATTCTTTACCGTGTCGCCTTGTTTTATTATTTGGTTGTCAAATGTTAGAGTTGTATCATTAAATAGAGGTCCCAATTTTGTTTACAATCAAGACCTCTAGCTTGCAGTTAGTGTTTGGCAAATCCTCCAGTGATAATACTTGTAAGAAACATCGTTTATCTGCCTCTGCGGAGGCAAGGATTACTGACTTAGAAGTGGCTTTGCATTGTGGAGTGTTGTTAGCCGCTTAGCAGGAACCCTGCAGTGTGTTGAAGACGCGTTAATTCGCTTGTCGCTGTCAGATTTGCAAGACACAGAATGTGTCATCAATAGAATAGAATAGAATGCATTTTATTCACTTATTACACTGGGTGTGAGTTTTTCCTTGCCCTTCTGTGGGTTCTTCCGAGGATGTCGTAGTCGTAGTGGTTTGTACAGTCCTTTGGGACATTTGTGTTTTTGGTCCGGCCCTCACTGACTTGGGACCATTGCAAAATGATGTGCGTCCCAAAGTCACCAGCCTTGGCGTCACTATAGACAGCCATTTTAAACTAGACAAATAAGTCAATGGCGTTTTAAAATGGTGTTTTTATCACCGTCGTCATTTAGTAAAGGTTAAACCGTTTTTATCTTTTAACCTTTTGGAACAAGTCGTGCATGCTTTTATTTCAAGTGGCCTGGACTACTGCAATGCACTTTATGCTGGCATTAGCCAAAAAGCTCTCTCCCGGTTGCAGTTAGTCCAGAACGCAGCAGCAGGACTTTTAACAGGGGCCAGGAAACCCCAGCATATAACCCCAATTTAGAATTGATTTTAAAACATTGCTGTTTGTTTTTAAATCTTTACATGGACTGGCACCTCATCTAAATTTACACTCCTGCCCGCGCTCTGAGGTCTGGGAGCCGGTTCCAGCTCGTGGTGCCCAAGACCAGACTTAAGACCAGGGGAGACAGGGCCTTCTCTGTGGTCGGCCCTAAGCTCTGGAACACTCTGCCCCTCCATGTTCAAACTGCTTCCACAGTGGAGTGTTTTAAGTCTCGTCTTAAGACCCACTTTTATTCTTTGGCTTTTAACACTACGTGAGTTGTGTGGTCCTCTGTCCTCTGTTGTCCTCTGTGGTTTTTATACACTTTGATTTTTATTTTACTGTTTTAATTGATTTGACCCTTTAAAATAGTTTTTAATCATATTTGTTTTTATATTGTTTTTATTGGTTTTATATTTATTTATTTTTTGTTTTTATTCAGTCATTGGTGGAGCATAATATATATATCCATCCATCCATCCATTTTCTACCGCTTATTCCCTTTAGGGATTGCGGGGGGCGCTGGCACCTATCTCAGCTACAATCGGGCGGAAGGCGGGGTACACCCTGGACAAGTCGCCACCTCATCGCAGGGCCAACACAGATAGACAGACAACATTCACACACTAGGGCCAATTTAGTGTTGCCAATCAACCTATCCCCAGGTGCATGTCTTTGGAAGTGGGAGGAAGCCGGAGTACCCGGAGGGAACCCACGCAGTCACGGGAAGAACATGCAAACTCCACACAGAAAGATCCCGAGCCTGGATTTGAACCCAGGACTGCAGGAACTTCGTATTGTGAGGCAGACGCACTAACCCCTCTGCCACCGTGAAGCCTAATATATATATATATATTTTTTTTTTTATATATATATACTTTTTTTTATTTTATATTATTTATTTATTTATTTTTTTTACAATTGTTTTTAACACGGCTGTGCAGCACTTTGGAAACGTTATTGTTGTTTAAATGTGCTATATAAATAAAGTGGATTGGATTGGATTGGATTGGGATTTAGGGCTATATAAATAAACATTGATTGATTGATTGATTGATTGTCACCATAAACAGGTACAATGAGATTAAAAACAACTCCAGTATCAGTGCGACAGTTTAGAAGATATGCAAAACGTAGGAAAAAAAGAAAATTAAAAATAGTGCAAAAGAAGGTAAGGTGCACACTACAGTCCTGAGAACGATGTACGGTCAATGTATTATTTGCAGGAAATAAATATTATACACATATATACAGAAGCATTTCGGATTGTGGGTGGAAAGTAAAATATTGCACACAGAGAGGTGCTAAACTATAAAGTCAGTGCCTATGAGAGTTCACCCTGGTTATGGCTTTAAGGGAAAAACTATTCTTGAGTCTGTTTGTCTTAGACCTGATGACCCTGTAGCGCCTACCTGGTCAACATCATTAATACGATACAACAATAGTAAGGATGCCGGCTGATAAATTCTTTTAAAAGTAATATCGGAAATCCTCGGTATCGGTTTCTTAAAGTAAAATGTATGACTTTTTAAAACGTCGCTGTGTACACGGACGTGGGGAGAGGTACAGAGCGCCAACAAACCTTTGCGTGCCAGCCCAGTCACATAATATCTAAGGCTTTTCACTTGTTGGGCACCCATGCAGGTCACACTGAGGGTGGCCGTCTAAACAAATTTAACACTATTACGAATATGTGCCACACTGGTAGGATATGTAAGAAAACATAGTGAGTTCAGATAGCATAAGAGCAAGTAAATACATTAGAAGTACATTTGATTATTTACATTAGGTTATTTATAATCCGGGGAGATGGGATGTGAATGGAGGAGGGTATTAGTAAGGAGTTGAAGTTGCCTGGAGGTGTTGTTTTAGAGCGGTTTTGAAGGAATATAGAGATGCACTTACTTTTATACCTGTTGGGAGTGCATTCCACATTGATGTGGCATAGAAAGAGAATGAGTTAAGACCTTTGTTAGATCGGAATCTGGGTTCAACGTGGTTTGTGGAGCTCCCCCTGGTGTTGTGGTTATGGCGGTCATTTACGTTAAGGAAGTAGTTTGACATGTACTTCGGTATCAGGGAGGAGTAGTGGATTTTATAGACTAGGCTCAGTGCAAGTTGTTTTACTCTGTCCTCCACCCTGAACCAGCCCACTTTGGAGAAGTGGGTTGGAGTGAGGTGTGATCTGGGGTGGAGGTCTAGAAGTGACCCGACTAGCTTGTTCTGGGATGTTTGGAGTCTGGATTTAAGGGTTTTGGAGGTGCTGGGGTACCAGGAGGTGGTACCCCTGGAGCATATCCCAAATTCCAAGCTGCTGTTTTGAGGCATATTAAAAAAAAAACAATGCACTTTGTGACTCCAATAATAAATATGGCAGTACCGTGTTAGCATTTTTTCCATAACTTGAGTTGATTTATTTCAGATAAACCTTGTTACATTGTTTGATGCATCCGGTGGGGCATCACAAGAAAATTAGGCACAATAATGTGTTAATTCCACGACTGTATATATCGGAAACGGTTCATATCGGCTTTGGTAATCAAGAATTGGAAAATATCAGAATATCCGAAAAAAATGCCATTACCGGACATCTCTAAACAATAGTATTAACTGCTCTATTCATATAATTTGTATCGTACATTGTAGGGGTGTGGGAAAAAATCGATTCGAATTTGAATCGCGATTCTCACGTTGTGCGATTCAGAATCGATTCTCTTTTAAAAAATATATATTTTTTTTAAATTATTATTTATTTTATTTTTTTATCATTCCAACAAAACAATACACAGCAATACCATAACAATGCAATCAAATTCCAAAACCAAACCTGACCCAGCAACACTCAGAACTGCAATAAACAGAGCAATCGACAAACACGACACAGAACAAACCTAAATAATTTTATCAACAACAGTATCAATATTAGCTATAATTTCAGCATAGCAGTGATTAAAAATCCCTCATTGACATTATCATTAGACATTTATAAAAATAAAAAGAACAATAGTGTCACAGTGGCTTACACTTGCATGGCATCTCATAAGCTTGACAACACACTGTGTCCAATGTTTTCACAAAGATAAAATAAGTCATATTTTTGGTTCGTTTAATAGTTAAAACAAATTGACATTATTACAATCAGTTGATAAAACATTGTCCTTTACAATTATAAAAAACTTTTTTTTTTTTAAATAATCTACTACTCTGCTAGCATGTCAGCAGACTGGGGTAGATCCTGCTCAAATCCTATGTATTGAATGAATACAGAATCGTTTTGAATCGGAAAAATATCGTTTTTGAATCGACAACCGTGTTGAATCGAAAAAAAATCGATTTATAATCGAATCGCGACCCCCAAGAATCGATATTGAATCGAATCGTGGGACATCATAAGATTCCCAGCCCTAGTAAACAGTCAGTGGCACTTTTATTAACCCAGTTATGTTACGTCTGTTCGGCATTGCGATCCCGGGTTCGATTCCCTCGAGGATGCGTCAAGTGAACACAGCAAAGGTAAGATATACACAATTTATTTAAATAACAAAAAGAGCTATACAACAAAAATGCTAGAGCTAGTATGATAAAACAAACATAGGACGCTAGCATAAAAGCTAGGATATACAAAAATGAGAACTAAACTGGCGCATAGACACATTAAAGAGAAAAACAAAAACTTCAGCATGAGAGCTGGAATGAACAATGGCTAGCGTGAAAAGCTTAGCGAGAATATACATACTTGAGAGTATTGCAGAAGTAACTTGTTGCGTGAAAAGCAAATTATGAACCCAGGCTGAACAAACAAAAGAGGACGGTTTATAAAGTGACGGTGATTATCTGTAGCAGGTGAACTGATGAGTAACCATGGTAATGAACAAAAACAGGAAGTATGAGGGTAGAACGACGGAGTGATAAAAATGCAACAATAAACCATAATATGGGAAGATCGGAGTACGGATCTTAACAAGTTAGTCAAAATGGGTATTAACAACACAGAAAAGTAGTACAGAATTACATAACATAAATAAAATAGAAAAATATTTTTTCAACTCAAAATAACATAGCTGTGCGAATAGTACAAAATGTATTAAACTCAAATTAAAAAAATAAATTTGCGTTGAATCGAAAAAAATCGATTTATAATCGAATCGCGACCCCAAGAATCGATATTCAATCAATCAATCAATCAATGTTTATTTATATAGCCCCAAATCACAAATGTCTCAAAGGACTGCACAAATCATTACGACTACAACATCCTCGGAAGAACCCACAAAAGGGCAAGGAAAACTCACACCCAGTGGGCAGGGAGAATTCACATCCAGTGGGACGCCAGTGACAATGCTGACTATGAGAAACCTTGGAGAGGACCTCAGATGTGGGCCTACATAAATAAAATAGAAAAATATTTTTTCAACTCAAAATAACATAGCTGTGCGAGTAGTACAAAATGTATTAAACTCAGATTAAAAAAATACATTTGCGTTGAATCGGAAAAAAATCGATTTATAATCGAATCGCGACCCCAAGAATCGATATTGAATCGAATCGTGGGACATCATAAGATTCGCAGCCCTAGTAAACAGTCAGTGGCACTTTTATTAACCCAGTTAGTCAAAATGGGTATTAACAACACAGAAAAGTAGTACAGAATTACATAACATAAATAAAATAGAAAAATATTTTTTCAACTCAAAATAACATAGCTGTGCGAATAGTACAAAATGTATTAAACTCAGATTAAAAAAATACATTTGCGTTGAATCGGAAAAAAATCGATTTATAATCGAATCGCGACCCCAAGAATCGATATTGAATCGAATCGTGGGACATCATAAGATTCGCAGCCCTAGTAAACAGTCAGTGGCACTTTTATTAACCCAGTTAGTCAAAATGGGTATTAACAACACAGAAAAGTAGTACAGTAGTTTTTTTTTTAATTTTCCTGAAGGAACTCTCCTGAAGGAATCAATAAAGTACTATCCATCTACAGAATTACATAACATAAATAAAATAGAAAAATATTTTTTCAACTCAAAATAACATAGCTGTGCGAATAGTACAAAATGTATTAAACTCAGATTAAAAAAATGCATTTGCGTTGAATCGAAAAAAATCGATTTATGATCGAATCGCGACCCCAAGAATCGATATTCAATCAATCAATCAATCAATGTTTATTTATATAGCCCCAAATCACAAATGTCTCAAAGGACTGCACAAATCATTACGACTACAACATCCTCGGAAGAACCCACAAAAGGGCAAGGAAAACTCACACCCAGTGGGCAGAGAGAATTCACATCCAGTGGGACGCCAGTGACAATGCTGACTATGAGAAACCTTGGAGAGGACCTCAGATGTGGGCCTAACATAAATAAAATAGAAAAATATTTTTTCAACTCAAAATAACATAGCTGTGCGAATAGTACAAAATGTATTAAACTGAGATTAAAAAAATACATTTGCGTTGAATTGAAAAAAATCGATTTATGATCGAATCGCGTCCCCAAGAATCGATATTCAATCAATCAATCAATGTTTATTTATATAGCCCCAAATCACAAATGTCTCAAAGGACTGCACAAATCATTACGACTACAACATCCTCGGAAGAACCCACAAAAGGGCAAGGAAAACTCACACCCAGTCGGCAGGGAGAATTCACATCCAGTGGGACGCCAGTGACAATGCTGACTATGAGAAACCTTGGAGAGGACCTCAGATGTGGGCCTAACATAAATAAAATAGAAAAATATTTTTTCAACTCAAAATAACATAGCTGTGCGAATAGTACAAAATGTATTAAACTCAGATTAAAAAAATGCATTTGCGTTGAATCGAAAAAAATCGATTTATAATCGAATCGCGTCCCCAAGAATCGATATTCAATCAATCAATCAATGTTTATTTATATAGCCCCAAATCACAAATGTCTCAAAGGACTGCACAAATCATTACGACTACAACATCCTCGGAAGAACCCACAAAAGGGCAAGGAAAACTCACACCCAGTGGGCAGGGAGAATTCACATCCAGTGGGACGCCAGTGACAATGCTGACTATGAGAAACCTTGGAGAGGACCTCAGATGTGGGCCTAACATAAATAAAATAGAAAAATATTTTTTCAACTCAAAATAACATAGCTGTGCGAATAGTACAAAATGTATTAAACTCAGATTAAAAAAATACATTTGCGTTGAATCGGAAAAAAATCGATTTATAATCGAATCGCGACCCCAAGAATCGATATTGAATCGAATCGTGGGACATCATAAGATTCGCAGCCCTAGTAAACAGTCAGTGGCACTTTTATTAACCCAGTTAGTCAAAATGGGCATTAACAACACAGAAAAGTAGTACAGTAGTTTTTTAAATTTTCCTGAAGGAACTCTACTGAAGGAATCAATAAAGTACTATCTACAGAATTACATAACATAAATAAAATAGAAAAATATTTTTTCAACTCAAAATAACATAGCTGTGCAAATAGTACAAAATGTATTAAACTCAGATTAAAAAAATGCATTTGCGTTGAATCGAAAAAAATCGATTTATAATCGAATCGCGACCCCAAGAATCGATATTCAATCAATCAATCAATCAATGATTATTTATATAGCCCCAAATCACAAATGTCTCAAAGGACTGCACAAATCATTACGACTACAACATCCTCGGAAGAACCCACAAAAGGGCAAGGAAAACTCACACCCAGTGGGCAGGGAGAATTCACATCCAGTGGGACGCCAGTGACAATGCTGACTATGAGAAACCTTGGAGAGGACCTCAGATGTGGGCCTAACATAAATGAAATAGAAAAATATTTTTTCAACTCAAAATAACAAAGCTGTGCGAATAGTACAAAATGTATTAAACTCAGATTAAAAAAATGCATTTGCGTTGAATCGAAAAAAATCGATTTATAATCGAATCGCGACCCCAAGAATCGATATTGAATCGAATCGTGGGACATCATAAGATTCGCAGCCCTAATAAACAGTCAGTGGCACTTTTATTAACCCAGTTAGTCAAAATGGGTATTAACAACACAAAAAAGTAGTACAGAATTACATAACATAAATAAAATAGAGGGCTTCACGGTGGCAGAGGGGTTAGTGCGTCTGCCTCACAATACGAAGTTCCTGCAGTCCTGGGTTCAAATCCAGGCTCGGGATCTTTCTGTGTGGAGTTTGCATGTTCTCCCCGTGAATGCGTGGGTTCCCTCCGGGTACTCCGGCTTCCTGCCACCTCCAAAGACATGCACCTGGGGATAAGCCCCTCCCACCTCCAAAGACATGCACCTGGGGATAGGCCCCTCCCACCTCCAAAGACATGCACCTGGGGATAGGCCCCTCCCACCTCCAAAGACATGCACCTGGGGATAGGTTGATTGGCAACACTAAATTGGTCTGTCTATCTGTGTTGGCCCTGTGATGAGGTGGTGACTTGTCCAGGGTGTACCCTGCCTTCCGCCCGATTGTAGCTGAGATAGGCGCCAGCGCCCCCCGTGACCCCGAAAGAGAATAAGCGGTAGAAAATGGATGGGATGGATGGAAATAAAACAGAAAAATATTTTTTCAACTCAAAATAACAAAGCTGTGCGAATAGTACAAAATGTATTAAACTCAGATTAAAAAAATACATTGAGTTGAATCGAAAAAAATCGATTTATAATCGAATCGCGACCCCCAAGAATCGACATTGAATCGAATCGTGCGACACCCAAAGATTCGCAGCCCTAGTACATTGTCTATATGGCGCAACTCTATTGCAAAAATAAATATGGAGCCTAACTGCTGGCCAGCTTTGTACCACACACTTCTAAAAGCCTTTAGCAATCAGAGATAAAATACAAATACGAGCCAATCAGCTTAAGGCCCAAACAGCGCAGAGGGAAGCCAAAGGATGGGCACATTCCTCAATCATCCCATCATTAGCTGTATGGAAACCTTAAGAGCCGACTATTTTAGCTGGCCCCCCCCCGGTCACCCACAAGGTTTCCAGCAGAACACAGCGTGAAAGCTTATTTAGCCCAATGGGACATGGACAAACATACAAAGAAGCATCACATTAATGAATGGCAGCCATTGAAGGATGCAGCTCGGAGTGATCTCATTAGACGCCATCACAACAGGCCAGTGTTCTCGCACCGCTCTAAAGCCTGTCCCGCTCCTTTAAACGTCCCCATTTGGACTCCGGTTGCAGCCCTTAATTGAAGGCACATGGAGCCTGCCCGTGCATGAGTGTGCTGACGGCCGCAAGACGGGGCTTTGGTCCTCCTTAGGGCCTTCTATGACAGACTGGACTAATGCACCACTGAGGGCAGATAATGCCGCCTCATTAACTCCGGCTTGCTCCAAGATAGGCTGGACTGAGATCAACTGAAATGCGGTTCAGGCAGAATGATAAGCTGGTGTTTATATTCGAACAACGTATATTTTGGAAGAGGAATGACGGATGAGTGAGATTTCTAACAGCAGATTATCTGACGGATGAATATAATTAATCGAACCGATCTCGCTGGATCGGTTCGCAGCCGAGTGTGAAGCGACCGGAATGAGAATCAGCACCTCCAAGTCCGAGTCCATGGTTCTCTCCCGGAAAAGGGTGGAGTGCCATCTCCGGGTTGGGGAGGAGACCCTGCCCCAAGTGGAGGAGTTCAAGTACCTAGGAGTCTTGTTCACGAGTGGGGGAAGAGTGGATGGTGAGATCGACAGGCGGATCGGTGCGGCGTCTTCAGTAATGCGGACGTTGTACCGATCCGTTGTGGAGAAGAAGGAGCTGAGCCGGAAGGCAAAGCTCTCAATTTACCGGTCGATCTACGTTCCCATCCTCACCTATGGTCATGAGCTTTGGGTCATGACCGAAAGGATAAGATCACGGGTACAAGCGGCCGAAATGAGTTTCTTCCGCCGTGTGGCGGGTCTCTCCCTTAGAGATAGGGTGAGAAGCTCTGCCATCCGGGAGGAACTCAAAGTAAAGCCGCTGCTCCTTCACATCGAGAGGAGCCAGATGAAGTGCCACCCGAACGCCTCCCTAGGGAGGTGTTTAGGGTACGTCCAACCGGTAGGAGGCCACGGGGAAGACCCAGGACACGTTGGGAAGACTATGTCTCCCGGCTGGCCTGGGAACGCCTCGGGATCCCCCGGGAAGAGCTAGACGAAGTGGCTGGGGAGAGGGAAGTCTGGGTTTCCCTGCTTAGGCTGCTGCCCCCGCGACCCGACCTCGGATAAGCGGAAGATGATGGATGGATTTAGACCTGGGGTGTCAAACTCAAAAATCTACTGGTAAAATCACAGGCACGGTAACTTAAAAATAAAGACAACTTCAGATTGTTTTCTTTGTTTAAAAACAGAACAAGCACATTCTGAAAATGTACAAATTATAATGTTTTTATTTTTACACTTGTATGTTGCAGTTAGTTGAGGCTTCACGGTGGCAGAGGGGTTAGTGCATCTGCCTCACAATACGAAGGTTCAATCCCAGGCTCGGGATCTTTCTGTGTGGAGTTTGCATGTTCTCCCCGTGAATGCCCTAGTGTTTGAATGTTGTCTGTCTATCTGTGTTGGCCCTGCGATGAGGTGGCGACTTGTCCAGGGTGTACCCCGCCTTCTGCCCGATTGTAGCTGAGATAGGCGCCAGCGCCCCGCCCGCGACCCAAAAAGGGAATAAGCGGTAGGAAATGGATGGATGGATAGATGTTGCAGGTATAAGTATACATTAGGGCTGCGATTCTTTGGGTGTCCCACGATTCGATTCAATATCGATTCTTGGGGTCGCGATTCGATTATATATTGATTTTTTAAAATTCAACGTGATTCTCGATTCAAAGACGATATTTTTCCGTTTCAAAACTATTCTGTATTCATTCAATACATAGGATTTCAGCAGGATCTACCCCAGTCTGCTGACATGCTAGCAGAGTAGATTTTTTTTTAAAAAAAGCTTTTATAATTTTAAAGGACAATGTTTTATCAACTGATTGCAATAATGTAAACTTGTTTTAACTATTAAACGAACCAAAAATATGACTTATTTTATCTTTGTGAAAACATTGGACACAGTGTGTTGTCCAGCTTATGAGATGCCATGCAAGTGTAAGCCACTGTGACACTATTGTTCTTTTCTTTATATTTTTATACATTTCTAATGATAATGTCAATGAGGGATTTTTAATCACTGCTATGCTGAAATTATAACTGATATTGATACTGTTGTTGATAATATCCATTTTTGTTTCACTACTTTTGGTTTGTTCTGTGTGGTGATCTGTGTCAGTTCTGAGTGTTGCTGGGTCAGGTTTGGTTTTGGAATTGGATTGCATTGTTATGGTATTGCTGTGTATTGGTTTGTTGGATTGCTAAAAAAAAAAAATCGATTTTTAAAAAAATGAGAATCGATTCTGTATCACACAACGTGAGAATCGCGATTCGTATTTGAATCGATTTTTCCCACTCCCCTAGTGTACATACTTTTTTTATACATACACTATGGACTGGACTCTCACACTAATATGCTGGATCCACCAGGCGTCCATTGCACCCACATCTGCGGTCCCCATTCAAGGTTTGTCATTGTAATCCCATTGGGTTGAGTTTTCTTCTTGCCCTGATGTGGGATCTGATGTCGTTGTGGCTTGTGCAGCCCATTGAGACACTTGTGATTTAGGGCTATATAAATAAACTTTTGTTGTGTTTTAGTTTTATCCCGCCTTCTCCTTTTCTGCACCTGTGTTATCTGTGTTACATCTTCTGCAAGGGGCAGACCTTCTGGCACACCTGCTCTCAGGAAACCCGGCAGTATTTAGGCTCGTCAATGACAGCTTGGCCTCGCCGGTTATTGTATCCCGAACTCATCTCCTGCATGCACCTGCTTCACCAGTCCCGGTACGTTTTGGCTACTTTGTCCTGAATTCCCTGACCTCTTGTGTGTTAATTTCCTATTCCCCCTGGGGTAAAAGAATTTATTGTGCCTTGCTCAGTGTGCCCTGGCCCTTTCACCTGCCGACCTCTGAGGAACCCATTTTTTTCCTGATTACATGGTGTGCGTCTCTGCCCCATCGCCATTAGTTATTCCCTTTTGTTTAATTTTTTTTCTTTTCATTTTTTGTAATCCCACCTTGTCTCCCGTCTCTGCATCCTAGGGTCACCCCCACTTGACCAAGACTTTAACAACGTTAATCAGTCAACGTTGTTAAGACCTTGGTCGATGTGTTTGTTATTTAGATTCAATTTTTTCTTCTACCGCTTATTCCCTTTCGGGGTCGCGGGGGGCGCTGGCGCCTATCTCAGCTACAATCGGGCGGAAGGCGGGGTACACCCTGGACAAGTCGCCACCTCATTGCAGGGCCAACACAGATAGACAGACAACATTCACACACTAGGGCCAATTTAGTGTTGCCAATCAACCTATCCCCAGGTGCATGTCTTTGGAAGTGGGAGGAAGGGAGAACATGCAAACTCCACGCAGGAAGATCCCGAGCCTGGATTTGAACCCAGGACTGCAGGACCTTTGTATTGTGAGGCAGACGCACTAACCCCTCTGCCACCGTGAAGCCCCTGTTATTTAGATTTTCTGAATCAATTATGTGATAGAGTTCATCAGTCAACTTATTGGTGTTAATTTTCAATCTATCAAGATAAAAAAATAAATATAACAAAATCAAATTACAGGATGTTATTTATGAGGTTTAAACATTTTCCTCGACGGATGTACCAACATCATGTGAATTATTTTGTCATCTACAAAGATACAAAGAATTGCTATTGCGACATCCAGTGGACACATTTAGAACAGCAGTTTCTTTCATTCAAAAAATTTTCGCGGGCCGTATGTTTGACACCCCTGGTTTAGACTAGAACAAGGGACAAGGCAGCTCGCTGCAACCCTTCTGTTAACTCAGACAACTCTACATATCTCATCTCACAGAATGAGCATAAACATGAGAACCACAAGGGCCTCACAGATTTTCCATGTTCGAATTGGGTTTCATCTCCCTTGAGGTGGTAATTTGCATTTTTGCAAAGTGGCCCCTTTTTGCATGGGTCATCTCTATAGTGAGTCGTTTTGGCTACATTTACTTGAGGGTTTCCCTGAGATTGCTAAAATAAATCAGTGGCAGTGGGGGTGTGGTTAGGGCCGTGGTCACAATGATGTCATCGTATAATTTGCATAGTTTTGATATGATTTTGTTTTAAAGGCTTACTGAAAGCCACTACTAGCGACCACGCAGTCTGATAGTTTATATATCAATGATTAAATCTTAACATTGCAACACAACACATAGTCTACTAAATTGCAATTTTAAATTTCGCGCCAAAATATATCTGGCTGAAACGTGTCGGTATGATGACGCGTGCACGTGACGTCACGGATTGTGGAGGACATTTTGTTCCAGCATCGTTCGCAGCTATTAAGTCGACTGTTTTCATCGCAAAATTCCACAGTATTCTGGACAACTGGCGTTGCTGAATCTTTTGCAATTTGTTCAATGAACAATGGGAGACATCAAAGAAGAAAGCTGTAGGTGGGAAGCGGTGTATTGCGGCGGCTTTAGCAACACAAACACAGCCGGTGTTTCATTGTTTACATTCCCGAAAGATGACAGTCAAACTTTACTATGGAACAGAAATGTCAGACGAACACGGTTGGATTGGACCACACACACAAAGTACAGTTTATTATGTGTATTAATAAAAAAGATTTTACCCATAACTAAATAATTAAATCAAATGTAATTTACATTAAATTAATGACCAATTTATGTAAATTTAATAAATCTGTCTGCGATGAGCTACTGTAAAAAAAAAATGTTTAAGATGCATATAAATAAAAGTCTGTTTCGTCAAACTTTATCCTGGAATGGACTTCCTCAATACCAAAATTCTGACGCATTGTGAGTCACTCAAGTCCACCTTTAAAAAAAAGATATTGCACTAGGAATGTTTTTTTATTCCTGCAAACATATGATACCAGGAATTGCTGTTTAAATACTTTTCATGTTGGCTGAGTAATAAAACGCAAGCCGGCAACATAAAAAGCACATTTATTTTGGTAAAACTAAATAACACAAGCAGTGCAGAGACCCGGATGTTCTAAAACCACTTTTTTTTTCAAAGTTACTATTAAAGCTACACAAGAGTGTTTGAAGTTTACCCCAGACTGTATTTCTAGTTAGCACTTACTATACAACATCAAGGCCCATGTGGTACAGACGACTCATTAATTTTGACAACCACTGACTTTTACAATTGATCCTTGCAAGTCCATGCAGTAAAAGTGGCAAAGAGTTAATACCATGTGTGTGCTCAACTGTAGCAACCAAAAAATGTATGTCACGGTGGTAAAATCTTAAAACTACTTAGTAATTTGAATCTAAAAGGAGTATAGGGCTTTCATTGCATTTAAATCGTTAATAGTGCAGACGTTTTCTAAATGTCTAAAACAGAAGTTTTATAAATAAGCTCCACTTCAAATATGATAACAAAAAAAAAAAAGAAAAAAAATTGCCTTGACATGTGTGCCGAACATCAAAAAGCTTCACCCCAAAGATAAAACGAAAAAGAGAAACCTGCTTAGCCTTGAACAATAAAGATTTATTGTCTCAGTCCAACATTGTTAGTGGATAAGAAAAATATTCTGTATCTTGTCTCTCGGTCTATTAACAAGATTTGTGACGTCAGTTTATTATTAGCTCTTAATGGTTTGAATTTGATTAAGCCATTTGTTTTATTGGATTCCTGTGCATTTCAAAGGAGGTTCGAAAACCACAAAGGACATCTGGAAGTGAGATCCAATTTTTACTGTTGAGGCCTTGGTGAAACAAGCATACGGGAGATTTAAATCACATATGCATTGGGCAACAATTCCAAACACAAGAAATGTTTATTTGATGTCCGTAAATATCAAAATCCATCCATCTTATTCCGATTATCAGAGGTCGGGTCGCGGGGGCAACAGCCTAAGCAGGGAAACACAGACTTCCCTTTCCCCAGCCACTTCGTCTAGCTCTTCCCGGGGCATCCCGAGGTGTTCCCAGGCAGGCCAGGAGACCTAGTCTTCCCTAAGTGTCCTGGGTCTTCCCCGTGGACGTGCCCTAAACACCTCCCTAGGGAGGTCCTGATGGCTTCATCTGACCGGGATCTTCAGCTCTCACTGGATCGGTTTGCAGCCGAGTGTGAAGCGACCGGAATGAGAATCAGCACCTCCAAGTCCGAGTCCATGGTTCTCGCCCGGAAAAGGGTGGAATGCCATCTCCGGGTTGGGGAGGAGACCCTGCCCCAAGTGGAGGAGTTCAAGTACCTAGGAGTCTTGTTCACGAGTGGGGGAAGAGTGGTTCATGAGATCGACAGGCGGATCGGTGCGGCGTCTTCAGTAATGCGGACGTTGTACCGATCCGTTGTGGTGAAGAAGGAGCTGAGCCGGAAGGAAAAGCTCTCAATTTACCGGTCGATCTACGTTCCCATCCTCACCTATGGTCATGAGCTTTGGGTAATAACCGAAAGGATAAGATCACGGGTACAAGCGGCCGAAATGAGTTTCCTTCTCTCCCTTAGAGATAGGGTGAGAAGCTCTGCCATCCGGGAGGAACTCAAAGTAAAGCCGCTGCTCCTCCACATGGAGAGGAGCCAGATGAGGTGGTTCGGGCATCTGGTCAGGATGCCACCCGAACGCCTCCCTAGGGAGGTGTTTAGGGCACGTCCAACCGGTAGGAGGCCACGGGGAAGACCCAGGACACGTTGGGAAGACTATGTCTCCCGGCTGGCCTGGGAACGCCTCGGGATCCCCCGGGAAGAGCTAGACGAAGTGGCTGGGGAGAGGGAAGTCTGGGCTTCCCTGCTTAGGTTGTTGCCCCCGCGACCCGACCTCGGATAAGCGGAAGAAGATGGATGGATGAACGGATTGATCCAAACTGTTCCACTGTATCTATTTCTTGCTTTCCAATGAACGTCCTCGCCTCAACAAACCGTCCAGTGCTTATAAACATGAAATCATTTGCTGCACACAAGCAGACGGAACGACTCCTTTTCATTGCATTTTCTGAATTCTTGTTGGTGGCATATTGTAGGTGGGGTGAGGGAGACACAGGGAGTGGGTACAGAGGCACCGGACCCCTAGATAGGAGCACAAAGGCCTCAGCACAGCTTAGGTTAAGTGAAAGGGGGGCTTAGACAAAAGCCTGAGAAGAAGACTGCCTTCTGAGGAAGTTGCATGGAGAGGAGGCCTGAGCCCAAGCATCCAGTCCTGGCAACAAGAGCGTGACCATGTGTGGTCCATTATCACAACCAAGCAAACCCAAAGCTCTACGCCTCCCACAATTGGAAGATGGATGCCTCAAAATCTGGTTAGAAAGGTGCGTGCGATTGAAGCAGCCGCTCAGCCAGGAGAGTGGCATATAAAAGGTTGCTGGTCCGCGTGGCTGTATACTCGTCTTCAGAAAAGGACAATGGCGCTGGCATGTGTTGCAAGAAGATAAAAAAAGATGACACGCCGGGAGGAAGGACAAAGACAATCTGAGAATAAAATAGCCTGCACAGAAGCACACAAGTGTTGCGTCAATAGTATTCTGTATTGGTGATTGGCAGAATACCACACTGGCTTGTGCGTAGGCTAGTAGTCAATAAAAACCAACGCAGTCAGAGAAAAATAATTGGGGCTTTGGCACCAGCATCAAGACAAGATCTGACCCATCTATATTACTTCAAAACCGCTCTAAAACAACACCTCCAGGCAACTTCAACTCTTTACTAATACCCTCCTCCATTTACATCCCATCTCCCCGGATTATAAATATCCTAATGTAAATAATCAAATGTAATTCGGGAGATTGGGGGTCGGGACGGGATGAAGGGGGAGGAGTATATTTATAGCTAGAATTCCAAGTATATATATATATATATTATATATATAATATATATATATATATATAAATATATGGGGCTTCACGGTGGCAGAGGGGTTAGTGCGTCTGCCTCACAATACGAAGGTCCTGCAGTCCTGGGTTCAAATCCAGGCTCGGGATCTTTCTGTGTGGAGTTTGCATGTTCTCCCCGTGAACGCGTGGGTTCCCTCCGGGTACTCCGGCTTCCTCCCACTTCCAAAGTTGATTGGCAACACTAAATTGGCCCTAGTGTGTGAATGTGAGTGTGAATGTTGTCTGTCTATCTGTGTTGGCCCTGCGATGAGGTGGCGACTTGTCCAGGGTGTACCCCGCCTTCCGCCCGATTGTAGCTGAGATGGGCGCCAGTGCCCCCCGCGACCCCAAAAGGGAATAAGCGGTAGGAAATGGATGGATGGATGGATACTTCTAATGTATTTACTTGCTTTTATGCTATGTGAACTCACTATGTTCTCTGCTGGCTGTACATATCCTACTAAATAAGACCTACACTGTTTCAATGTCCATTTCTCTGTTGATGCAATTGTTGATGACTGAAGTACTGATATCAACCAAAGCTCCTGTAAATAATGTAAATAATGTAAATAATTCAATGTACATACAATGATGATTAACCTGTGTGATGACTGTATTATGCTGATAGTATATATTTGTACCATGGATTGATTAACGTGGACCCCGACTTAAACAAGTTGAAAAACTTATTGGGGTGTTACCATTTAGTGGTCAATTGTACGGAATATGTACTGAACTGTGCAATCTACTTATAAAAGTATCAATCAATCAATCAAAATCAATCAATCAAAAGACTTGTTCACACTGTAGGTCAATTCCGATTTTTGTCTGCCCACATGTTATGTCTATATTGGATTTTTTTATGTCCGCGTGAACAGTGAAATTCCAAATGTTTCATATTTGACCCAGGCCTATTTTGTATGTGGACATAAATCAGATATATATGCATCTTTCATGTCGACGGCTTGCTGCGGAGTTTGTTCTCCCGGGATGCAAACGGAATACTCTGGACCAGGAGTGAAGGAAGGAACATATTTAATATCTTCTCTCAAAAAGGTACAAAAAAACGAAAAACAAAGCACTTGGAGTTAAAGTAAACTACTAGCATAAGACTATAAAAATAGGACCCATTACTTCCCTGCTTGGCACTCAGCATCAAGGGTTGGAATTGGGGGTTAAATCACCAAAAATTTTTCCTGGGCGCGGCACCGCTGCTGCCCACTGCTCCCCTCACCTCCCAGGGGGTGATCAAGGGTGATGGGTCAAATGCAGAGAATAATTTCGCCACACCTAGTGAGTTTGTGACAATCATTGGTACTTTAACTTTACTTTAACATAAGCTATGGCAGAGCAAGAAACAAACATGAAACTGTGGCATGAAACAACTAACCGAACTATGGTATGAAAAAACGGCAACTTACTTGGCATGCAAACAATCGCATGACACAAGCATGAAACTATGGCATGAAAAGAGCTTGAAACTATGGCATGAACAGAGCAAAAACAGAGTAATGTCGCCAGGACGACTAACTGACAAAACAGGCTTAAATAATAGCCTCTGATTAAAACAGCTGCGTGATCCAAACACATGAGGCAGGTGAAACTAATGAGTCAACATGGAAACTAAAACAAGGGTGCACAAAAACAAGAACTAATGGAGTCCAAAACTAACAGAACATAACTAAACAAAACCATATCCAGACCACAAATCCTGACTGGGTCAATGTGAACGCTCCTGCACTAAGGTTGCATTCATCTGACCAGAACGTCGTCAAAAAGCGATCAGCGTTAGGATTATTCGGTAAAATAGACCATTACAAAATAAATGGTGGACAAATTAGCAGAAAACAGGTGAAAATAGAATGTTTTAGAAACGTTTGAGCGCTCCTGTCTCTGATCTGATCGCCCACAGATGTTGAAAATGATCCGTAAAACATAATCTATTACATTTTTACCAAAGAGACCACAGACATCGAAGCACTCAAAGTACTTTTTCTCTCCATTTATAATCTTCTACGCCCCAAAATTTGGTCCAGAAAACGTTTGAGTTTGATTGCAAAAAAATCTTTGAAATTGCCACAACTGAGACCAACTGTAGCGGAAGCTAGGTCTGAGCGATATATAGAGATTGTAAAATATATCGATATATTTTTATAACAAGATATGAATTAAGAAAATATCGCAATATCAATACAATTTTTTTTTTACATTCAAATGACCAAATGCCGCTTATTTGTTGTGTTCCTTGTTCCTAAATCCCTCCCCTTCCTCCTTCCAAGACGTGCTAGAACATCCACGATTGGTTGGTTGTTTACTATGACGAGTCCCGATTGGTTAGACGACAGGCCAATCAGAGGCAAGATAGGGCGGGGTCATCGAACCAGGAAGGGAATTAAAAAGTGCATGCCTGCAAATGTATTTTTTTAATCTGAGTTTGATATTAATATTATTGTATTATCCGCACAGCTATGTTATTTTGAGTTGAAAGAATACTTTTCTATTTTATTTATGTTATGTAATTCTGTACTACTTTTCTGTGTTGTTAACTTGATTAATAAAAGTGCCACTGACTGTTTACTAGGGCTGCGAATCTTTGGGTGTCCCACGATTCGATTCAATATCAATTCTTGGGGTTGCGATTCGATTATAAATCGATTTTTTGCGATTCAACGCCATTCTCGATTCAAAAACGATATTTTTCCAATTCAAAACGATTCTGTATTCATTCAATACATAGGATTTCAGCAGGATCTACCCCAGTCTGCTGACATGCTAGCAGAGTAGTTCTTTTTTTTAAAGCTTTTATAATTGTAAAGGACAATGTTTTATCAACTTATTGCAATAATGTAAATTTGTTTTAACTATTAAACAAACCAAAAATGTTACTTATTTTATCTTTGTGAAAACATTGGACACAGTGTGTTGTCAAGCTTATAAAATGCGATGCAAGTGTAAGCCACTATTGTTCTTTTATTTTTATAAATGTCTAATGATGGATTTTTAATCAATGCTATGCTGAAATTATAACTAATATCGATACTGTTGTTGATAATATTCATTTTTGTTTCACTACTTTTGGTTTGTTCTGTGTGGTGTTTGTGTCTCCTCTCAATTGCTCTGTTTATGGCAGTTCTGAGTGTTGCTGGGTCAGGTTTGGTTTTGGAATTGGATTGCATTGTTATGGTATTGCTGTGTATTGTTTTGTTGAAAAAAAATAAACAAACAAAAATAATAATAATTGATTTTTTTACAAATCAATCAATCAATCATCAATCAATGTTTACTTATATAGCCCTAAATCACTAGTGTCTCAAAGGGCTGCACAAACCACTACGACATCCTCGGTAGGCCCACATAAGGGCAAGGAAAACTCACACCCAGTGGGACGTCGGTGACAATGATGACTATGAGAACCTTGGAGAGGAGGAAAGCAATGGATGTCGAGCGGGTCTAACATGATACTGTGAAAGTTCAATCCACAATGGATCCAACACAGTCGCGAGAGTCCAGTCCAAAGCGGATCCGACACAGCAGCGAGAGTCCCGTTCACAGCGGAGCCAGCAGGAAACCATCCCAAGCGGAGGCGGATCAGCAGCGCAGAGATGTCCCCAGCCGATACACAGGCGAGCAGTACATGGCCACCGGATCGGACCGGACCCCCTCCACAAGGGAGAGTGGGACAGTGAAATGAGAATGAGAATCATGATTCAAATACGAATCGATTTTTTTCCCACACCCCTAATGTTTACAGTACAGTTTTCATTCACTTCAATTTCACTGAATATCACTCAAAAATGAATATCTTGATATGTATACTTTCACCGAAAAATATATCGAGATATATTTTGAATATCGAGATTAAGTAAAAATATACTGAGATACACTTTTTCGTCCGTATTGCATAGACGCCCTATTTACTTTTGTGAACCCTGCAGTCCGTGCGATATCATGACATCACGTCTGCATGCAGGTTAGATTGCATTCACATATGATATCACATTTTTTTTTTTTTTTTGTAATGTGAACGGCCATTAAAAAGATCGGCTTTGACAAAAAAAATCCGTATCGGACATCTGACTCTGCAGTGTGAACGTAGCCTAAGTCTAGGAGCATAAACTGATGAAGCCTCTTTTGGATGAGAAGCGAGACGTCTTCTAAGATAAACTGAACAGTCTCGTGGCGATCGGATGAATGCCTTGAGAATACGATGACCTGGATGAATGAGAACATCCGCATAGTCAGACAAAAGTATCGGTTGTTGGTGACCTACCTCAGTAGAAGCATTTAAGTCTCATCTTAAAACTCATCTGTATACTCTAGCCTTTAAATAGACCTTTTTAGACCAGTTGATCTGCCGCTTCTTTTCTTTCTCCTATGTCCTAGGTCCGGTCCGATGACCATGGATGAAGTACTGGCTGTCCAGAGTCGAGACCCAGGATGGACCGCTCGTCGGGACCCAGGATGGACCGCTCGCCTGTATCGGTTGGGGACATCTCTACGCTGCTGATCCGCTTGAGATGGTTTCCTGTGGACGGGACTCTCACTGCTGTGTTGGAGCCACTATGGATTGAACTTTCACAGTATCATGTTAGACCCGCTCGACATCCATTGCTTTCGGTCCCCTAGAGGGGGGGGGGGTTGCCCACATCTGAGGTCCTCTCCAAGGTTTCTCATAGTCAGCATTGTCACTGGCGTCCCACTGGATGTGAATTCTCCCTGCCCACAGGGTGTGAGTTTTCCTTGCCCTTTTGTGGGTTCTTCCGAGGATGTTGTAGTCGTAATGATTTGTGCAGTCCTTTGAGACATTTGTGATTTGGGGCTATATAAATAAACATTGATTGATTGATTGATTGACATTCTGTTTTTCTTACACGCACCCATAGTCAAAGTGATTTAACAAACCATACCTCCGGAGATTCCATTTGAGCAGAAACACTTGTCATAACACATGAATGAAGTAGTGACGCATCCTTCCGCTTGTCGTTTTTCTCCATCCAATATGACTACAGCTCTTGGGAGCAGGAAACAGATGGAGCCGTGTCCTTCATCGGATCAAAAAGCAAGGGGGTAGGGAGGGGGATGTCTACTGCCGCCCCTCGACTGAGGTCTCTCCAAACTCTACTCATGTCACAGCCTCAGCTGCACGCTGAGACGTTTCGCTTCTTCTCAGGAAGTCTTTCCCTTAAGGAATTGGGGTCACCGGAGCTGAGCGGCCGACCTCCGAAGAGCTCAAGGATCAGAGAGCAGGAGACAATGGAAGGAAGAAGAGCGAACCTACGTCATCTCTGCATCTCCCGTTTGGTCTTGGGTGACCATTGACTCTTACATTATTACTTTTCATTTCACACTATCAGTGGTTGTAGACAGGACTCGAAGCTACTTTGCTGCTGATGCTATTAATCCAGGGGTGTCAAACTCAAATACAGAGTGGGACAAAATTTCAAACGGAACAAAGCCGCGGGCCAAGGTTGAACAAGTTAACCTTTTAATAGGGACACAAACAAGTTTTTCATTAAATATTGAACAAGCAACGTTTATATAACTTTAGTTATACGCAAATACGGCATTAGCTTTCACTGCTATGCCCCTAAAGCTGACCAACACGCCGGACTGTAGTCAGTTGGAAGCGTGACTTAAAGAAATTAAACAATGGATGTCCGCTAACTTTTTGCAACTTAACGCCCAAAAAACGGAAATGCTGATTATCGGTCCTGCTAGACACCGACCTCTATTTAATAATACAACTTTAACATTCGACAACCAAATAATAAAACAAGGTGACTCGGTAAAAAATCTGGGTATTATCTTCGACCCAACTCTCTCCTTTGAGTCACACATTAAAAGCGTTACTAAAACGGCCTTCTTTCATCTCCGTAATATCGCTAAAATTCGCTCCATTTTGTCCACTAAAGACGCCGAGATCATTATCCATGCGTTTGTTACGCCTCGTCTCGATTACTGTAACGTATTATTTTCGGGTCTCCCCATGTCTAGCATTAAAATATTACAGTTGGTACAAAATGCGGCTGCTAGACTTTTGACAAGAACAAGAAAGTTTGATCACATTACGCCTGTACTGGCTCACCTGCACTGGCTTCCTGTGCACTTAAGATGTGACTTTAAGGTTTTACTACTTACGTATAAAATACTATACGGTCTAGCTCCATCCTATCTTGCCCATTGTATTGTACCATATGTCCCGGCAAGAAATCTGCCTTCAAAAGACTCCGGCTTATTAGTGATTCCTAGAGCCCAAAAAAAGTCTGCGGGCTATAGAGCGTTTTCCGTTTGGGCTCCAGTACTCTGGAATGCCCTCCCGGTAACAGTTCGAGATGGTACCTCAGTAGAAGCATTTAAGTCTCACCTTAAAACTCATCTGTATACTCTAGCCTTTAAATAGACCTCCTTTTTAGACCAGTTGATCTGCCGCTTCTTTTCTTTCTCCTATGTCCCCCCCTCCCTTGTGGAGGGGGTCCGGTCCGATGACCATGGATGAAGTACTGGCTGTCCAGAGTCGAGACCCAGGATGGACCGCTCGTCGGGACCCAGGATGGACCGCTCGCCTGTATCGGTTGGGGACAGCTCTACGCTGCTGATCCGCCTCCGCTTGAGATGGTTTCCTGTGGACGGGACTCTCGCTGCTGTCTTGGATCCGCTTTGAACTGAACTCTCGCGGCTGTATTGGAGCCACTATGGATTGAACTTTTACAGTATCATGTTAGACCCGCTCGACATCCATTGCTTTCGGTCCCCTGAGGTCCTCTCCAAGGTTTCTCATAGTCAGCATTGTCACTGGCGTCCCACTGGATGTGAATTCTCCCTGCCCACTGGGTGTGAGTTTTCCTTGCCCTGTTGTGGGTTCTTCCGAGGATGTTGTAGTCGTAATGATTTGTGCAGTCCTTTGAGACATTTGTGATTTGGGGCTATATAAATAAACATTGATTGATTGATAGTGACATGCAAAATCCAGTTTTAAACAATAATAATAATAATAATAATAAATATCAATGGCATATCAAATAAAATGTGAATACAAATTTTAGACCTTTCTTTCTATTTGCCATCTTCTGAGGTAAATATCATTTTTTTTCCACAGGCTAATAATAAATTTGAAAATAAAATAACAATAATGAATGAACCAAACATTCAAGCCTTGAAGTAGCAAGAGAAAATGCATGAATACAATGAATAAAAAACACTTTAAGACCAATGTCTTGAAAAAAATATATCACTCTTGAATCAACATTGTAGTTAATACTATGATTAATGTTCATTAAAAATTAAACATGAGATATAAATAATAATACAAGTACAATTGTTTGTATATATTGTATATATAATTCGTGCAAAGGTCTTATAAGTACACAGGTATATTTCACATGCCTGTACTGTGTATAAAATTGAACTACGTTCATGTTGTTTATAATGTTGTTGTTTATAATGTGTATTTATTTCGGAAGTTTATTTTGTACTTGAAATTGTTTATAGGGTTAGACGCAATAAGTGTTTAACTTCAGCCTAACCCCTTTCGGTCTGCAACATTTTTTTATTTTCAATCTATGAATGTACAACTTTTTGTTTTCAATCTATGAATGTACAACTGTTTGTTTGCTTTGTTGACCATTGACCGAAGAACAATAAACTTGTACTTGTACTTAATTATTGGTCAGTTTGCTGGAAGTTTCCCGGAAGAGTTAGTGCTGCAAAGGGTTCTGGGTATTTGTTCTGTTGTGTTACGATACGGATGTTCACCCGATATGTGTTTGTCATTCTTGTTTGGTGTGGGTTCACAGTGTGGCGCATATTTGTAACAGTGATAAAGTTGTTTATATGGCCACCCTCAGTGTGACCTGTATGGCCGTTGACCAAGTATGCGTTGCATTCACTTGTGTGTGTGTAAAAGCCACAAATATTATGTGACACACTGTTAGTATGGAGGAAAAGCGGACGTGACGACAGGTTGTAGAGAACGCTAAAGGCAGTGCCTTAAATGCACGCCCCCAATATAGTTGTCCAGGTGGAAATTCGGGAGAATGGTTGCCCCGGGAGATTTTCGGGAGGGGCATTGAACTTCGGGAGTCTACCAGGATAAATTAGGAGGGTTGGCAAGTATGAGTATCAGCGGTGAATGCGGTGTTACAGCGGCACAGACGCTGTATAACACCGGCAGGCCAGCTCTAATGCTAAATTGATATTGCCTCAAGGGGCCAAATTAAATTACACGGCGGGCCAGAGTTTGACGCCCATGTATTAGTCAGACAATCTCTGACCTGGATGTCCAGCAGGTTGTATCACACAACTGTCACTACACATCAGTCAACACTGAACTTGTGGAGCACATGGACAAAGAAAGCCTCCAGCAGCTCGGTCCGGTCTAGGATGGATGCCTGCAAGAGGTCTGGGTGTGCTAGAGAAGCTTTGCATGAGGCCTGTTTCCATGTAACATTTGGCCCAAAAAAATAAAAAAAAATCAGACGGATGGAATGAAGTTAACATGAAACATTTTCCTATGCAATGCAATGAAATATGAACGTGATTGGTCTGCAGCTGTGAAAGCTACATCCAACTGACTCTCAGTGGCAAGTGTAAAATTATTCAAACCATGCGTTCAAACGTGAGTAACAAGATTAACAATTCACCAGACGGCTGGTCTGGAGGAGCTCAGCAGAGCTCCCGGACCTGGAAGACCTTTAGAACCATTTAAGGACATGATCTACAACACAGTTGTCAAACCCCAGGCCCGGGGGCCAGATCTGGCCTGTCACATCACATAATGTGGCCCGCTGATGCCTAGAAATAATATATGTTGATAAAGAACTTCATCTTTAACCTTTTTTTGGGTGCACATAAACATGCTGAAGTAATATGTTTGACTTTCTAACGTCATGTGTGATTGATGAAATTAGTCCAAATGTGCACATGTCGTCGTAGATCAGGGGACGGCAACCCGCGGCTCTTTGACCACTCTGATGTGGCCGACCGCCCGAAGAAATCCGGTAGATTTCCAATGTTAAAGTCTCTATCAGAAATCTCCCAGGTAAACATTTTTCGATTTTCACCCAGACATCAACTTTGACGGCGTGCCGTGATGACAATGCCTCTAACACCCTTTCTACAGGTCATCGCGCCAGGATTTCCACCATGCTATCTGCGTGCCGGCCATCCGCTCACATTTTGGATGCGACCTCTATCTGAACGCATACTTGTTCAACAGCCATACAGGTCACACAGAGGGTTGTGATATGAACAACTTTAACACTCTTACTAATATGGAGGGGGTCCAGTCCGATGACCGTGGATGAAGTACTGGCTGTCCAGAGTCGAGACCCAGGATGGACCGCTCGCCTGTATCGGTTAGGGACATCTCTACGCTGCTGATCCGCCTCCGCTTGAGATGGTTTCCTGTGGACGGGACTCTCGCCGCTGTCTTGGATCCGCTTTGAACTGAACTCTCGCGGCTGTGTTGGGAGCCACTATGGATTGAACTTTCACAGTATCATGTTAGACCCGCTCGACATCCTTTGCTTTCGGTCCCCTAGAGGGGTGGGGGGTTGCCCACATCTGAGGTCCTCTCCAAGGTTTCTCATAGTCAGCATTGTCACTGGCTTCCCACTGGATGTGAGTTTTCCTTGCCCTTTTGTGGGTTCTTCCGAGGATGTTGTAGTCGTAATGATTCGTGCAGTCCTTTGAGACATTTGTGATTTGGGGCTATATAAATAAACATTGATTGATTGATTGATTGATATGCGCCAAACTATGAACCCACACCAAACAAGAATGACAAACACATTTCAGGAGAACTGTCAGAGTTGCCACTGACAGTTTGTCTGTATTAGTTTTTTCCTCTGCATTTGTCTGTTTGCTCTGTGTTCAGTATTTTCTGTCTAGTGCTTTTATTTTGTCAGCTATCTGTCCTGTTCCCTGAGTGTTGTGTTCCTCCTCAACTGCGGCTGATTGGCACCTGGCCACACCTGTTGCCAATCAGCCTGCTCCTATTTGTACCTGCTTTGTCTTGTGTCAGTTGCTGGATCATTGTATTGCGTTGTCGTTGCCACATGTCACTCTTGTAGTGCTACCTGTCGTGTCATTTTGTTACAGCTACTACCTGTCGTGCTACACTTTGTCCTGGTCGTCGTAGCGGTAAGCTGTTTCTGTTAGCATTTGTTATTTCCAGCTTTTCTGTTTGCTATCCTCTAGCTTCCATGCTAAGGTTCCTTTTTGTTTTCTAGCTTCCAGTGCTAGCTCCCTTAGTTTGTTATTTTGCCCGCGTGCGTGCTTTTTGTTTGTTCTTGTTCTATTATTAATATTAAATGATGTCCTCATATTTTATGCCTGCCTCCGTCTCTCCATCTTGGGGTTCAACAACAAATACCCCGACAAGAACATCCGCACTATAACACAACATAAACATGACAGAACAAATACCCAGAATCCCATGTATCCTGACTCTTCCGGGCTCCATTATACACCCAGCTACCACAAACCCAACCCCCCCAACCCCGCCCACCTCAACCGACGGTTTGCAGGTGTGACACTGTCGAGCGGCATTCAAGTGTCACGGAGCAAGTATCCAAGATGAACAACTACGGGTCTGGGATTAGTACCTGCGGCAACTGCGTTTCTGTTTAATAATAATAATAATAATCCGTTCGGGCTCCAGTACTCTGGAATGCCCTCCCGGTAACAGTTCGAGATGCTACCACAGTAGAAGCATTTAAGTCTCACCTTAAAACTCATCTGTATACTCTAGCCTTTAAATAGACCTCCTTTTTAGACCAGTTGATCTGCCGCTTCTTTTCTTTCTCCTATGTCCCCCCCTCCCTTGTGGAGGGGGTCCGGTCCGATGACCATGGATGAAGTACTGGCTGTCCAGAGTCGAGACCCAGGATGGACCGCTCGCCTGTATCGATTGGGGACATCTCTACGCTGCTGATCCGCCTCCGCTTGAGATGGTTTCCTGTGGATGGGACTCTGGCTGCTGTCTTGGATCCGCTTTGAACTGAACTCTCGCGGCTGTGTTGGAGCCACTATGGATTGAACTTTCACAGTATCATGTTAGACCCGCTCGACATCCTTTGCTTTCGGTCCCCTAGAGAGGGGGGGGTTGCCCACATCTGAGGTCCTCTCCAAGGTTTCTCACAGTCAGCATTGTCACTGGCGTCCCACTGGATGTGAATTCTCCCTGCCCACTGGGTGTGAGTTTTCCTTGCCCTTTTGTGGGTTCTTCCGAGGATGTTGTAGTCGTAATGATTTGTGCAGTCCTTTGAGACATTTGTGATTTGGGGCTATATAAATAAACATTGATTGATTGATTGATAGAAAAACAATTGAGTAATCCCAGGCCATTGTCATTTTAGGTTTTGCTATCTTTTCATACAGTTGCTCCAGTATGCAAACCTAATCAAGGCAAGTGCAGACATTGGAGCGAATCCAGAAAACGGTGAAACACCACAAATATCAGCTGTGTTCAATTCACTACGCTCAAACAAACTGCACGGGCAGATTAAATAAATCCCATTTGAGAGGTAAAAGTTGCTCTCAAAACATTTATCCGAGTCAAACACGCATATATACACAGGATGTGCTGAATGACCAGAAAGCCCTTCACATCCTTATGTTTTCACTCTGCAACACCTCTTGCTATAGTTCGAGCGTAACCCTCCGGAATATGCGCGGTATTAATAAATCAAGACCAAATCACCTACGGTGCTGCTTTTAGATGTTTCCTACACGCCGGGGAGTCATTTGTTATTACAGGTGGTCCCTTACAAGCACACTGATCCTTCTCATGTATCTCAAAAAAATACTGCAAAGACCGGTCAGCGGTTTTTTGGTCTTTGCACTGAACGGAATACAGAAACTGCCGTACCAGCAGGAGTCTTTCAGCACAATGGACTGGAGATATAAGGTCTGCAAAATGCACGGAGGCAGATTAGTCTATTTGGTTCATAATCCCTCTGCAGACCACAGGAGATTTATGGGTCAATCATGAGGGGGGGGGGGTGGCTGTGCACCCTGTCTACCTATAGCAGTAGGATGCTTGGATGCTTCCAGCAATCAAACCAGACATCCGACGGGTTTATGACCACCCACCCACGCATGCCCACCAGTACCAGTCCAGAGCAGCATGACCTACAAACTCTTTTCAAGTGTGACTGCACAACAGCATTGTAAAAGGTGGAATGGAGGTCGGGGTTATTGTTAATGAGTTGACTGCATAACAACAGCACATGGATTGAAAATGCAGCTTTGGAAAACGGGTGGTAAAATTCAAGTGATCCAATAAACTACAGTACATCTGCCCCAAGTACCTAGGAGTCTTGTTCACGAGTGAGGGAAGAGTGGATGGTGAGATCGACAGGCGGATCGGTGCGGCGTCTTCAGTAATGCGGACGTTGTACCGGTCCGTTGTGGTGAAGAAGGAGCTGAGCCGGAAGGTAAAGCTCTCAATTTACCGGTCGATCTACGTTCCCATCCTCACCTATGGTCATGAGCTTTGGGTCATGACCGAAAGGATAAGATCACGGGTACAAGCGGCCGAAATGAGTTTCCTCCGCCGTGTGGCGGGTCTCTCCCTTAGAGATAGGGTGAGAAGCTCTGTCATCCGGGAGGAACTCAAAGTAAAGCCGCTGCTCCTTCACATCGAGAGGAGCCAGATGAGGTGGTTCGGGCATCTGGTCAGGATGCCACCCGAATGCCTCCCTAGGGAGGTGTTTAGGGCACGTCCAACCGGTAGGAGGCCACGGGGAAGACCCAGGACACGTTGGGAAGACTATGTCTCCCGGCTGGCCTGGGAACGCCTCGGGATCCCCCGGGAAGAGCTAGACGAAGTGGCTGGGGAGAGGGAAGTCTGGGCTTCCCTGCTTAGGCTGTTGCCCCCGCGACCCGACCTCGGATAAGCGGAAGATGATGGATGGATGGACATCTCAGATAAAACATATTTTATAATACACCCTCTAAATGCATATGCTGTATTGGCATCATTAATTTAAAGGGGAACATTATCACAATTTCAAAAGGGTTAAAAACAATAAAATCAGTTCCCAGTGGCTTGTTGTATTTTTTGAATTTTTTTTTTAAATTTTACCGGTCCCGGAATATCCCTAAATAAAGCTTTAAAGTGCCTTATTTTCTGCTATCTTCGAAACCACTGTCCATTTTACGGCTGCCAATACAAACAACATGGCGGTTACCACAGCAAGATATAGCGACATTAGCTCGGATTCAGACACGGATTTCAGCGGCTTAAGCGATTCAACAGATTACGCATGTATTGAAACAGATGGTCGGAGTATGGAGGCAGATAGCGAAAACGAAATTGAAGAAGAAATTGAAGCTATTGAGCGAATAACTATTGACGCTATTCGGCCATAGCGTGGGTGTACCTAATGAAGAGGCCCATAGCATGGCTGCCTTATTAGCATCGCCGGTAAAATGTGCGGACCAAACGATCAGGATTTTCGCATCTTGTGACACTGGAGCAACTTAAATCCGTCGATTGGTAAGTGTTTGTTTCGCATTAAATGTGGGTATCTAGTTTCAAATGTACATACAGCTAGCGTAAATAGCATGTTAGCATCGATTAGCGTAGCATGTTGGCATCGATTAGCTGGCAGTCATGCCGTGACCAAATATGTCTGATTAGCACATAAGTCAACAACATCAACAAAATTCACCTTTGTGATTCCGTTGACTTAATAGTTGCAAATGCATCTGCAGGTTATCCATACATCTCTGTGCCATGTCTGTCTTAGCATCGCCGGTCAAATGTTGAGACACTCTGGTACATTCAATGGGGGTCTGGCGGCAGATTTCTTGCCAGTGGTGCAACTTGAATCCCTCCCTGTTAGTGTTGTTACACCCTCCGACAACACACCGACGAGGCATGATGTCTCCAAGGTTCCAAAAAATAGTCGAAAAAACGGAAAATAACAGAGCTGAGACCCGGTGTTTGTAATGTGACAATGAATAAGGCGGGTGTGTTACCTCTGGCAAATTCAATGGGGGTCTGGCGGCAGATTTCTTGCCAGTGGTGCAACTTGAATCCCTCCCTGTTAGTGTTGTTACACCCTCCGACAACACACCGACGAGGCATGATGTCTCCAAGGTTCCAAAAAATATTTTTTTTCTTTTTACGGAAGGTTTTTTTGTAGAGAATAAATGATGACAAAAACACTTAATTAAACGGTTTAAAAGAGGAGAAAACAGGACAAAAATGAAAATTAAATTTTGAAACATAGTTTATCTTCAATTTTGAGTCTTTATAATTCAAAATTCAATCAGAAAAAAAAAAGAGAAACACTAGCTAATTCGAATCTTTTTGAAAAAATTAAAAAAATAATTTATGGAACATCATTAGTAATTTTTCCGGATTAAAATTAATTTCAAAATTTTGATAACATGTTTTAAATAGGTTAAAATCCAATCTGCATTTTGTCAGAATATATAACAAATTGGACCAAGCTATATTTCTAAAAAGGACAAATCATTATTTCTTCCAGATTTTCCAGAACAAAAATTTTAAAATAAATTCAAAAGACTTTGAAATAAGATTTAAATTTGATTCTAAAGATTTTCTAGATTTGCCAGAATAATTTTTTGTCATTTTAATCATAATAAGTTTGAAGAAATAGTTCACAAATATTCTTTGTCGAAAAAACAGAAGCTAAAATGAAGAATCAAATTAAAATGTATTTTTTATTCTTTACAGTAAAAAAAAATAATTAACTAGAACATTGATTTAAATTGTCAGGAAAGAAGAGGAAGCAATTTAAAAGGTAAAAAAGTATGTGTTTAAAAATCCTAAAATTATTTTTAATGTTGTATTTTTCTCTAAAATTGTCTTTCTGAAAGTTATAAAAAGCATAGCAAAAAAATTCAATTAATTTATTAAAACAAGTGTAGACCAGGTTTTTAAAATATTTTCTTGGATTTTTAAATTCTATTTGAGTTTTGTCTCTTATAATGAAAAATGTCGAGCAAAGCCAGACTAGCTTGCTAAAAAATGAATAAAATTTTAAAAAATAGTCAGCTCACTGGTAAGTGCTGCTATTTTTAGAACAGGCCAGCGGGCGAATCATCGTTGGTGACCCCAGCTCTAGGGTAATCAGTAGCAAAATTAGCTAAAAAAATGTAGCACTTTAAAGGTAGCATGCTTACGTAAACATGCATACATCGAGCATTTTTTAATACCAACATACATGAGTGCAAGGTGTATGGCTGGGGAATTAGACAAAACAATCATAACATTTGCAAAAACAGTTAGCACAGCGTGACAACATTCTGCACAAAATATATGAAAGCAAACGTCTCAGGTTCAAATAAAAATGCCAGCATGTGTCGTCGCAGAAGGTAAAAAGTACAAAGAGAATATGAGGTGATTTCAGTTGTGTTTAACTCCAGCTGAGTACGAGTGTAATGAAGCTTGCTGATACGCCACAAAGCCGAGACCCACATGAAAACATTAGCATATAATTGTTCTCATCGCCTATTAGACACAATGCTCATTAGGCAGAAGACTGGAGGGCGCCTTGGGGCTCTTTCTATCAAACAGTCAAGGGTTTTCCGAAAGGAATCCAGCTATAGAACCCACGTTTCACTAGAAACTCAAACCAGCTTACATTCTAAGAATCATTAGCCATCATTTTCAGGTTCCAGCTTGCGGGGGCTTTAACAAGACATATCACAAGGGGAAATAGGTTATTAAGTATTTAGCACGATAAACAAGTGTCACGGAGCAAGTATCCAAGATGAACAACTACAGGTCTGGGATTAGTACCTGCGGCAACTGTGTTTCTGTTTAATAATAATAATAATAATAATCCGTTCGGGCTCCGGTACTCCGGAATAACCTCCCGGTAACAGTTCGAGATGCTACCTCAGTAGAAGCATTTAAGTCTCACCTTAAAACTCATCTGTATACTCTAGCCTTTAAATAGACCTCCTTTTTAGACCAGTTGATCTGCCGCTTCTTTTCTTTCTCCTATGTCTCCCCCTCCCTTGTGGAGGGGGTCCGGTCCGATGACCATGGATGAAGTACTGGCTGTCCAGAGTCGAGACCCAAGATGGACCGCTCGCCTGTATCGATTGGGGACATCTCTACGCTGCTGATCCGCCTCCGCTTGAGATGGTTTCCTGTGGACGGGACTCTCGCTGCTGTCTTGGATCCGCTTTGAACTGAACTCTCGCGGCTGTGTTGGAGCCACTATGGATTGAAATTTCACAGTATCATGTTAGACCCGCTCGACATCCATTGCTTTCAGTCCCCTAGAGGGGGGGGGTTGCCCACATCTGAGGTCCTCTCCAAGGTTTCTCATAGTCAGCATTGTCACTGGCGACCCACTGGATGTGAATTCTCCCTGCCCACTGGGTGTGAGTTTTCCTTGCCCTTTTGTGGGTACTTCCGAGGATGTCGTAGTCGTAATGATTTGTGCAGTCCTTTGAGACATTTGTGATTTGGGGCTATATAAATAAACATTGATTGATTGAATAATCATATTCAATTTCCTTGGGGAAAACACTGGTGTGTGTTTCAATCAATCAATCAATGTTTACTTATATAGCCCTAAATCACTAGTGTCTCAAAGGGCTGCACAAACCACTACGACATCCTCGGTAGGCCCACATAAGGGCAAGGAAAACTCACACCCAGTGGGACGTCGGTGACAATGATGACTATGAGAACCTTGGAGAGGAGGAAAGCAGTGGATGTCGAGCGGGTCTAACATGCTACTGTGAAAGTTCAATCCATAATGGATCCAACACAGTCGCGAGAGTCCAGTCCAAAGCGGATCCAACACAGCAGCGAGAGTCCCGTTCACAGCGGAGCCAGCAGGAAACCATCCCAAGCGGAGGCGGATCCGCAGCGCAGAGATGTCCCCAGCCGATACACAGGCAAGCAGTACATGGCCACCGGATCGGACCGGACCTCCTCCACAAGGGAGAGTGGAACATAGGAGAAAAAGAAAAGAAGCGGCAGATCAACTGGTCTAAAAAGGGAGTCTATTTAAAGGCTAGAGTATACAGATGAGTTTTAAGGTGAGACTTAAATGCTTCTACTGAGGTGGCATCTCGAACTGTTACCGGGAGGGCATTCCAGAGTACTGGAGCCCGAAATGACCTTGGAAGCCACGAACAACATGATTCATTATAATATTTAGCATTACAAGCACTATACTTTATGAGCTGTTTATGCTCTCTACATATTATCTCATCATACCCATATATTTTTGGGAGAACTCCTGCATAATAAGTTCAATTTAGAGAGGTCATGGTTTAGTCTGACAGTGGGAGTCCGCTCCCTGTATGATCAGTGTGTGAGCTTGGTCCGCATACTAATTCAGACACGTTTCCAGTGAGGGTTGGACTCTGCCAAGGCTGCCCTTTGTCACCGATTCTGTTCATAAAGTTTTATGGACGGAATTTCAAGGCAGAGTCAGGGCATTGAGGGGATCCGGTTTGGTGGCTGCAGGATTAGGCCTAATGGTCTGTGGTCCTGATGGCTTCATTTGGCCAGGATCTTCAGCTCTCACTGGATCGGTTCACAGCCGAGTGTGAAGCGACCGGGATGGGAATCAGCACCTCCAAGTCCGAGTCCATGGTCCTTGTACGGAAAAGGGTGGAGTGCCATCTCCGGGTTGGGGAGGAGATCTTGCCCCAAGTGAAGGATTTCAAGTACCTTGGAGTCTTGTTCACGAGTGAGGGAAGAGTGGATCGTGAGATCGACAGGCGGATCGGTGCGGCGTCTTCAGTAATGCGGAGGCTGTATCGATCCGTTGTGGTGAAGAAGGAGCTGAGCCGGAAGGCAAAGCTCTCAATTTACCGGTCCATCTACGTTCCCATCCTCACCTATGGTCATGAGCTTTGGGTTAATGGGCGAAAGGATAAGATCACGGGTACAAGCGGCCCAAATGAGTTTGGGTCTCTCCCTTAGAGATAGGGTGAGAAGCTCTGTCATCCGGGAGGAACTCAAAGTAAAGTCGCTGCTCCTCCACATGGAGAGGAGCCAGATGAGGTGGTTCGGGCCTCTGGTCAGGATGCCACCCGAACACCTCCCTAGGGACTACTTCCTGACTCGGAAGAACACCGTAGTCTGTACGGTACAGCAAACTAACGTCTTGGAACTGCAACGGCATGCAAAGCCTACTATATAATACTTGCAAATGAGACTTCCCTTTGTTAATTGTTAATGGAAAACATCCATCCATCCATCCATTTTCTACCGCGTATTCCCTTTCGGGATCGCGGGGGGCGCTGGCGCCTATCTCAGCTACAATCTAATGGAAAACAAGACATAACAAATGGACAGCATATTTTTCATTATCGGTCATTGTTCAATGACCGATAATGAAGCTATGCCGGTTGGTAGAGCGGCCGTGCCGGCAACTTGAGGGTTGCAGGTTCGATTCCCGCGTCCGCCATCCTAGTCACTGCCGTTGTGTCCTTGGGCAAGACACTTTCCCCACCTGCTCCCGGTGCCACCCACACTGGTTTAAATGTAACTTAGATATTAAAGCGCATAGAGTCACTAGAGAAAAGCGCTATATAAATATAATTCACTTCACTTCACTTAAATAAAAATGTTTTTATTATTTATCAATTAAAATTTATCAACACATGAACAAAAGGACCCAAAATGTGCACCATTGAGTACGGGAATCCATTCCCAGGACCAAGAGTTGGCATCGTATTGACTCCAAAGTGTAATGTACCCAATCATTGTCGAGAGTGTGATTTGCAAAAACAAATAGATTGTATACTTAATTGTTGATTGATATTTATTTACAAAGATTTCAAACGATGGTCAATTACTCCATATATGCAAAAGGTAAGAACAAATATACTACATTCCACGGTAAACTTGGCTAATGAGGACAAGTCAGTCCAAGAATGAAGAAATCATAGCCAACAGGCTCGAGGGCTAGACAAAATAGAATTAAGTATTAGGGTTGCGTAAAAGGACAAAAAAAATTCCCTGTGTCAACTCAATTAACAGACGAAGAGGTGAATAAAATAAAATAAAACCCATAAATCTACATGCTGTGGTGAGGATGATAGTGTAAAATTATAGGTTTGTGGCCTTTTGCTAAAAGGCTACAGACCAGAGTTGAAATAAACAAAATACTCATATGATCACGATTGCGTCAAAAGTGAAAGACTATCATTCCAAGTCCTTTACTCCTGTTTAGCTTTGAATAAATGAGCTAATCATCTGATATTCTTGGAGCCATCCTTTTCATAAATATTGGACTCATTCTGCAAAGAGGTGAGCTCATAGGCAGAAAAGCATTGTGCCAAAGTGATTACTAAGCTTCCTATTTCATTACTATGTCATATTTACAAGTGTCAGGGGATTGCTGTGTTGAGATGTATTAACCAGTATCATAGTCTATATCAATTTTCTTTCTTTGGATTTTCCATCTGGGAAACGGTATCGGTCAGTATTCACATGCAGTTTGCTAGCAGGTGCAAGACAAAATATTGCTACGAATCACATCTGTCATTTCAGAGCATGCACTGTTTACACAAACAGCAAATATCGGTGCTGACCCATTTGAAGCGTCACCACCGCATTCCTCGGGCGAGTCAGGCAGGGCTAAAGCAATAACAAATGTTTTTATAGCAGGAGATTTAATTCCTAATTGCATTAAAAACTAGATGTTGACCCACTTCTATGGTGGAAGAACAATGATCACATATATCCTCTTACTGCCAAGTTAGCCAGACTGGGGAGGAAAGAAAAGTTAATCTGAGGCTGAGTTAACTTGAAACTGTTTAATGTTGCACTTCTTATATGTAGAAGAAACGTTTTGTCAATTTATTTAATCTGAGCAACAACTTGAGCCAATTTAATAATACAACTTTAACATTTGACAACCATATAATAAAACAAGGTGACTGTAAAAAATCTGGGTATTATCTTTGACCCAACTCTCTCCTTTGAGTCACACATTAAAAGCGTTACTAAAACGGCCTTCTTTCATCTCCGTAATATCGCTAAAATTCGCTCCATTTTGTCCACTGAAGACGCCGAGATCATTATCCATGCGTTTGTTACGTCTCGTCTCGATTACTGTAACGTATTATTTTCGGGTCTCCCCATGTCTAGCATTAAAAGATTACAGTTGGTACAAAATGCGGCTGCTAGACTTTTGACAAGAACAAGAAAGTTTGATCACATTACGCCTGTACTGTATATACCTTTATATACATATATACATACATATATACCTGTACTGGCTCACCTGCACTGGCTTCCTGTGCACTTAAGATGTGACTTTAAGGTTTTACTACTTACGTATAAAATACTACACGGTCTAGCTCCATCTTATCTTGCCGATTGTATTGTACCATATGTCCCGGCAAGAAATCTGCCTTCAAAAGACTCCGGCTTATTAGTGATTCCTAGAGCCCAAAAAAAGTCTGCGGGCTATAGAGCGTTTTCCGTTCGGGCTCCAGTACTCTGTAATGCCCTCCCGGTAACAGTTCGAGATGCTACCTCAGTAGAAGCATTTAAGTCTCACCTTAAAACTCATCTGTATACTCTAGCCTTTAAATAGACCTCCTTTTTAGACCAGTTGATCTGCCGCTTCTTTTCTTTTTTCTCCTATTTCCTGTGGACGGGACTCTCGCTGCTGTTTTGGAGCCACTATGGATTGAACTTTCACAGTATCATGTTAGACCCGCTCGACATCCATTGCTTTCGGTCCCCTAGAGGGGGGGGGTTGCCCACATCTGAGGTCCTCTCCAAGGTTCCTCATAGTCAGCATTGTCACTGGCGTCCCACTGGATGTGAATTCTCCCTGCCCACTGGGTGTGAGTTTTCCTTGCCCTTTTGTGGGTTCTTCCGAGGATGTCGTAGTCGTAATGATTTGTGCAGTCCTTTGAGACATTTGTGATTTGGGGCTGTATAAATAAACATTGATTGATTGATTGATTGAGTTTAACGTTGATTAACGTGGACCCCGACTTAAACAAGTTGGAAAACTTTATTGGGGTGTTACCATTTAGTGGTCAATTGTAGGGAATATGTACTGTACTGTGCAATCTACTAATAAATGTCTCAACCAATCAATCAAAAAAAGCACTTTATATGTAGGAAGGTTTTATTAACAAACCATTCTGAGCCTTATCTTATTTAGTTTATTTTATATAATTGGCCCTAGTGTGTGAATGTGAGTGTGAATGTTGTCTATCTGTGTTGGCCCTGCGATGAGGTGGCGACTTGTCCAGGGTGTACCCTGCCTTCCGCCCGATTGTAGCTGAGATAGGCGCCAGCGCCCCCCGCGACCCCGAAAGCGAATAAGCGATAGAAAATGGATGGCTGGATGTTGACCACATTAACCATGTGTGTATATGTATGTTACGCCGTTGTTTACACATTTTCTAAATAGAAAAACAAAACATTTTTATTTTGTTGTTTTCTTACTGAACCGAAAATGAACCAAGCCGTGACCTCCATACCGAGGTACGTACCGGACCAACATTTTTGTGTACCGTTACCCCCCTAGTATCCACTCGTTACTCAAAAACAAATGTATATAATGGGAAATGACTGCCAATTTTAGTGAATGTGAGTGTGAATGTTGTCTGTCTATCTGTGTTGGCCCTGCGATGAGGTGGCGACTTGTCCAGGGTGTACCCCGCCTTCCGCCCGATTGTAGCTGAGATAGGCGCCAGCGCCCCCTGCGACCCCGAAAGGGAATAAGCGGTAGAAAATGGATGGATGGATGGAAATGACTGCCGGGATTCATTTTAAGGAACAAAAAAAGATCTTGTTAGTGCAATTTTGGTCATCTGGACTCTATGAGGGCTTCACGGTGGCAGAAGGGTTAGTGCGTCTGCCTCCCAATACGAAGTTCCTGCAGTCCTGGGTTCAAATCCAGGCTCGGGATCTTTCTGTGTGGAGTTTGCATGTTCTCCCCATGACTGCGTGGGTTCCCTCCCACTTCCAAAGACATGCACCTGGGGATAGGTTGATTGGCAACACTAAATGGTCCCTAGTGTGTGAATGTTGTCTGTCTATCTGTGTTGGCCCTGCGATGAGGTGGCGACTTGTCCAGGGTGTACCCTGCCTTCCGCCCGATTGTAGATGAGATAGGCGCCAGCGCCCCCCGCGACCCCGAAAGGGAATAAGCGGTAGAAAATGGATGGATGGATGGACTCTATGAAGGACACGTTTGACGAATACGATACCGCCACTTGCGTGTTACATTCATCATGAGCTATTCGTGGCCCGATTTCAAATTACTCAGCTCCAGCGCTGTGCAAATCTACCAGCATCTGTCCAATCCGTCTCTGGGGACCTCCGTGGGTGTTTCAACATTACGAGTGAGGCAGAGAACACGAGCGCCGTCGTCCAACGCACACCTTTATCCGCAGATGCACCTAATTCGCAGCAATCATGCATGATTAATGATGACACCAGGGACCGCTAACTGCAAGGAAGACATTAAAGAGGAGACTCGGGGTAGAGGGTCATGTAAAACACAGCTGTGTGCGGAAGGGAACAAAGGATTGTGATTTTCATCACACAAACCTGCTGGCCTGTCAGATCCCTGATAGCAAAGTTCAGAGGAGGTTGGACTTTCTCAAAGCGGAGATTTACAGAGTTGTTTGAAACGGAGCATGTCGGTAAATTAAGAACGAAAAACGAAGATTTACGCCGGCCTCCTTCTGCAAGAGCCTATACAATTTAAGATGAATTGTTTGGCAATATAGCCGACATACTTTGGTCTGATCTGCGATTTATGACACGAGGGTACAGTGTAATCCATTTGTTTTTATTACCATGACTTTTTACAGGCCATTTGTCAGACTTGCTACAGTCGCTGGGAAAGCAATGGACAGTGGACCACTTTGGCTGTAAATGGAACATTCTAGAAGAGACATGAATGCATCTCTCTACAGACCGTGTTTATGAACCACTGTAGTGCAAGTTATTTACACAATAAAAGAGGTTTGATATTCCTAGGTAATTGAAAGTAATTAGTTATGTTCGATCAATCAATCAATGTTTACTTATATAGCCCTAAATCACTAGTGTCTCAAAGGGCTGCACAAACCACTACGACATCCTCGGTAGGCCCACATAAGGCAAGGAAAACTCACACCCAGTGGGACGTCGGTGACAATGATGACTATGAGAACCTTGGAGAGGAGGAAAGCAATGGATGTCGAGCGGGTCTAACATGATACTGTGAAAGTTCAATCCATAATGGATCCAACACAGTCGCGAGAGTCCAGTCCAAAGCGGATCCAACACAGCAGCGAGAGTCCCGTTCAAAGCGGAGCCAGCAGGAAACCATCCCAAGCGGAGGCGGATCAGCAGCGCAGAGATGTCCCCAGCCGATACACAGGCAAGCAGTACATGGCCACCGGATCGGACCGGACCCCCTCCACAAGGGAGAGTGGGACATAGGAGAAAAGAAAAGAAACGGCAGATCAACTGGTCTAAAAAGGGAGTCGATTTAAAGGCTAGAGTATACAAATGAGTTTTAAGGTGAGACTTAAATGCTTCTACTGAGGTAGCATCTCGAACTGTTACCAGGAGGGCATCCAGAGTACTGGAGCCCGAAATGAAAAAGCTCTATAGCCGCAGACTTTTTTTGGGCTTTGGGAATCACTAATAAGCCGGAGTCTTTTGAACGCAGATTTCTTGCCTGGACATATGGTACAATACAATCGGCAAGATAGGATGGAGCTAGACCGTGTAGTATTTTATACGTAATTAGTAAAACCTCAAAGTCACATCTTAAGTGCACAGGAAGCCAGTGCAGGTGAGCCAGTATAGGTATATATGTATGTATATATGTATATAAAGGTATATACAGTATAGGCGTAATATGATCAAACTTTCTTGTTCTTGTCAAAAGTCTAGCAGCCGCATTTTGTACCAACTGTAATCTTTAATGCTAGACATGGGGAGACCCGAAAATAATACGTTACAGTAATCGAGACGAGACGTAACAAACGCATGGATAATGATCTCGGCGTCTTTAGTGGACAGAATGGAGCGAATTTTAGCGATATTACGGAGATGAAAGAAGGCCGTTATAATATTACAGGGTCTCTGCAGGTTTAAACATGTCAAATTTAAGACCATCTTGAAAATAATTTAAGACCATTTCATATCGATACGGACAAAACATACAACGACAAAGAAAATCAGAAGTCTAGAATGACTTGTAAGTAAAGATGTCCGATATGGCTTTTTTGCCGATATCCGATATTGTCAGACTCTTAACTCCCTCCGAGACTCTGGCGTCAACACACCCGTGGCCACAACCCTCCGACTTTCATGTACTATTTAATCTCACTAAAACACTAGCAAAACAATAGGCAGATAAGGGGATTTTCCAGAATTATCCTAGTAAATGTGTCTAAAAACATCTGAATCGCCCCCACTTTTTTTTCTAGTCCTTCACTCTAAATTTCCCTCATCCATAAATCTTTCATCCTCGCTCAAATTAATGGGGAAATTGTCGCTTTCTCGGTCCGAATAGCTCTAGCTGTTGCGTGCTATGATTGTAAACAATGTGAGGATGTGAGGAGCCCTACAACCCGTGACGTCACGCGCACATCGTCTGCTACTTCCGGTAACGGCAAGGCTTTTTTTATTAGCGACCAAAAATTGCGAACTTTATCGTGGATGTTCTCTACTAAATCCTTTCAGCAAAAATATGGCAATGTCGCGAAATGATCAAGTATGACACATAGAATGGACCTGCTATCCCCGTTTAAATAAGAAAATCTCATTTCAGTAGGACTTTAAAGGGGCAGGAAGAAGAACGATTATTACTCAGCTACTGTCAACAGTACAGCGTTTCAACACTCTCAGTTGTCACAAAGGGAACAATACATCAAAGGATGATGGCCTGATGTTGGATGATTGCAGCGTTTTGATCTATTACTGCACTCTACTATCTATAGAGATAAATGGCTAAATGTGCCTCTTTAATATTTTTCTTCCTTTTAGGTGATTTTACAACGTCGACCCATTCCCATTATGATTAATGACATAAAAAAAAGTCTGCGGGCTATAGAGCGTTTTCCGTTCGGGGCTCCAGTACTCTGAATGCCCTCCCGGTAACAGTTCGAGATGCTACCTCAGTAGAAGCATTTAAGTCTCACCTTAAAACTCATCTGTATACTCTAGCCTTTAAATAAACCTCCTTTTAGACCAGTTGATCTGCCGCTTCTTTTCTCTTTCTCCTATGTCCCCCCCCTCCCTTGTGGAGGGGGTCCGGTCCGATGACCATGGATGAAGTACTGGCTGTCCAGAGTCGAGACCCAGGATGGACCGCTCGCCTGTATCGGTTGGGGACATCTCTACGCTGCTGATCCGCTTGAGATGGTTTCCTGTGGACGGGACTCTCGCTGCTGTCTTGGATCCGCTTCGAACTGAACTCTCGCAGCTGTGTTGGAGCCACTATGGATTGGACTTTCACAGTATCATGTTAGACCCGCTCGACATCCATTGCTTTGGGTCCCCTTTCGGTGTGCATTTTGTATGAATAAAAACCTGAATATCAATCAATCAATCAATCAATGTTTATTTATATAGCCCCAAATCACAAATGTCTCAAAGGACTGCACAAATCATTACGACTACAACATCCTCGGAAGAACCCACAAAAGGGCAAGGAAAACTCACACCCAGTGGGCAGGGAGAATTCACATCCAGTGGGACGCCAGTGACAATGCTGACTATGAGAAACCTTGGAGAGGACCTCAGATGTGGGCAACCCCCCCCCTCTAGGGGACCGAAAGCAATGGATGTCGAGCGGGTCTAACATGATACTGTGAAAGTTCAATCCATAGTGGCTCCAAGACAGCAGCGAGAGTCCCGTCCACAGGAAACCATCTCAAGCGGATCAGCAGCGTAGAGATGTCCCCAACCGATACAGGCGAGCGGTCCATCCTGGGTCCCGACGAGCGGTCCCATCCTGGGTCTCGACTCTGGAACAGCCAGTACTTCATCCATGGTCATCGGACCGGACCCCCTCCACAAGGGAGGGGGGGACATAAGAGAAAGAAAAGAAGCGGCAGATCAACTGGTCTAAAAAGGAGGTCTATAGGCCTGCTTATCGGCAGTGTTCCCTATAATCCGGTGCGCCCTATGGTCCGAATAATACAGTAAATTGAAAAAAATCGGCCTGGCTATTGAAAAAGGCATAGAATGGCTGCACGGAACTAAAATTGACTATCATCTACGGGTTTTAAAACGGCTGGACTGCTGCATGTGAAGAAGACGGCACAAGCTCAAAGGCCTATTTGAGAAAGTGAAAATGGAAGTGAAAGTAAAAAAAAGAAGCTGAGAAAATGTCAGACAAAGCACTTTCGTCTTTTCATTTCCAACAGCGAAGAAGACGACTTCAGGGGTTTTAGAGCCCAGGAGGGCGAAGACAGAGCTCAATGACTTTCCCAGTAGGCTACTTTATTTTGTTATAGGTGCCGTCTTTTATTAAACTTGTGAATGAAGTCACCTATGTGTAAATAGTTCATGTTTCAAAACATGCGGCTTACAGACGTGTGTGGCCTATATATGTAAAAAAAATAGAAATTGTCCAATAATTAATTTGGTGCATTTAGGTGTGCTTTATAGTCCGGAAGAAACGATGTACAAATATGTCTGTAATATGCTCATTTTCATTGTAATAACAGAAAAATAGGACACAATTCTATAAAAGTTCAAATGAAATCCAAAATGTAATGTGATTAAATGAATAAAATAGTCAGCCCCATTAATGATTTTCTCAAAGCTCTAGACCAGGGGTGCCCACACTTTTTCTGCAGGCGAGCTACTTGTCAATTGACCAACTCGATATATCATTTATATTTATTTATTTATGAAAGAGACATTTTTGTAAACAAGTTAAATGTGTTTAATGATAATACAAGCATGTGTAACACATATAGATGTCTTTCTTTCACGAAGACAAGAATATAAGTTGGTGTATTACCTGATTCTGATGACTTGCATTGATTGGAATCAGACAGTAATGATGATAACGCCCACATTTTCAAATGGAGGAGAAAAAAAGTTGTCCTTTCTGTACAATACCACATGAAAGTGGTTGGTTTTTGGCATCTAATTCATCCAGCTTCCATACACTTTACAAGAAAAAACATTGGCGGCAAATTCCGTAGCTTGCTTGATTGACATTCACGGCACCCGAGGGTCTTGTGAGATGACGCTGGCTGCTGCCAGTTCATTATTATGAAAAAATGACAGAGAGGAAGGGCGAGAAACACTTTTTATTTCAACAGACTTTCGCGCCGTCCCTTCCGTCAAAACTCTAAAGGCCGACTGCACATTTCCTATCTTCACAATAAAATGTCCACGCCAGCTTTCTGAGGGATCGCTTGTGCACGCCAGTTTTCCGAGACTCTGTATTTAGTTAGCGCAGGCAGCATGAAGCAGGGCTTTTATTGTGAAGATAGGAAATGTGCAGTCGGCCTTTAGAGTTTTGACGGAAGGTACGGCGCGAGAGTCTGTTGAAATAAAAAGTGTTTCTCGCCTTCCACTCGGTCATATTTTCATAATAATGATCTTGCAGCAGCCAGCGTCATCTCACAAGACCCTCCGGTACCGTGAATGTCATTTAAGTGACGTCTTGGTGAAGATTGATGATCACTCATTTTTAGGTCTATTTTTTTAAAAGCCTGGCTGGAGATCGAATGACACACCCCCCCCCCGCGGTCGACTGGTAGCTCCCGATCGACGTAATGGGCACCCCTGTTCTAGTTTAACACTAGTAAAGTATTTCCTGAGTCATTCTTTAAAATATGTTGGAGTCTGCTTCTAAGGCTGCAAGTAGCAAGACCTACAAGAAAAGGCTTTCTGTAACATATTCGTCTTTATGATGTGCTAAGTGCTCAATTACTTTTTTAATATCCTTGCCGTCCTTCTTAAGGGCAAGAAAAAATTCACACTAAACCCCCCAAAGCCCTTACATGGATTTTATGACTTGGAAAGTGCAATTGACCTATCCCCTTTTTTGGCTGAGCAAATATGAGTTGGAAGGCACCACTGCCAAACATTGCATTGCATTGTGGGATTAGGTCCATGTGAACGGATTAATAAAATCCTCAACCGTGCTTCAAAGTCACAGTCACCAACCACACAGAGGCAAAAGTGCGGCGGGGCCACTGCATGCATTATGTTTATGGCACTTGTATCATTCATATCCATCCATCCATCCATTTCCTACCGCTTATTCCCGTTTGGGGTCGCGGAGGGGCGCTGGCGCCTATCTCAGCTACAATCGGGCGGAAGGCGGGGTACACCCTGGACAAGTCGCCACCTCATCGCAGATCATTCATATCAAAGGAACAAATGATTCACATTTAACCCATAAAAAATCTCAATAGTTGGTACAGCTTCTGGATACATGGTTCATACAAATATGTATGTTGTAGAGCAAAAAATAAATATAAAAAATATCTGACTATATAACTTCTGATAATGTAAATACCTCAAAAATTAATTTTAATCTGTGTTGGCTCCAATGTTTTTTTCTAGGTGATGGTTTATCAAGTACAGTGGGGCTAAAAAGTATTTAGTCAGCCACGGATTGTGCAAGTTTTCCCACTTAAAATGATGACAGAGGTCTGTAATTTTCATCATAGGTACACTTCAACTGTGAGAGACAGAATGTGAAAAAAAAATCCAGGAATTCACATTGTAGGAATTTTAAAGAATTTATTTGTTAATTCTGGTGGAAAATAAGTATATGGTCAACCATTCAAAGCCCCATTCATTCTTTCCTTAACACGGATCAATCGTCCTGTCCCCTTAGCAGAAAAACAGCCCCAAAGCATGATGTTTCCACCCCCATGCTTCACAGTAGGTATGGTGTTCTTCTTCCTCCAAACACGACGAGTTGAGTTTATACCAAAAAGTTCTATTTTGGTTTCATCTGACCACATGACATTCTCCCAATCCTCTGCTGTATCATCCATGTATCCATCTTGGTATAAACTCAACTCGTCGTGTTTGGAGGAAGAAGAATACTGAGTTGCATCCCAAGAACACCATACCTACTGTGAAGCATGGGGGTGGAAACATCATGCTTTGGGGCTGTTTTTCTGCTAAGGGGACAGGACGATTGATCCGTGTTAAGGAAAGAATGAATGGGGCCATGTATCGTGAGATTTGGAGCCAAAACCTCCTTCCATCAGTGAGAGCTTTGAATGGTTGACCAAATACTTATTTTCCACCACAATTTACAAATAAATTCTTTAAAATTCCTAAAATGTGAATTCCTGGATTTTTTTTTTCACATTCTGTCTCTCACAGTTGAAGTGTACCTATGATGAAAATTACAGACCTCTGTCATCATTTGAAGTGGGAGAACTTGCACAATCGCTGGCCAGAGGTGGGTAGAGTAGCCAGAAATTGTACTCAAGTAAGAGTACTGTTACTTTAGGGATTTATTACTCAAGTAAAAGTAAAGAGTGCTCACCCAAATATTTACTTGAGTAAAAATAAAAAGTATGTTGTGAAAAAACTACTCAAGTACTGAGTAACTGATGAGTAACCTGTTTAATGATTACGGCAACAAATAATGCACAAAAACATAAAAATAGCAATGAGCAAATTCATAGCCAGGAATATCTCTTAAGCAACTAAAACAATAATATATATTAAATAATAAAACATGAAAATAAAAAAAATTAAGGCAAATTGAGCCACAATAACTCAACAGCACCATAGGCTCAGTAGGCATTCATCGATTGATTGATTGATTGATTGAAACTTGTATTAGTAGATTGCACAGTACAGTACATATTCCGCACAATTGACCACTAAATGGTAACACCGCAATAAGTTTTTCAACGTTAATCAATTAATTAATAAATGACCAAGTCAAGGTGATCTACCTCATATATATATATATATATATATATATATATATATATATATATATATACAGTATATAATTTATAGTTATTTATTTTGCCGTTTTTGTTGACATGTTAAAGGTGTTTTAATGAATATACATGCATGTTTAACATATAGATTCCTATCTTTCATGAAGACAAGAATATAAGTTGGTGTATTACCTGATTCTGATGACTTGCATTGATTGGAATCAGACAGTATTGCTGATAATGTCCACATTTTCAAATGGAGGAGAAAAAAAGTTCCTCTTTTCTGTCTAATACCACATGAAAGTGGTTGGTTTTTGGCATCTTATTTGTCCAGCTTCCATATCCGTTTTTATACACTTTACAAGAAATACATTGGCGGCAAACTCCCTAGTCTGCTAGCTTGTTTGCTCTGGTTTTCGGAGACTCTTATTTTGTTAGCGCAGGCGCGATGGAGCGGCACTTTTATTGTGAAGACAGGAACTGCGCGATCAGTCTTTAGGCTTTTGACGGGAAGTACGGTTGAAGTAAAAAGTGTCTTTTTTCCTTTACACTTTTGATTGATTGATTGACACTTGTATTTGTAGATTGCACAGTACAGTACATATTCCGCACAATTGACCACTAAATGCTAACACCCCAATAAGTTTTTCAACCTTTTTAGGTCGGATTCGACGTGTGAAGGTCACGTGACCGCCTGGTTTTGTTTGATTGGTCCAACGTCACCAGTGACTGCATTTGATTGGTGAAACACAGGCATGCGTAGATTCTACTTAGAATGCGTGTCTGACAAAATCTAAACAAACAAAGCGTGCATTAACAGATCGATAAAAAAAAAGTAGCGAGCTAATTGTAGATAAATGGAGCGGAGTAAAAGTAGCGTTTCTTCTCTATAAATATACTCAAGTAAAAGTTGCATAAAAACTACTCTTAGAAGTACAATTTATCCCAGAAATTACTCAAATAGATGTAACGGAGTAAACGTAGCGCGTTACTACCCATCTCTTGGTGGCTGACTAAATACTTTTTTGCCCCACTGTAGGTTGTCATATTTCCTGTGTTTTGCAGAGTCCGACTGGACGCTTTCGTGCTCTGACCTCCGTCTATGAGGTTTTTTTTTTTTTGCCAGGGTTTGTCAGCAACACAATCTACAATGTTATGGATGGACTTTGATGAAATGTTCACGAAATGTTCATAAAAAAAAACAATTCTTCTCTACTCCAATCACACTTCTCCCGCATGCTCCCCCACCTCCCGGCCGTGCTCTCTGATCCCACGCTGCGCCGAGGATTATTGGAGAGGTAGTTTATTTTTAGACCGACCGATGCAAAGGCGCCAGAAAAAAAAATAATAACGTGGCGTCTACAATACCGTTAGACCCCCTATTAAAGATTGTTCTCACGTGAAAGAGTTCTTCAACAGAGATGCGAGCTCAGAGAGACAAGATTATGTGTCTTGTTTGAACACTGGCTCGATAAATAGACTTCACATATAAACACATTATACAACACACCTCCTCTGCCAGAGAATCACAAAACGGAGCAGGAGTGATTCAGTGAGTAATCAGATCTCTCTAGATCAGGGGTACCCATTACGTCGATCGCGAGCTACCAGTCGACCGCGGGGGGTGTGTCAGTCGACCTCCAGCCAGGCTTTTAAAAAAAAATAGACCTAAAAATTAGTGATCATCAATCTTCACCAAGACGTCACTTAAATGACATTCACGGTTCCGGAGGGTCTTGTGAGATGACGCTGGCTGCTGCAAGATCATTATTATGAAAATATGACCGAGAGGAAGGCGAGAAACACTTTTTATTTCAACAGACTCTCGCGCCGTACCTTCCGTCAAAACTCTAAAGGCCGACTGCACATTTCCTATCTTCACAATAAAAGCCCTGCTTCATGCTGCCTGCGCTAACTAAATACAGAGTCTCGGAAAACTGGCGTGCACAAGCGATCCCTCAGAAAGCTTTCCGAGACTCTTATTTTGTTAGCGCAGGCAGCATGAAGCAGGGCTTTTATTGTGAAGATAGGAAATGTGCAGTCGGCCTTTAGAGTTTTGACGGAAGGTACGGCGCGAGAGTCTGTTGAAATAAAAAGTGTTTCTCGCCTTCCTCTCGGTCATATTTTCATAATAATGATCTTGCAGCAGCCAGCGTCATCTCACAAGACCCTCCGGTACCGTGAATGTCAATTAAGTGACGTCATGGTGAAGATTGATGATCACAAATTTTTAGGTCTATTTTTTTTTAAAAGCCTGGCTGGAGATCGACTGACACACCCCCCGCGGTCGACTGGCAGCTCGCGATCGACGTAATGGGCACCCCTGGTGTGGTCGGTAGTAGTGGGTTTCAGTAGGCCTTTAAGGACTTTCTTTATGATCACAGACAAAAAGGTTGAAAATATGGCAAGGGAAGTTACTAGTGGCATATTTATTTTGGAATGTGTGTTCGAGTAAAGGCCCTGCCTGACTTAACAAGGTTGTATGTTTTTCAAAGCTGTGTCATGTTGTATTGGTGTAGGTCATCAACCATGCGTACTGCACTACGGTACAACTATGTCTCAGCGCCATACTGGTCATTTCCTTTTTATGAAGCCTCTGTGGTAGTTAAAAAATCAACTCCCAGTTGTTTGCCAGTTAGATGATTTCACATCCTGTGGTTGTTGTCCTTTTAACAATACTCACAGGCAAAATGTTCCCATCCACCCATCCATCATCTTCCGCTTATCCGAGGTCGGGTCGCGGGGGCAGCAGCCTAAGCAGGGAAGCCCAGACTTCCCTCTCCCCAGCCACTTCGTCTAGCTCTTCCCGGGGGATCCCGAGGCGTTCCCAGGCCAGCCGGGAGACATAGTCTTCCCAACGTGTCCTGGGTCTTCCCCGTGGCCTCCTACCGGTTGGACGTGCCCTAAACACCTCCCTAGGGAGGCGTTCGGGTGGCATCCTGACCAGATGCCCGAACCACCTCATCTGGCTCCTCTCGATGTGAAGGAGCAGCGGCTTTACTTTGAGTTCCTCCCGGATGGCAGAGCTTCTCACCCTATCTCTAAGGGAGAGACCCAAACTCATTTCGGCCGCTTGTACCCGTGATCTTATCCTTTCGGTCATGACCCAAAGCTCATGACCATAGGTGAGGATGGGAACGTAGATGGACCGGTAAATTGAGAGCTTTGCCTTCCGGCTCAGCTCCTTCTTCACCACAACGGATCGGTACAACGTCCGCATTACTGAAGACGCCGCACCGATCCGCCTGTCGATCTCACGATCCACTCTTCCCTCACTCGTGAACAAGACTCCTAGGTACTTGAACTCCTCCACTTGGGGCAGGGTCTCCTCCCCAACCTGGAGATGGCATTCCACCCTTTTCCGGGCGAGAACCATGGACTCGGACTTGGAGGTACTGATTCTCATTCCGGTCGCTTCACACTCGGCTGCGAACCGATCGAGTGAGAGCTGGGTTAGGGTTAGGGTTATCCCTAACCCTAACCCTAACCACAAAATGTTCCCCCTGTACATAAAAGTTTTTAGTGATTGTAAGTTTGGTAACGATTAACATTCTATCTGTATGCTTGCTTTGCAATATTTCCTGTAACAAAACCAAGTACGGACCAAGTACATTCATCCAACAAACACTGAAGCAAACAATTCAGAACCTCTGTTTTTTTTTGTTTTTTTTTTACAAGAAGTCTACAGTCTACTGAACAAGCAACTTGAAGTCTTGATCAAACAAGCAGCACACATGAGCAGTCTTCACAATGGAGCTACAGTTCCAAACCCCAACTGACATTGTATTGCCAGAAACTCTCTGCCTATAAATCATGTCAACATGTAACAATGTTTACATTTGCCACTTGGGTGACTGATGCTTGCCAAGACTGCCGGTGCCAATGGATGATGCATAGATGCAAGCTTTACTTAACATACCTAAGCAAATGGTATGGAAATCACACACAGTCCCATTATGATGACTGTAACATTTGTTTTTACAAACATTTTCTACCACGCTGGTAAATATATGTTTGGTGTACAACATAAACAATCAGTATGGCCACGTTAAAAGCGTTACTAAAACGGCCTTCTTTCATCTCCGTAATATCGCTAAAATTCGCTCCATTCTGTCCACTAAAGACGCTGAGATCATTATCCATGCGTTTGTTACGTCTCGTCTCGATTACTGTAACGTATTATTTTCGGGTCTCCCCATGTCTAGCATTAAAAGATTACAGTTGGTACAAAATGCGGCTGCTAGACTTTTGACAAGAACAAGAAAGTTTGATCACATTACACCTATACTGGCTCACCTGCACTGGCTTCCTGTGCACTTAAGATGTGACTTTAAGGTTTTACTACTTACGTATAAAATACTACACGGTCTAGCTCCAGCCTATCTTGCCGATTGTATTGTACCATATGTCCCGGCAAGAAATCTGCCTTCAAAAGACTCCGACTTATTAGTGATTCCTAAAACCCAAAAAAAGTCTGCGGGCTATAGAGCGTTTTCCGTTCGGGCTCCAGTACTCTGGAATGCCCTCCCGGTAACAGTTCGAGATGCTACCTCAGTAGAAGCATTTAAGTCTCACCTTAAAACTCATCTGTATACTCTAGCCTTTAAATAGACCTCCTTTTTAGACCAGTTGATCTGCCGCTTCTTTTCTTTCTCCTATGTCCCCCCCTCCCTTGTGGAGGGGGTCCGGTCCGATAACCATGGATGAAGTACTGGCTGTCCAGAGTCGAGACCCAGGATGGACCGCTCGCCTGTATCCATTGGGGACATCTCTACGCTGCTGATCCGCCTCCGCTTGAGATGGGTCTCCTGTGGACGGGACTCTCGCTGCTGTCTTGGATCCGCTTTGAACTGAACTCTCGCGGCTGTGTTGGAGCCACTATGGATTGAACTTTCACAGTATCATGTTAGACCCGCTCGACATCCATTGCTTTCGGTCCCCTAGAGGGGGGGGGTTGCCCACATCTGAGGTCCTCTCCAAGGTTTCTCATAGTCAGCATTGTCACTGGCGTCCCACTGGATGTGAATTCTCCCTGCCCACTGGGTGTGAGTTTTCCTTGCCCTTTTGTGGGTTCTTCCGAGGATGTTGTAGTCGTAATGATTTGTGCAGTCCTTTGAGACATTTGTGATTTGGGGCTATATAAATAAACATTGATTGATTGATTGAGTATCATTAAATTGTTTCGATATTAAGTGCATTTGCCCTGCAAGACAAGTTTTGGGAGTGTTAGTAGATCTGAAAATCTGTTGAAGAGGTTCATTTAGCCTACTGACGTGTACAAACCCCGTTTCCATATGAGTTGGGAAATTGTGTTAGATGTAAATATAAACAGAATACAATGATTTGCAAATCCTTTTCAACCCATATTCAGTTGAATATGCTACAAAGACAACATATTTGATGTTTAAATTGATAACATTTTTTTTTTGTGCAAATAATCATTAACTTTAGAATTTGATGCCAGCAAAATGTGACAAAGAAGTTGGGAAAGGTGGCAATAAATACTGATAAATTTGAGAAATGCTCTTCAAACACTTATTTGGAACATCGCACAGGTGTGCGGGCTAATTGGGAACAGGTGGGTGCCCTGATTGGGTAATTCACAAACAAGGATGGGGTGAGGGTCACCACTTTGTAAGGAAATTGTCGAACAGTTTAAGAACAACATTTCTCAATGAGCTATTGCAAGGAATTCAGGGATTTTACCATCTACGGTCCGTAAAATCATCAAAAGGTTCAGAGAATCTGGAGAAATCACTGTAAATAAGCGATGATATTACGAACCTTTGATCCCTCAGGCGGTAGTGCATCAAAAACCGACATCAGTGTGTAAAGGATATCACCACATGGGCTCAGGAACACTTCATAAAACCACTGTCAGTAACGAAAGTTGGTCGCTACATCTGTAAGTGCAAGTTAAAACTCTACTAGGCAAAGCAAAACCCATTTATCAACAACACCAAGGAACGCCGCCGGCTTCTCTAGGCCCGAGCTCATCTAAGATGGAGTGATGCAAAGTGGAAAAGTGTTCTGTGGTCTGATGAGTCCACATTTCAAATTATATTTGGAAACTGTGGATGTGGTGTCCTCCGGAACAAAGAGGAAAATAACCATCCGGATTGTTATAGGCGCAAAGTTCAAAAGCCAGCATGTGTGATGGTATGGGGGTGTATTAGTGCCCAAGGCATGGGTAACTTACACATCTGTGAAGGCACCATTAATACTGAAAGGTCCATACAGGTTTTGGAGCAACATATGTTGTCATCCAAGCAATGTCAACATGGACGCCCCTGCTTATTTCAGCAAGACAATGCCAAGCCACGTGTTACAACACCGTGGTTTTGTAGTAAAAGAGTTCGGTACTATCCTGGCCCGAATGCAGTCCAGACCTGTCCCCCATGGAAAATGTGTGGCACATTATGAAGCGTAAAATACAACATCACAGACCCCGGACTGTTGAACGACTGAAGCTCTACATAAAACAAAAATGGGAAAGAATTCCACTTTCAAAGCTTCAACAATTAGTTTCCTCAGTTCCCAAACGTTTATTGAGTGTTGTTAAAAGAAAAGGTGATGTAACACAGTGGTGAACATGCCCTTTCCCAACTACTTTTGCACGTGTTTCAGCCATGAAATTCTAAGTTAATTATTATTTGCAAAAAAAACAGAACGTTTCTGAGTTTGAACATCAAATATCTTGTCCTTGTAGTGCATTCAACTGAATATGGTTTGAAAATGATTTGCAAATCATTGTATTCCGTTTATATTTACATCTAACACAATTTCCCAACTCATATGGAAACAGGGTTTGTATTTATAAACGGTTGATTTATTTAGGCTAGTAAGGTAAAGTTTTGTACCTGACAAGTTTCGTCTACCTTGCTTCTGCAGCCTTTATTAGAGGTGTGATGTTAGCGTGACGTTTTCTGTGACGTGTTATATGGATTGTTTCATCCCACCTGAAGTGGTGGGATGAAACACCAGGGGACACCGCCATCATTCATAATGCGCCACACATTTTCGATGGGAGAAAGGTCTAGACTGCAGGCGGGCCAGGAAAGTACCCGCACTCTTTTTTTTACAAAGCCACGCTGTTGTAACACGTGCTGACTGTGGCTTGGCAATGTCTTGCTGAAATAAGCAGGGGCGTCCATGAAAAAGACGGCTCTTAGATGGCAGCATATGTTGTTCCAAAACCTGTATATACCTTTCAGCATTAATGGTGCCTTCACAGATGTGTAAGTTACCCATGCCTTGGGCACTAATACACCCCCATACCATCACGGATGCTGGCTTTTGAACTTTGCGTCGATAACAGTCTGGATGGTTCGCTTCCCCTTTGGTCCGGATGACGCGATGTTGAATATTTCCCCCAAAAATTTAAAATGTGGACTCGTCAGACCACTGAACACTTTTCCACTTTGCTTCAGTCCATCTTAGATGATCTCGGGCCCAGAGAAGCCGGCAGCGTTTTTGGATGTTGTTGATAAATGGCTTTCGCTTTGCATAGTATAACTTTAACTTGCACTTACAGATGTAGCGACGAACTGGATTTAGTGACAGTGGTTTTCTGCAGTGTTCCTGAGCCCATGTGGTGATATCCTTTAGAGATTGATGTCAGTTTTTGATACAATGCTGTCCGAGGGATCGAAAGTCACGGTCATTCAATGTTGGTTTCCGGCCATGCCGCTTACGTGGAGTGATTTCTCCAGACTCTCTGAACCAGGAGTGGGCATTACGTCGATCACGATCGACTGGTCGATCTCGGAGGGTGTGTCAGTCGATCTCAAGCCAGGCATTAAAAAATAGACATAAAAATGAGCAATCATCAATCATACCAAGACTTCACTTTCGTCAGTTGTTTGACATTCTCGGCACCCGAGGATCTTGTGAGATGACGCTGGCTGCTGCGAGCTCATATTTAAGAAAAAAATCACTAACAGGGCGGACGCAGAGAAACACATTTTATTTCTAGAGACTCCGTACCCACTGTCAAAACTCTAAAGACCGACTGCACAGTTCCTGTCTTCACCATAAAAGACCTGTTTCATCCTGCCTGTGCTAACAAAATAAGAGTCTCAGAAAGCTAGCGTGCACAAGCTAGCAAGCTACGGAGTTTGATGCCAATGTATTTCTCCCCCGCCCTCAGCGACCGCTCCCTCTCCTCGCTCGCCCGCACACTCACTGACGTCACTCACCTGCTGCCAGACATTAAAGGGCCACACACATATGCTACTCTCATAACAAAGTGTTTAAAAACCAGTATGCAAGTTGGACAAATGAGATGCCAAATCCAACCACTTTCATGTGGTATTGGACAGAAAGGAGGACTTTTTATCTCCTCCATTTGAAAATGCGGACGTTATCAGCACCACTGTCTGATTCCAATCAATGCAAGTCATCAGAATCAGGTAATACACCAACTTATATTCTTGTCTTCATGAAAGAAAGGAATCTATGTGTGTTAAACTTGATTGTATTATCATTAAACACCATTAACTTGTGAACAAAAATGTCTCTTTCATAAATAAATAAATATAAATTATAAATAGGAATGAGGTAGATCTCCTCGACTTGGTCAATTGAAAAGTAGCTCACCTGCAGAAAAAGTGTGAGCGCCCCTGCTCTGAACCTTTTGATGGTATTATGGACCATAGATGTTGAAATCACTAAATTTCTTGCAATTGCACTTTGAGAAACGTTGTTCTTAAACTGTTTGACTATTTGCTCACGCAGTTGTGGACAAAGGGGTGTACCTCGCCCCATCCTTTCTTGTGAAAGACTGAGCATTTTTTGGGAAGCTGTTTTTATACCCAATCGTGGCACCCACCTGTTCCCAATTAGCCTGCACACCTGTGGGATGTTCCAAATAAGTGTTTGATGAGCATTCCTCAATTTTATCAGTATTTATTGCCACCTTTCCCAACTTCTTTGTCACGTGTTCTTGGCATCAAATTCTGAAGATAATGATTATTTGCAAAAAAAAAAAAAATGTTTATCAGTTTAAACACCCAATATGTTGTCTTTGTAGCATATTCAACTGAATATGGGTTGAAAATCATTTGCAAATTGTTTATATTTACAACCAACGCAATTTCCCAACTCATATGGAAAGGGGTTTTGTATACGATTCATAAAACGTCAGGACATTCAGGTCTGTTATTGACTCACGCGTCATAGAAGAGATGAATGACTCTGCAACAGTGACGGGCAGATAGATATAAATTGAATTCTAATAACACCTAGTACTCTCAATTCTCACTCGGAAAAAAAAAAAAAAAGACAGCTTATTATTTTGTTGTAAACAAATCAATGAGCAGTTGCTGATAGATCTTAGCCTCCAAGGAGAATGAATAATAAGAGCTGAAAGATGTTCGATTTGGAAGGTGACGCCATCATTATCGATTGTTTTCACAGAACAGAGCTGCGTCTTGAGAGAGTCCACATGGCAGGTACCTCGGGCGTTGCAGCTTTTTCTTTAGCTGGCATGTAGCAGAATCGCCAGCCTTGTCACTCAAAAGGAGTGATGGGCTGCAATTAGCAAACGTACCGAATGTGCAGCAGAAGTTGGACGCTTAAAGGAAAGTTTAGCTTGATCAACTGTTCTCTGCATGGTAGGGATTTAACGATAGTCAGTATTAATGAAAATTCCTGACATTTTGTAGTGTCGTTTCAAATTTAAATTATTGTAAAACCGTGATTGATAACTAGGGATGTCCCGATCCGATATTGATATCGGAAATCAGTCCGATATTAGCCCAAAAAGTGAATATCAGATTTTATCGGACTGAATCTAAAAACTCCGATATAAGCGCTCCGATATAAGCTGTCCATTTGCCGCTGCAGCACTTCTATAATAGGTGACTGGTTTGATCACACTCCAACACAGTAGGTGGCGGCAATGCCCCTTAATTAACGTTGGTGGCGGCCGCGGAAGAAGAGCGTCTCGGATCCAGCATGCACAGCCCACGTGATCACAACAACGACAACGCGTGTGCTCAGCAAAGTGTAGTGATGTTGGCTGTGTAGAAGTATTTTAACTCACAGCATGCCGAAATGCTTATCTTCTTAAAAAAAAATCTCCACATTATGCTCGGACTGCAGGAAGTGGAGAAGGAGGAGGAGGAGTAGTAAGGGTAGTCAGCACTGACTGATTATTATTTGTTTTATGCTCTTGTTATTAGAGTGATATGTTTATTGTGTTTACACTATTCTTCAGTGAAGACTAAGAGTAATTACTACATTGTTTTGGGCATAGTCAGTCAGTGAAACTGGAGCTGTGAACTCTTCATTTAGAGCAGTTGGACAGTGGACAATATTGTGTTGTTTTTGTGGTTTTTGTCCCTGCCCACAGTTGTTTCCAACATATGCTGACAGTAAAAAAATAACTGAAGTGAACTTGAATTGTTTGCATTTTAAAACGTTTGTTGTTTTTTTTTATTGGATTTATTTAGGTTATTTTTCAGGGTCTTCTAATTTATTTTTAATTTATTCTTTTCAATTGTATAATTATGTTGGTATTAGTGGTTATTTTGCACTTTAAATATAACATTTTGTTTTTATTGGATTTGTTGAGGTAATACTCTTATGTTGAAGGTTAAAATGTATGTAACCAATTGGTTAATAATAAATGAGTCAGTTTTTCCTATACCTACTCTTGTTGACTATTGTTTTCTGTTTTAACACTACAACATCAGTAACAGTAACATCACTTTATCAAGCCTTTTTTAACATTCTACAAAACAAAATAAGGAATTAATATATGTATGATCCGTGCCTATATCGTATCGTATTGATATCGGTATCGGCAAATACTCAAGGCTACAATATCGGTATCGTATCGGAAGTGAAAAAGTTGTATCGGGACATCCCTATTGATAACCACACGTGGATCAACTCAGAGACCGGTTATGCAATTATTGGAGAAGCAAGTTACTGTAGCTCTAATGGCTGGCTGGCTATTTTAAATGCTAACATGAATACAAGACACACTCAAAAAAGACTTAAATAAAACAACAATATTTACTGTATTTTCCGGACTATAGCCCGGTACTTTTTTCCCATGCTTTGAACCTTGCAGCTTACAAAACGGTGCAGCTAATTTATGGGTTTTTCTTTGCCAACGGCCACAATGTTTTGTCTTCAACAGATCATTTGCATAGAACATCGACAGAGACACTGAAAATATTTCTTTTTGTTTGTGCTATGGCGCCATCTTTTGGACAAGTCAGCACACTGCAGGTGTTGAAAATATATTTCTTGTTTGTTCTTCTTGAACTGGTAGTTCAAACATTTTTTGCTCGGAGGGTTCTTCATTCATCACTTTCAGCAGCGTTTAAGTTTTTCAATGCAACTAAAACAATTTATACTTACAAAATCTTTAGGAGTGTTTTCATGCATATTTGTTCGTGCTATCATAATGTCATTGTTAGCATTAGCAAATATGCAAACATGTTTCCAAGTATACAATGTTTTCAAGTATTCCAATTGTACAATAACTTACTGTATTTCCCGGACAATAACCCGGTACTTTTTTTCCCCATCCTTTGACCCTTGCGGCTTACAAAACGGTGCAGCTAATTTATGGATTTTTCTTTGCCAAAGGCCATCATTTTTTGTATTCAACAGATAATTTGCACAGAACATCGACAGACACTGAAAATATCTGTTTTTGTTTGTGCTATGGCGCCATCTTTTGGACAATTCAGCTCACTTTAGGTGTTGCGTCTTGAAAATATATGTCTTGTTTGTTCTTCTTGAACTGCTAGTTCAAGCGTTTTTCCTCCAAAGGCTTCTTCATTCATCGCTTTCAGCAACGTTTAAGTCTTTCAATGTAACTAAAACAATTCATACTTACAAAACCGCCCAATGTGTGACATCTGTAGGAGTGTTTTCATGCATATTTGTACGTGCTATCATAAAGTCATTGTTAGCATTAGCAAAAATGGAAACATGTTTCCGAATACCTGTGTTAGTATTATTAACTTAATGTACAATTGTATTCATTTTGTATTGTTTCAGTTACGTAATTTCACCGAAATATCAACGTGGAGTTAGTGAGTCTGTTTAGCTGAGTGGAGAGCTAGCTTGACGATGACTTCTGTTTTGTTTGATCAGCCGTTTTACTGCCATGCTACAGGCACCGTTTGGAAGCATTTAATGTATGTAAATTAACAATTACAAATTATTTCCGACCAGTATTTATCAGCCGCTTATGGTCCTGGGGGTGGGAGGGCTAATATATGTAAACATATTTATTTTTCTACACTAGCGGGCTATATAGTCAGGAATATACGGTACAGAAAGTACATTGTGTGTCTTTAAGTTATTTTACTTTTAAATAATACTTGAATAAAATATTAAAATCTGTGCACGCATACTTTTTGAGCACGATACCGTTATAATTATGATAGCCATAATAATCTTGGACACAATATGAAACGCTCATATCCAAAGTGCATCATGAATATTTTAGTATCGCCCCCATCATGGCAAAGTAATTCTTGTTCTATGAAAGTGGTTTTGATTATATCCTGAATATCAGGCTTAAAAGCTCCTTAGAACAGCATTCGATTGACAGTAAGAGGCATAAATAGGAACTTGATGTTCCTAAATGTGACAGTCAGGAAGCTACGCAGTCAAAAAGAAAACAAACCCTTCAGACCCGTTTAACTGCTTCCCAATTAAAACAGAAGCTGATGTTTCTAACATGTGCTGGTGAATTATGTGGACTGTACAAGTTGGACATGTTCGGAGGTGCCACCTGGGCCATCCGGTGGGGTGTTGGGCCTGACTAAAATCACATTAGGTCGCCGGTGTTAAGACTTTTAACAGCTGGAGTTCACAGTCAAGGCACTCTCAGTTAAATGGTATTTAAAGGAAAATATACTGTACCGTTTTTTCCGACTGTAGATTACAACACATACGATGTGTTATAAATCCCATAAGTCACTGCCTGGCTGTCTCTCAAATAATTATTATAGTTTAGGTTTAGGTCCCCACTGCTGGTTGGCGTGGGGGATGTCACAGTGAACCTCGTAAGATCTGACCCAAACATCGATGTCTCATTTGGTAGCATTAGCTTAGTGGCCTTGTGGTTAGAGTGTCCACTCTGAGACTGGAAGGTCGTGAGTTCAAACCCCGGCTGAGTCATACCAAAGACTAATGGGATCCATGACCTCCCTGCTTGGCACTCAGCATCAAGGGTTGGAATTGGGGGTTAAATCACCAAATGATTCCCGAGCGTGGTGCACGCTACTGCTCACTGCTCCCCTCACCTCCCAGGGGGTGAACATGGGGTGGGTCCAATGCAGAGGACAAATTTCACCACACCCAGTATGTATGTAACAATTGTTGGAACTTTAACTGCATTTAACTTTAACTTAAATGGATGGCTACAAAGACAAATCATTGTTTTCCAACCATTTCAAACCAAAAATTAAAGGGTTGAAAGTTTAAAAACGTAATAAACATCTTACTTTTTTGACCTTGTCCGTTTTTCGTCTAAGGAGGGATAGTGGGAATTTTCGGAAAACATAATAAGGCATTTCCAGTGAGGGTTGGACTCCGCCAAGGCCGCCCTTTGTCACCGATTCTGTTCATAACTTTTATGGACAGAATTTCTAGGCGCAGTCAAGGCGTTGAGGGGTTCCGGTTTGGTGACCGCAGGATTAGGTCTCTGCTTTTTGCAGATGATGTGGTCCTGATGGCTTCATCTGACCGGGATCTTCAGCTCTCGCTGGATCGGTTTGCAGCCGAGTGTGAAGCGACCGGAATGAGAATCAGCACCTGTAAGTCCGAGTCCATGGTTCTCGCCCGGAAAAGGGTGGAGTGCCATCTCCGGGTTGGGGAGGAGACCCTGCCCCAAGTGGAGGAGTTCAAGTACCTAGGAGTCTTGTTCACGAGTGGGGGAAGAGTGGATCGTGAGATCGACAGGCGGATCGGTGCGGCGTCTTCAGTAATGCGGACGTTGTACCGATCCGTTGTGGTGAAGAAGGAGCTGAGCCGGAAGGCAAAGCTCTCAATTTACCGGTCGAGCTACGTTCCCATCCTCACCTGTGGTCATGAGCTTTGGGTCATGACCGAAAGGATAAGATCACGGGTACAAGCGGCCGAAATGAGTTTCCAGGTCTCTCCCTTAGAGATAGGGTGAGAAGCTCTGCCATCCGGGAGGAACTCAAAGTAAAGCCGCTGCTCCTTCACATCGAGAGGAGCCAGATGAGGTGGTTCGGGCATCTGGTCAGGATGCCACCCGAACGCCTCCCTAGGGAGGTGTTTAGGGCACGTCCAACCGGTAGGAGGCCACGGGGAAGACCCAGGACACGTTGGGAAGACTATGTCTCCCGGCTGGCCTGGGAACGCCTCGGGATCCCCCGGGAAGAGCTAGACGAAGTGGCTGGGGAGAGGGAAGTCTGGGCTTCCCTGCTTAGGCTGTTGCCCCCGCGACCCGACCTCGGATAAGCAGAAGAAGATGAATGGATGGATAATAAGGCATTCAAATCAGCGTTGTTATGAATTACTGACCTAATAAAAGTTGTAGTTACCTCATCTATAGTATTCCACTTTGAAACTCGTTTGTGTGCATATTTTGTATTTATTCCTAATAAGAAATGTTTTAGGGTTGTTTTTTTTTACCCAAAAAATCGTAAGACATTGAAAAGCATTACGAATATATAAAAAATTTATATACGGATAGGTCTAAAGCTGTTGAAGAATTTAAAGCGTTAACAGTTTAAAAAAAATATTATATACAGTATAGGCCAAAAGTTTTCTTTATTTTCATGACTATTGTATATTGTAGATTGTCACTGAAGGCATTAAAACTATGAATGAACACATGTGGAGTTATGCACTTAACAAAAAAAGGTGAATTAACAGAGAACATTTTTCATATTATAGTTTCTTCAAAATAGCCACCCTTTGCTCTGATTCCTGTTTTGCACACTCTTGGCATTCTCTCGATGAGCTTCAAGAGGTAGTCGCCTGAAAGTTTTACTTCAGTCTACTTAATTAAGTTAAGCCACCTAAGCGGTGAAAAACAGACATGCTCGAAAAAGTGTTAAAAGTGAAGTGAATTATATTTATATAGCGCTTTTCTCTAGTGACTCAAAACGCTTTACATAGTGAAACCCAATATCTAAGTTACATTTAAACCAGTGTGGGTGGCACTGGGAGCAGGTGGGTAAAGTGTCTTGCCCAAGGACACAACGGCAGTGACTAGGACGGCGGAGCGGGAATCGAACCTGCAACCCTCAAGTTGCTGGCACGGCCGCTCCACCAACCGGGCCAAGTCATCCCTATTTGCAAAATTCAACATATTTCATTATTTATATTCCATTCTATTCGCATGACTATTATTCGCATGACTATTTACTATGTAGATCGTCACTGAAGGCATGGAAACTATGACACCTGTGAAGTGAAAACCCTTTCAGGTGACTAACTCTTGAAGCTAATCAAGAGGTAATGGATGGATGATACTTTTTCGTCACTTATTGTTTGTCTTTGGTACACTAATGTGTATATTTTAGGCCATTGGTTCTTTGTTTTATTTTTGCAAAAATGTATACAGTATATAAATAAATAAATGGGTTGTACTTGTATAGCGCTTTTCTACCTTCAAGGTACTCAAAGCGCTTTGACACTACTTCCACATTTACCCATTCACACACTGATGGAGGGAGCTGCCATGCAAGGCGCCAACCAGCACCCATCAGGAGCAAGGGTGAAGTGTCTTGCTCAGGACACAACGGACGTGACGAGGTTGGTACTGGGTGGGATTTGAACCAGGGACCCTCGGGTTGCGCACGGCCACTCTCCCACTGCGCCACGCCGTCCCTATCTATATCTATTTTTATATTGCTATTTTTATCTTTGGTATGAAAATTATTATGTAACATTTATTAGTATTTTTTGGTTCTTTGTTGTTGCTATTTTTGTATTATGACAATTTATTATTGGATCATGTTGTACTGCATTTTAATCGTTTGTTCTGTGGTTGGGTGATGTTTTTTGCCTGGACCCCAGGAAGAATAGTCTCCACTGCGGTGTAGACTAATGGGGATCCTTAATAAACTAATAAAGAGAATGCCAAGAGTGTGCAAAAAAACATAATTAGAACAAAGGGTGGCTATTTTGAAGAAATTAGACTATAACACGCATTTTCAGTTATTTCACCCTTTTTTTTTGTTAAAGTACATAACTCCACACGTGTTCATTCATAGTTTTGATGCCTTCAGTGACAATCTACAAAGTTAATAGTCATGAAAATAAAGAAAACACACTGAAATGAGAAGGTGTGTCCAAACCTGTATATGACTTACTTTCAACACTTTTTTTGAGCACGTCTGTTTTTCACCGCTTAGGTGGCTTCACTTAGTTTTTTTAATTAAGTAGACCCAAGGATTGAAAAATAAACAAACACCCAAAAATAGACTAGCATTCATAACTGTCAATCAAGGCCGTATCACCATATCTGTGCTGTGTGCTATATTCCTGTTAAAGGCCTACTGAAAGCCACTACTAGCGACCACGCAGTCTGATAGTTTATATATCAATGATGAAATATTAACATTGCAACACATGCCAATACGGCCTTTTTAGTTTACTAAATTGCAATTTTTAATTTCCCGCCAAGTGTCCCGTTGAAAACGTCGCGGTATGATGACGCGTGCGTTTGACGTCTCAGGTTGTAGCGGACATTTTTTTTCCCAGCCCGATCCCAGCTATAAGTAGTCTGCTTTAATCGCATAATTACACAGTATTCTGGACATCTGTGTTGCTGAATCTTTTGCAATTTGTTCAATTAATAATGGAGACGTCAAAGAAGAAAGATGTAGGTGGGAAGCTTTTAGCCTTTAGCCACACAAACACAGCCGGTGTTTCCTTGTTTAAAATTCCCGAAGGTGAAGCTTTACTATGGAACAAAGTGGTCAAGTGGACATGGTTCCCGACCACGTGTCAACCGGCAGGTTTCGGTGATAAAATTGTGGTAATAAGTCGGCTCTTACCGTAGTTATGAGCGGAGCTTGCGTCCTCCTGCAGCTGCTGCGGACTATTGCCTCCTCCCACCGGAGACACTGGCGGTCTACCACAGCCGTGGCCACACCCCTCCGATTTTAAGGTACCATCCCATCCATCCATTTTCTACCGCTTATTCCCTTTTGGGGTTGCTGGCGCCTATCTCAGCTACAATCGGGCGGAAGGCGGGGTACACCCTGGACAAGTCGCCACCTCATCGCAGGGCCAACACAGATAGACAGACAACATTCACACTCACATTCACACACTAGGGACCATTTTTTAGTGTTGCCAATCAACCTATCCCCAGGTGCATGTCTTTGGAGGTGGGAGGAAGCCGGAGTACCCGGAGGGAACCCACGCATTCACAGGGAGAACATGCAAACTCCACACAGAAAGATCCCGAGCCTGGATTTGAACCCAAGACTTTAGGACCTTCGTATTGTGAGGCAGACGCACTAAATTTTAAGGTACCATATAATCTAATTAAAACACTAGTAACACAATAAACAGATGAGGGATTTTCCAGAATTATCCTAGTAAATGTGTCTAATAACATCTGAATCGCTCTCACTGCAATCGCCTTTTTTTTTTTTCCTAGTCATTCACTCTCATTATCCTCATCCACGAATCTTTCATCCTCGCTCAAATTAATGGGGAAATTGACGCTTTCTCGGTCCGAATCGCTCTAGCTGCTGGTGGCTATGATTGTAAACAATGTGAGGATGTGAGGAGCTCCACAACCAGTGACATCACGCGCACATCGTCTGCTACTTCCGGTACAGGCAAGGCTTTTTTATTAGCGACCAAAAGTTGCGAAATTTATCGTCTATGTTCTCTACTAAATCCTTTAACCTTCCTCTTGTGTTAGATTTCTGTTACCATCTCTTATGTTAACGGATGAGCAGTAAAATACACTAAAAACAATTATCTATCATCCAATTTGTTTCTCATCTCTTGGTTACCTTGTTAAGCTTCCTTATCCATGAAAATATTGGTTTTAATATTTTTGGTTTGGACCATTGGGCCTTTTTTTGTCAGTATAACACTCGATTTCAATTTAAAAAATGGTCAAATGAACCTCAAGAGGGTCGTATAAATAAATAAAATGATTTTGTGTTACCTGATTATTACTGAGGGGTAATAGAACACATCTCTTAAATAAATGTGTTGTATTTATTTTTTCATTTTAATAATTTTATACTGAATTGACCTCACATGTCACATGTTTGTTTGATTTTGTACTGGATAACAAGGTAAATTGAGAATCCCCTAAAATAAAAACACATGATTGGGAGAGGAGCTGGCTGTCAGAGTGTTCAGTTTTGGCTCTAATTATTGCTTAATAATTTTATTTTCATAACTGGGTCGAAACCGACCCTAACAACACCAAGGTCATAATTTCAACCAGAGCATTTTATAATTTAGTGGGAAAAAAAAAAATGTTTTTTTTGGTTGCAATAGAGGTTCCTGACAAAAGTCAAAAAGCCTTGATGCAAAAAAATACATTTATGTGGTTCTTTTATGCATTTAAAAACCAAAACGGGTCGCTACCGACCCTAACACAAGACGAAGGTTAAGCAAAAATATGGCAATATCGCGAAATGATCCAGTATGACACATAGAATGGACCTGCTATCCCCGTTTAAATAAGAAAATCTCATTTATGTAGGCCTTTAAACCAGTGAGCAATGCGTAAAGTCATAGGATTCTCCTAACATTGCTTTTGTAGCGTAATGTCAGATTGTTACTGATTACCTGCGCCTGCCTGCGTGTTCCGTCAGGCGTAGCTGACATGCTCGGAACCGAGAGAGGATGGGATAGAATGCTTGCAGTCATAAAAACTATTGCAAACATCCCCCTTCATCTAATGTCGGTGGCATGCTTCAGCCAAGATGCACCAAGGATAAATATGCTTCAAACTTCCTTGTAACACCACCTTTGATGGAGGCAGTCTTGTTTCATGACAAAAAGCCACACTATGAATGTCACCTCACAATCCATATTTATATTTCTCACACTCATATTTTTCTGTGAAGCTTTTATTTAGAAATGTATTTTGGGGATTTAAGGATCCCACATTATGCTGTCAGAGAACGGATCCTCAGACTTAAGGGGCTGGTAAAAAGTAAACAATCATTTTCTCCGTCAAATCAAAAATAAACTCGCGCAAATTGCGTGTGTATCCATCTCGGTGGCGGAGAGGAAGTGCTCACACCGAGGAGACGCCGGAGAGGGAAGTGACACGCGAAGGTCAGTGATGAAGAGAAACACCGAGGCCGGAGACACTTTGGGGTCAGAGCTCAGGCCAAAATAAACCAGTCCTGTAAACCATCAAGAATCCATCAATACGTCCCCGCTGTCATTCCCAATGACAGCAAAGCAAAGAAACTGAAATACTATCGCTAAAATTCGCTCCATTCTGTCCACTAAAGACGCCGAGATCATTATCCATGCGTTTGTTACGTCTCGTCTCGATTACTGTAACGTATTATTTTCGGGTCTCCCCATGTCTAGCATTAAAAGATTACAGTTGGTACAAAATGCGGCTGCTAGACTTTTGACAAGAACAAGAAAGTTTGATCACATTACGCCTGTACTGTATATACCTTTATATACATATATACATACATATATACCTGTACTAGCTCACCTGCACTGGCTTCCTGTGCACTTAAGATGTGACTTTAAGGTTTTACTACTTACGTATAAAATACTACACGGTCTAGCTCCATCCTATCTTGCCGATTGTATTGTACCATATGTCCCGGCAAGAAATCTGCGTTCAAAGGACTCTGGCTTGTTAGTGATTCCCAAAGCCCAAAAAAAGTCTGCGGGCTATAGAGCGTTTTCCGTTCGGGCTCCAGTACTCTGAAATGCCCTCCCGGTAACAGTTCGAGATGCCACCTCAGTAGAAGCATTTAAGTCTCACCTTAAAACTCATTTGTATACTCTAGCTTTTAAATAGACTCCCTTTTTAGACCAGTTGATCTGCCGTTTCTTTTCTTTTTCTTCCATGTCCCACTCTCCTTTGTGGAGGGGGTCCGGTCCGATCCGGTGGCCATGTACTGCTTGCCTGTGTATCGGCTGGGGACATCTCTGCGCTGCTGATCCGCCTCCGCTTGGGATGGTTTCCTGCTGGCTCCGCTGTGAACGGGACTCTCGCTGCTGTGTTGGATCCGCTTTGGACTGGACTCTCGCGACTGTGTTGGATCCATTGTAGATTGAACTTTCACAGTATCATGTTAGACCCGCTCGACATCCATTGCTTTCCTCCTCTCCAAGGTTCTCATAGTCATTATTGTCACCGACGTCCCACTGGGTGTGAGTTTTCCTTGCCCTTATGTGGGCCTACCGAGGATGTCGTGGTGGTTTGTGCAGCCCTTTGAGACACTAGTGATTTAGGGCTATATAAGTAAACATTGATTGATTGATTGAAATACAATACAGCACAAGTGGATGTACCATCTGGAAATATTTCACACGTATCTGCCCCATGAGAACCTAACAAGTTGGACCTAAAATACATCTAAAGAAGATATGGAAAATGCTAACAATAACATGCTAACACTTTGATTTTATGACTTTTGACAATCATCTAAAATAAAATTATAACATGTAATAAGTGTTTTTATAGGAAAATCACTGGTAGGAACAACATAAAGTGTGTGTTATGTGAAATGCTCCCTGAGGTTGACAGTGGAGCTGTGGATTGGATTAACCTCTTGCCCGTTTTCAGTGAAGTTATTTTTTTTACTTTGCAATTCAAGCAAACAAGACAAATTCAACCAGACTTGTTATCTTGTTGTAAATAACGTGTGTTGTGCTGAAGGTTGGCATACTGCAAGGTAATTGTTTGTATTCCACACATTTTCACGGACGTCTTAGGAGGTCAAATGTGAGTGTGTCTATATACACAAATGTGTATATTATATATATATATATATATATATATATATATATATAATATATGTAGGTGTGGGAAAAATGACAAGACTACTTCGTCTCTACAGAACTGTTTCATGAGGGGTTCCCTCAATCATCTCCTGATGGGAGCATGGCCAGAGACAGGAGCAGACCCAACAAAGCAACCAAATATATTGACGCTCACATAGGTCTGGTGATAATGTTCCCCTTTAAATAATGACTATGATGATGATTAGAAACAGGTGTGAGGGCTGAGGACAGGGGCGTGACTTGGAGACCAGGTGGAAACTAATGGGTCGTCATGGAGACGAAAACAAACCAGGAAGTGCAAAAAGAGAACTGAATGTCCAAAGAACTAAACATAACATGACCAAACATAACAAAAAAACACAACATAATCCACAGGCGTGACACCAAAAGCCTGAAACCTTAAATCTTCCCATTTGAAGCAAATAAAATCAACCTTTAAGTCTGCTTGCACAACTCCATCCATCCATCCATCCATCCATTTTCTACCGCTTATTCCCTTTCGGGGTCGCGGGGGGGCGCTGGCGCCTATCTCAGCTACAATCGGGCGGAAGGCGGGGTACACCCTGGACAAGTCGCCACCTCATCGCAGGGCCAACACAGATAGACAGACAACATTCACACACTAGGGCCAATTTAGTGTTGCCAATCAACCTATCCCCAGGTGCATGTCTTTGGAAGTGGGAGGAAGCCGGAGTACCCGGAGGGAACCCACGCATTCACGGGGAGAACATGCAAACTCCACACAGAAAGATCCCGAGCCTGGATTTGAACCCAGGACTGCAGGAGCTTCGTATTGTGAGGCAGACGCACTAACCCCTCTGCCATTACTCATCTAATCTCACTAAATTACTATTTACACAACAAGCAGATAAGGGATTTTCCAGAATTATCCTAGTAAATGTGTCTAATTACATCTGAGACGCTACCACTGCCGCCGGCCAGAGCCGTTGCTATTTTTTTTAAGTGCCTCACTCTAACTTTCCTCATCCACGAATCTTTCATCCTCGCTCAAATTAATGGGGAAATTGTCGCTTTCTCAGTCTGGATAGCTCTTGCTGCTGGAGGCTATGATTATAACCCAGGACTGCAGGAACTTCGTATTGTGAGGCAGACGCACTAACCCCTCTGCCATTACTCATCTAATCTCACTAAATTACTATTTACACAACAAGCAGATAAGGGATTTTCCAGAATTATCCTAGTAAATGTGTCTAATTACATCTGAAACGCTACCACTGCCGCCGGCCAGAGCCGTTGCTATTTTTTTTAAGTGCCTCACTCTAACTTTCCTCATCCACGAATCTTTCATCCTCGCTCAAATTAATGGGGAAATTGTCGCTTTCTCAGTCTGGATAGCTCTTGCTGCTGGAGGCTATGATTACAACCCAGGACTGCAGGAACTTCGTATTGTGAGGCAGACGCACTAACCCCTCTGCCACCGTGAAGCCCTCCCCAAGTCGTATTTCCATCACAGCAAACCACTCTTAGATGTTGTCAAACTCCATGGGCCTTGATGCATTGACAATTACATCATCTTTCCAGCTATAAAGGAATTCCACCCAAAACTGGGCGGCCGAGCTGGCACACACTGCACGGGAAACAATGAAGCTTTTGTTACCTCAATAACGGTGAATCTTACGCTCGCCTCCTTCCGTTTCACCGCTTCAAAAAATGCTAACCAGGACACGTACCTCGGTAACACGTTCACCAAATTGCTTCTGACAGATTCAGTTCGGAAAGCTGCGGCATTTCTGCTCCGTTTCAAACTGTGAACATGGAGCTCTTGCTTCTTTGTCCTAAGTTCAGAGTTTGATTCGCCTCCATCGGGACACAAATAGGCTTGTTCTTTGGGAACAGCCGGACCACACAACCCTTTCCCCTCACAAAGGACAAAGGCAACGCCACTGAACCGGCCAACTTGTGTCATAACCTTAGTGAAAGGAGTCAGTGCTCTTTGTTCCAGAGGTAGGCCACCGAGGAAGCGGCGAACCCTTCTCCCCATCCTTAATGAAAAGCGGCAAGCTATTGCATTTTATTTTGATATATAAGAGAGTTTGAGTTTCTGCCAGCTTACATTGTGTCCCCCCTCTCATCCACAGTGCCGGTAATCCTATTAATATGAAGAGGGCCAAAAAAGCCTGCGAGTGGCCACAGCTTAAGAACCATCAGCCCGCATTAGCGTTCAAAACACAAACCCTTGTCTAGACCAACTAAGTACTTACACCTCGGAGTCAAATCACAGGACGTGTTCTGATGGAAGAATAACCTATAGCCAGTATTTACCCGTCGCTTCTCCCTTTGGGACGCAACAGATGTACCACATTATTGAATCTAAATCCCGCTAATCTCATTTTGTTGGTCAAAGAGCACATTAGAGCCCTCATGTTCACACAGTGTATTCCTTGGCAGCGGCAAAGCTTTTCCCGCATTATTGGGTAGCCGCGTTCAACATTTGCTCAGCAATACTGACCATGTGAAGGATTTACTCGTTGGGTGATACAGTCCAGCGTGGCATTTTATTCCCATTTAAGGCGATTATTATCAGTGTGTGCAAGTCTTGTCTGTGCATGTGTGTCGCTACAACCACATGGTGTATTAGGAGCTATAATCTGGTGGCTTTTAATTAAAGGCCTACTGAAACCCACTACTACCGACCACGCAGTCTGATCGTTTAAATATCCATCCATCCATTTTCTACCGCTTATTCCCTTTTGGGGTCGCGGGGGGCGCTGGCGCCTATCTCAGCTACAATCGGGCGGAAGGCGGGGTACACCCTGGACAAGTCGCCACCTCATCGCAGGGCCAACACAGATAGACAGACAACATTCACACTCACATTCACACACTAGGGCCAATTTAGTGTTGCCAATCAACTTATCCCCAGGTGCATGTCTTTGGAAGTGGGAGGAAGCCGGAGTACCCGGAGGGAACCCACGCATTCACGGGGAGAACATGCAAACTCCACACAGAAAGATCCCGAGCCTGGATTTGAACCCAGGACTGCAGGAACTTCGTATTGTGAGGCAGACGCACTAACCCCTCTGCCACCGTGAAGCCTCGTTTAAATATCAATGGTGAAATCTTAAAGGGGATCATTATCACCAAACCTATGCAAGCGTCAATATATACCTTGATGTTGCAGAAATAAGACCATGTGTTTTTTTAACCGATTTCCGGAATCTAAATGGGTGAATTTTAGCAAATTAAACGCCTTTCTGTTTATCGGTCTTGTCACCGAGGTAACACACCCGCCATATTCATTTTCACATTACAAACGCCGGGTCTCGGCTCTGTTATTTTCCGTTTTTTCGACAATTTTTGGGAACCTTGGAGACATCATGCCTCGTCGGTGTGTTGTCGGAGGGTGTAACAACACTAACAGGGAGGGATTCAAGTTGCACCACTGGCAAGAAATCTGCCGCCAGAACCCCATTGAAAGCTTGGATGATTCCTTAAAATGTTCCAGTTCCATTCACACATTTAAAAAACACTTTAAGACCAATGTCTTGAAAAAATATATCACTCTTGAATTAACATTGTAGTTAATACGATGATTAATGTTCATTAAAAATTAAACATGAGATATAAATAATAATAGAAGTCCAATTGTTTGTATATATTGTATATATAATTAGTGCAAAGGTCTAATATGTACACAGGGATATTTCACATGCCTGTACTGTGTATAAAATTGAACTACGTTCATGTTGTTTATAATGTGTATTTATAATAAGTTGTGCAAAGGACTTTTTATAACTTTCGGAAGTTTATTTTGTACTTGAAATTGTTTATAGGGTTAGGCGCAATAAGTGTTTAACTTCAGCCTAAACCCTTTCGGTCTGTAACATTTTTTATTTTCAATCTATGAATGTACAACTGTTTTTTTTGCTTTGTTGACCATTGACCGAAGAACAATAAACTAAAGTACCAAAGTGTCTTCACATTTGACCGGCGGTGCTAAGACAGACATGGCACAGAGATGTATGGATAACCTGCAGATGCATTTGCAACGATTAAGTCAACGAAATCACAAAGGTGAGTTTTGTTGACATATCAGACATATTTGGTCACGGCAAGACTGCCAGCTAATCGATGCTAACATGCTAGGCTAATCGATGCTAACATGCTATTTACGCTAGCAGTATGTACATTTGAAACTACATACCCACATTTAATGCGAAACAAACACTTACCAATCGACGGATTTAAGTTGCTCCAGTGTCTCAAGATGCGAAAGTCCTGATCGTTTGGTCCGCACATTTTACCGGCGATGCTAATGAGGCAGCCATGCTATGGGTCACTTCATTAGGTACACCCACGCTATGGCAGAATAGTGTCAATAGCTATTCGCTCAATAGCGTCAGTTTCTTCTTCAATACTTTCATACTCCAACCATCTGTTTCAATACATGCGTAATCTGTTGAATCGCTTAAGCCGCTGAAATCCGAGTCTGAATCCGAGCTAATGTCGCTATATCTTGCTGTGGTAACCGCCATGTTGTTTGTATTGGCAGCCCTGTATGACGTCACAGGGAAATGGACAGTGGTTTCGAAGATAGCGAAAATAAAGCACTTTAAAGCTTTATTTAGGGATATTTCGGTACCGGTAAAATTTTGAAAAAAACTTCAAAAAACACAACAAGCCACTGGGAACTGATTTGTATTGATTTTAACCCTTTTGAAATTGTGATAATGTTCCCCTTTAACATTGCAACACACGGGTTAGTTTACTGAATTGCAATCTTAAATTTCGCGCGAAGTATCCTGTTGAAAAGGTCGCGGTGTAATGACGCGTGACGTCACGGATTGTAGCGGTCTTTTTGATCCCGCACCGATCCCAGCTATATACAGTGCCAGGTGCCTCAAAAAGGCCCAAAACAATCATAAAGAACCCATCTCACTCTGGACATGAACTTTTTTTAACTGATACCCTCAGGCAGGAGATACAGGACAATAAAATGCCGGACAAACCGTTTTAAAAACACTTTTTACCCGAGAGCAATAGTGTCGCTGAACACAAGATAACAGTATGATTGGTATTTTTATGTATTTTATGTATTTTTATCTATTTATCTATGTTCTTATGTTTGATTTTTGCACTAAATTAGTTTGCATACAATTTTGTTGTACAATGACAATAAAGATATATTCTATTTTATTCAATTCTTTTTCTAGGTCGTCTGCTTTAATCGCATAATTACACAGTATTCTGGACGTCCGTGTTGCTGAATCTTTTGCAATTTCTTCAATTAATAAAGGAGACATCTAAGAAGAAAGATGTAGGTGGGAAGCGGTGTATTGCGGCCGCCTTTAGCCACACAAACACAGCCGGTGTTTCCTTGTTTACATTCCCGAAAGCTGATGGTGAAGCTTTACTATGGAACGGAGCGGTCAAGCGAACATGGTTCCCTACCACATGTCAACCGGCAGGTTTCGGTGAGAAAATGGTGGTATTAAGTCGGCTCTTACTGTAGTTATGAGCAGAGAGCTTGCGTTGTGCCTTGCCTAGCTGCGGACTCTCTTTCCTCCTCCCAACGGCCCCCCCCCCAACCGTGGAGGAGGGGGAAAAAAAAATCTCAGCCCGGCTGCCTTGCCTGGTCGAGAAACTTGGCTTCCTTCGAAGACACTGGTGGTCAACAGACCCGTGGCCACACCCCTCTGACTTTCAGGTACGACCATATAATCTCACTAAAACGCTAGTAACACAATAAGCAGATAAAGGATTTTCCAGAATTATTCTTGTAAATTTGTCTAGTAACATCTGAATCGCTCCCACTGCCCTCGTCTTTTTTTTCTAGTACTTCACTGTCACTTTCCTCATGCGCGAATCTTTCATCCTCGCTCAATTTGATGGGAAAAATATGGAAATATCGCGAAATGATCAAGTACGACACATAGAATGGACCTGCTATCCCCGTTTAAATAAGAAACTCTAATTTCAGCAGGCCTTTAAAACACATGGCAAAGAGTAGCCAAAGAGCACTTGGGCTGAAGCGTGTTGCCGTGCAGTCCAGTTGGTATTTAACGCTTCAATTCACAAATTCTACATAGGGCCTGTTTCACTTCCTATTGCACACCAGTCGAGTGATTGTAAAGCATTACAGCCTAATTTATGCAGCTTGTTCTGGCCCGTCTTCAGCACGGCTAGGGATTAGAAGAAACTGCAAGCTTGGTGGCTACTAACATGAGCAACTTTCAGCAAACGCAGTAGGTCACGGGCCACCAATGTGGCACATCACAAATAATCAGTAGACGCGGGTAAAAACCTCTAAAAGGCAGCATCATGCCGCAGTTTGCCCCTGTAATCAAGGGGAGCCTGTCGGCCATCCTCAAGTCCACACTGTGTGATTATGTCCACAACAACTTGTTGTGTCTGCATTGCGTTTTTCAAATGTCTAGACACCATCTGGACCTGGAGGTAGGTAACTAGTTGGTATCACATGAGCATGGTGACTTTTTAAACAATGTTTTAGGGTTACCAAGATGCGTCCGTAAAGTACTGTTTGAAATGGGATTCAGGCAATTTAAAATGCTGAACAGCCATCCTCGACTACTGTAACGTATTATTTTCGGGTCTCCCCATGTCTAGCATTAAAAGATTACAGTTGGTACAAAATGCGGCTGCTAGACTTTTGACAAGAACAAGAAAGTTTGATCAAATTACGCCTGTACTGGCTCACAAGCACTGGCTTCCTGTGCACTCAAGATGTGACTTTAAGGTTTTACTACTAGCTCCATCCTATCTTGCCGATTGTATTGTACCAAATGTCCCGGCAAGAAATCTGCGTTCAAAGGACTCCGGCTTATTAGTGATTCCCAAAGCCCAAAAAAAGTCTGCGGGCTATAGAGCGTTTTCATTTCAGGCTCCAGTACTCTGGAATGCCCTCCCGGTAACAGTTCAAGATGCTACCTCAGTAGAAGCATTTATGTCTCACCTTAAAACTCATTTGTATACTCTAGCCTTTAAATAGACTCCCTTTTTAGACCAGTTGATCTGCCGTTTCTTTTCTTTTTCTTCTATGTCCCACTCTCCCTTGTGGAGGGGGTCCGGTCCGATCCGGTGGCCATGTACTGCTTGCCTGTGTATCGGCTGGGGATATCTCTGCGCTGCTGATCCGCCTCCGCTTGGGATGGTTTCCTGCTGGCTCCGCTGTGAACGGGACTCTCGCTGCTGTGTTGGATCCGCTTTGGACTGGACTCTCGCGACTGTGTTGGATCCATTATGGATTGAACTTTCACAGTATCATGTTGGACCCGCTCGACATCCATTGCTTTCCTCCTCTCCAAGGTTCTCATAGTCATCATTGTCACCGACGTCCCACTGGGTGTGAATTTTCCTTGCCCTTATGTGGGCCTACCGAGGATGTCGTTGTGGTTTGTGCAGCCCTTTGAGACACTAGTGATTTAGGGCTATATAAGTAAACATTGATTGATTGATTGATTGATTGATTTTCTACCGCTTATTCCCTTTTGGGGTCGCGGGGGGCGCTGGCGCCTATCTCAGCTACAATTGGGCGGAAGGCGGGGTACACCCTGGACAAGTTGCCACCTCATCACAGGGCCAACACAGATAGACAGACAACATTCACACACTAGGGCCAATTTAGTGTTGCCAATCAACCTATCCCCAGGTGCATGTCTTTGGAAGTGGGAGGAAGCCGGAGTACCCGGAGGGAACCCACGCATTCACGGGGAGAACATGCAAACTCCACACAGAAAGATCCCGAGCCTGGATTTGAACCCAGGACTGCAGGACCTTTGTATTGTGAGGCAGACGCACTAACCCCTCTGCCACCGTGAAGCCCACAATTTACTTTAATTGCCTCCCTCATTCTGTCTGTCTATTCGTTAAGTGGTCACAATAACAGTGGTATATTTCTTATTTCTTTTTATATAAGTTCACTTCAATAAAAAAATATTTCGGTACTTAAAGGGGGTCCTATTATGATTTTAATCTGCCCTCAAAGGGGCCACGTTATGATATTGTTTTTCTACATTTAAAACGTGTAATGTATTTTGGTCAACATTTTGCCTGGATTATGTTTTACAGACCATATCCAAGCCACTTTCTGAAGTTTCTTCAGGTTTTGCCTGTTTTGTAAATAAAATCCCACACATGAGACCTCCAGTATTATTTATGTCCCTCCACTCAACTGAGTCTTCACCCCGTCAACCATGTTGCAGTTTGTAGCGCTTCCATATTGACTCTACTGACATATATCATTTAGAACTATAGGCAACTTTTCATGAGAAATGGCAACAGCGGAGGATACATGTGCATGTATGAACCAGTATGCCTCATAAAAAAAGGATAGAGAAAAATAAGGAACTTATTGACTACAATTTCAGACTACAATGGTGGGCATGCGCAAAACTCTTCACTGTCTTCGGGTACACTTATGTCCGCTAACATAACTGTGGCAAATGGCGTGACTACAAATATCTCTACCATGCCTCCATTGTTTGATTAGAAATTTGTGTGACTTAGGAGGACCCCAAAACACAAAAAAAGGTAAAAATGTGGAATACAAGTCGGTTTTGCATAATAAGGCCTATTTAAAACATACATACATATATTGTGCATATTGTGTGTGTGTATATATATATATATATATATATATATATATATATATATATATATATATATATACATAAACACATATATATTAGGGAAATAACGGTAAAGTTAGAAATACAGTTTAATTGTTTATCGGTAGTTATTAAAAACAAAACATAATTTGTTAATGCATTTTAGGCAATTTTATATATATATATATATATATATATTGTGAATTATATTTATATAGCGCTTTTTCTCTAATGACTCAAAGCGCTTTACATAGTGAAACCTAATATCAAATTTTTACATTTAAGCCAGTGTGGGTGGCACTGGGAGCAGGTGGGTAAAGTGTCTTGCCCAAGGACACAACGGCAGTGACTAGGATGGCGGAAGCGGGGATCGAACCTGCAACCCTCAAGTTGCTGACACGGCCACTCTACCAACCGAGCTATACCGCCCCATATATATATATATATATATATATATATATATATATATATATATATATATATATATATATATATATATATATATATATACATATATATATACATATATACATATATACATATATATATACATATATACATATATACATATATATATATATATATATATATATATATATATATACATATATATATACATATATACATATATATATATATACATATATATATACATATATACATATATATATATATATATATATATATATATATATATACATATACATATATATATACATATATACATATATATACATATATATACATACATATATATATATATATATATACATATATATATATATACATATACATATACATATACATATATACATATATATATATACATATACATATACATATATACATTTATATATATATATATATATATATATATATATATATATATATATCCTTTGGTATTGTTCAAAACAATTATACAACATTGTAACAATTTGATTCGTCAGAAAAGACAAAAGTCATTTAGGTCTCCATTAAGTACTTCACAATGGGACAATAAAACATATTTGAAGTCTTGACCTTTTTAAATCAGTATGTACTGAGGCTATTTCCCAGAGCAATGTTGCTATAGTCAGTAATGTACTGTAATTACGGCAAAACAAACCTATAATGGGTCCTTGAAGAAAGAATTATTTTTCTTTATTATGAATTTGAAAGGGAAAAAAAGCCCTAACCATAATCCCCTAACCACCCTAAAATTATGGCAAATTAGAGCATTTTAAAGACAAAATATAGCGCAGTACATCCATGGCATGTCTGCCATGTTTTTGAAATGTGGTTCTAGTACTCACCATTAGTGTACAGAGCAGTTTGATGTGTAAAATGTACGTTTGTTTGTTTTTAAATTGCAGATTGTTTAATTTTGGTTATTGTTTGTCATAATATTAGATATATTAAATACATACTATCGTTTTCCATAGACTGAGCCCTTTAACGTCTCGGAGTCTTGTTAGAGTGTATCAAAAGTTGTTTTCCTTTAAATAAATTAAATGTTTAATAAGCTTGCTCATTGCAGAACCATAAAAAATACTGTACCAACCAGACTGTGGCTGCCATGTGGGTAACACAGACAAAAAATTATTCATGTTGGTGTTTTTAAATTCTGACGGTCAAGCGAAGGCATGCAAAATTATTTTTAAAAAAAAGGTAACGTGTGCTGTTTGTTCATGTAGAAAACAACAAAATATAACAATTTTTGTTATTTATTTACCACATTTGTAAACAATGGCTTGATCCTTTTAACATTGGGAACACTATAATAATTCTGCCCACGTTAATCCACATTAAACTGCCTCAAGTTGTTGCTCGGATGAAATCAAATGACAAAACCTTGTTTCTACACATCAAAAGTGCAACATAAAACAGTTTCAACTCATCATGCTTAATTTATTACAGCATTGGGGAAGCCTGTAGTTGATTTTTTATTATGTAAATGTTATATTTGTATCAACATGTGACAGCAGGGACCCTGCCATTCAAAACTAGGCTGCTACATTACGAATGATTCATGTAACTATAGCTGAAAAATAGTACAATAGCAATAGGGGTTCATGTAGGCTTTATGATGCACTTACATTATGATATACACTATCAGAGACAGAAACTCTTCATTTAACATAATGTCCTTTTTTCGCTGCTTCAACACACTTCAATCAACACTGTTCTTAACACACACACACACGCCGCAAAATGAGCTAACGTTACGCAACGGGCTCATAGTGATGTTTACAAAGTAGTTGACTTGGAAGTGTTTAGTATAACTTGGGGAGAGTCCGTTGCTCCCCTGCTAAACGCCTATCTGCTCGACGCTGAAGCGCTGACTAGATGCGCTCTGAATACGCACTGCTGATTGGCTATGGTTCTAACCAATCAGATGGTTGTGTGGGAGGGACAATGCAGGGTGCAGAACGGAGTGGAGCAGCTTGTTAAGACTTTAACATAGGCGGCTACTGTGTGGAACTCAATCGGTACTCCTCCGCACCGAACCGGAACCCCCATACCGAAACGGTTCAATACAAATACACGTACCGTTACACCCCTAAAAAGCACACACAATACAGCCCGAAGAAAGTTCCACACAGCCAATATATTTCTGTTTAATTCAAAACAACGGACGCTACATCCAACAGCTCGTTTGTGATGTCATTGATTATATCAGTAAAATGGATTTAGTAATCAGATTGGTGGAAATGATTGACACTAACTCACTTAAGATGTGACTTTAAGGTTTTACTACTTACGTATAAAATACTACACGGTCTAGCTCCAGCCTATCTTGCCGATTGTATTGTACCATATGTCCCGGCAAGAAATCTGCGTTCAAAAGACTCCGGCTTATTAGTGATTCCTAGAGCCCAAAAAAAGTCTGCGGGCTATAGAGCGTTTTCCGTTCGGGCTCCAGTACTCTGGAATGCCCTCCCGGTAACAGTTCAATGATGCTACCTCAGTAGAAGCATTTAAGTCTCACCTTAAAACTCATCTGTATACTCTAGCCTTTAAATAGACCTCCTTTTTAGACCAGTTGATCTGCCGCTTCTTTTCTTTCTCCTATGTCCCCCCCTCCCTTGTGGAGGGGGTCCGGTCCGATGACCATGGATGAAGTACTGGCTGTCCAGAGTCGAGACCCAGGATGGACCGCTCGCCTGTATCGGTTGGGGACGTCTCTACGCTGCTGATCCGCTTGAGATGGTTTCCTGTGGACGGGACTCTCGCTGCTGTCTTGGATCCGCTTGAACTGAACTCTCGCGGCTGTGTTGGAGCCACTATGGATTGAACTTTCACAGTATCATGTTAGACCCGCTCGACATCCATTGCTTTCGGTCCCCTAGAGAGGGGGGGGTTGCCCACATCTGAGGTCCTCTCCAAGGTTTCTCATAGTCAGCATTGTCACTGGCGTCCCACTGGATGTGAATTCTCTCTGCCCACTGGGTGTGAGTTTTCCTTGCCCTTTTGTGGGTTCTTCCGAGGATGTTGTAGTCGTAATGATTTGTGCAGTCCTTTGAGACATTTGTGATTTGGGGCTATATAAATAAACATTGATTGATTGATTGATAAAATATGACATAGCTGCAGTAACAGAAGAATATCACCTAAAAAGAGAGCGCTTTCCCTTAGTACCAAATTCAGCACTTTCCCCACTTTCAATTTCCTTGGCATTTCAGTCAAAACATTTTCATAACTGTATTGGAGGTCACAACTAATAGACGTACTCCTGTTGACAGTGAGGAAGAAAATGCAGCATTGTATCTTGTCAGAGCTTTCCTATTGACCCATCTGTGAACTCCATCCATGCAAAATGTCAAGCCCTATGGAATTTAAGCAATTCTAGGGTCTTACGGGAAATGGAAGTGACCTACAGACATATTGAAGCCCCCATCATTAATAGAATTTTTAGTGGCACAATATATTTTCTGGCCGACCTTACAGTTCTAGGCAGGGCAAAAGCGACCATGCTTTACCCCTCATTGCATATTCGTTGGAAAATGTGAGCTTATGAAAATGGAGGTCTACTCGGTCTGTGGTTATAGTGTGAGTGGATCTTTCCGGCATGAAGTTTCGGAAAAATGGTCGCACCAGCATCGGATCATGATTAGACCGCAAGTGATAGGTTACCGCCTTTGTAAGTATTAGTTAAACTTAAAATTAAATTTGGATGGTCGGTAAGATTGTACACTTTCAGGGTGGTCTTGATTAAGTTGTGAAAACGATCCAGTTATTTGGCTGGTCTCCTCTTTATGACACCACTGTGTGTGTTCTCAGATGATCTGATTTTATGTACCGTATTTTCCGGACCTTGAGTGCACCGGATCATAAGGCACACTGCCGATGAGTGGGTCTATTCAGGCCTATTTTCATACAAAAGGCGCACGATGGGTGGGTCTATTCAGGCCTATTTTCATACAAAAGGCGCACCGGATTATAAGGCGCATTAAAGGGGTCATAATATGATTTTTTTATTCTACATTTAAAACACTTCCTTGTGGTCTACGTCAGTGTTTTTCAACCTTTTTTGCGGCAATGCACGTTTTTTTCCATTAACAATTCCGGAGGCACACCACCAGCAGAAAACGTTAAAAAATTAAACTCCACCAGGTCGTCTACTTGCCTTATTTTGAGTTTGTTGGTGTTTTCCTGTGTAGTTCTTTAGTTTTTGTCTTGTGCTGTTTTTTTGGGGGCCCTTTCCTGTTTTGTTGATGTTTTTCTGTAGCAGTTTCATGTCTTCCTTTCATGGCTATTCCTCGCACCTGCTTTGTGTTAGCAAGCAAGACTATTTAAGTTGTTGCCGTCCTTCTTTGTGTGGACATTGTTGATTGTCATGTCATGTACGGGTGTGGACGCCGTAAGTTTTTGCTGTCGTCCAGCATTCTGTTTCTGTTTACTTGGTAGCCAGTTCAGTTTTACATAGCCATTCCTATGCTTCATTGCCTTTTCCTATGTTCATTTTTGGTTTAAGCATTACATATGTTTTTACCTGCATATTGTGATCACAAAAAAAACGTCCTCGTCACACATTCCGACTTTTTTAACTACCTGCTCCCATGATATGGAGTATTACATGGTTACCCCGCCGAGCTCTACACGGCACAGACACTAAACAACAGCACATTATTTGCAGATTATAATTATTGATTTGCAAAAAATATTTTTGGGACCAATTAGGTGAAGTTGCATAATTTCCCATGGCACACCAGACAATATCTCACGGCACACCGCTTGAAAAACACTGGTCTACGTAACATGTAATGGTGGTACTCCAAATTGGACATCCGACCTTACAGTGTGAACGGGGCCTAAATGTTTAACATGCCAAGATTATAATACTTCCATAAACGTATGCGTTAAGGTTAGGGGTGTAACGGTACGTGTATTTGTATTGAACCGTTTCGGTATGGGGGTTTCGGTTCAGTACAGGTATTTACCGAACGAGTTTCTAAGCTAAAGTCTTAACAAGCTGCTTTGCTTCCTCTGCCTCGGTCTGAGCACCCAGCATTGTCCCACCCACACAACCATCTGATTGGTTACATATATAGAGATAACAGCCAATCCGCAGTGCGTATTCAGAGCGGTAACAGCCAATCAGCAGTGTGTATTCAGAGCACATTGAGTAAATGCTTCAGCGTCGAGCAGATAGGTGTTTAGCAGGTGAGCATAAGGCAGCGTACCCTCCCCAAATGATAATATCACCTCCAAATCAACTACTACTAACATCACTATGAGCCCGTTGACGTTCTAGAAACTAACACTGCAGCTCAGCTCGCTCGCAGTTCTGGCTTGAGGTGAAGGCTAATTAGCTTTTAGCGTAACGTTAGCTCATTTTGCCGTGTGTGTGTGTGTGTTTTACAGACAGAAAAGCTTTGAATGGCAGGGTCCCTGCTATCACATGTTGGTAAAAATATAATATTTATATAATAAAATTCAATACAGGCTTCCCAAATGCTGCGATAAATTAAGCATGATGAGTTGACTTGAAACTGTTTAATGTTGCACTTATTATATGTAGAAGAAAAGTTTTGTCATTGTATTTAATCTGAGTAACAATTTGAGGCAGTTTAATATTGATTAACGTGGGCAGAATTAATATAGTGTTCCCAATGTTAAAAGGATAAAGCCATTGTTTACAAATTTGGTAAATAAATAACCAAAAAATTTATATTTTGTTGTTTTCTTACTGTACTGAAAATGAACCGAACCGTGACCTCTAAACCGAGGTACGTACTGAACCGACATTTTTGTGTACCGTTACACCTGGCTCACCTGCACTGGCTTCCTGTGCACTTAAGATGTGACTTTAAGGTTTTACTACTTACGTATAAAATACTACACGGTCTAGCTCCATCCTATCTTGCCGATTGTATTGTACCGTATGTCCCGGCAAGAAATCTACGTTCAAAAGACTCCGGCTTATTAGTGATTCCTAGAGCTCAAAAAAAGTCTGCGGGCTATAGAGCGTTTTCCGTTCGGGCTCCAGTACTCTGGAATGCCCTCCCGGTAACAGTTCGAGATGCTACCTCAGTAGAAGCATTTAAGTCTCACCTTAAAACTCATCTGTATACTCTAGCCTTTAAATAGACCTCCTTTTTAGACCAGTTGATCTGCCGCTTCTTTTCTTTCTCCTACGTCCCCCCCTCCCTTGTGGAGGGGGTCCGGTCCGATGACCATGGATGAAGTACTGGCTGTCCAGAGTCGAGACCCAGGATGGACCGCTCGTCGGGACCCAGGATGGACCGCTCGCCTGTATCGGTACGCTGCTGATCCGCTTGAGATGGTTTCCTGTGGACGGGACTCTCGCTGCTGTCTTGGAGCCACTATGGATTGAACTTTCACAGTATCATGTTAGACCCGCTCGACATCCATTGCTTTCGGTCCCCTAGAGGGGGGGGGGGTTGCCCACATCTGAGGTCCTCTCCAAGGTTTCTCATAGTCAGCATTGTCACTGGCGTCCCACTGGATGTGAATTCTCCCTGCCCACTGGGTGTGAGTTTTCCTTGCCCTTTTGTGGGTTCTTCCGAGGATGTTGTAGTCGTAATGATTTGTGCAGTCCTTTGAGACATTTGTGATTTGGGGCTATATAAATAAACATTGATTGATTGATTGATAGTTAAGGTGTTAATTTTCACTGTGACCTAATGACTAAAACCAACCCGACAACTAATTGCTGGCTAATAAGTAGCGCTGACACTCAAGCCAGCTCATGAAAGAGATGGATGAAACAACACAAGCTTAATTGCCTACTTTGAATGCGTCACGGTAAATGTCTGTTGGTCGTCTACTGAGGTTGTAGACATCCCTCATCAACCTAAATGTGATAGCATTGCTGCATGTGATCTGCATATGTCATTTCAGGCTTCTGATGTCTCCATTCTGGCAAACAAACAACAAAATCAAATCTGACATAGCTCCTTTGCTTCCTCTCCATCCACATCAAACTGTCCTCTTTAAGCTACACAAGGGGAGAAAAAAACCACACAGGACCATCTGCAGGCGGTCGCTAGATGACGGAGCCTGAGGCCCTGAAGGCTTAGATGGATGGCAGACATGAGGAAGGAGAGAGCGAGAGAAAGATGGAGGCAGGACAGTAATTACAGGGAGGAGAGAGAGAGAAATCCAGACCGGGAAAAATGAGGAGATGCTCAGACTGTTGGGTTGCCGCCCTTGGGCTCTCAACAGAACCACAGCGCTAACCAGTCCATCATTCAGGATAGGGTTACAGACCACTGTCATGATGCGAGGGGCCAAGGAAGGGGCAACGATGAGGCAGGCGAGCCTTGAGGGAATTGATCTATTCTAAAGATGCATTGTGTCGCGGGAGATCTCGGAATCCGCAAATGTCAAAAAGCGATGCTTCAAAGTGAACGGTGGTAGGTAACTCAGAGTTCACTGTACAGACAAAAAGGCTATAGTTGATGTAATCAATTTTAAATCGATGACTCTTTGTACATGGGGAAGAGTGGATCGTGAGATCGACAGGCGGATCGGTGCGGCGTCTTCAGTAATGCGGACGTTGTACCGATCTGTTGTGGTGAAGAAGGGAGCTGAGCCGGAAGGCAAAGCTCTCAATTTACCGGTCGATCTACGTTCCCATCCTCACCTATGGTCATGAGCTTTGGGTCATGACCGAAAGGATAAGATCACGGGTACAAGCGGCCGAAATGAGTTTCCGGGTCTCTCCCTTAGAGATAGGGTGAGAAGCTCTGTCATCCGGGAGGAACTCAAAGTAAAGCCGCTGCTCCTTCACATGGAGAGGAGCCAGATGAGGTGGTTCGGGCATCTGGTCAGGATGCCACCCGAACGCCACCCTAGGGAGGTGTTTAGGGCACACCCAATCGGTAGGAGGCCACGGGGAAGACCAAGGACACGTTGGGAAGACTATGTCTCCCGGCTGGCCTGGGAACGCCTCGGGATCCCCCGGGAAGAGCTAGACGAAGTGGCTGGGGAGAGGGAAGTCTGGGTTTCCCTGCTTAGGCTGTTGCCCCCGCGACCCGACCTCGGATAAGCGGAAGAAGATGGATGGATGGATGGATGGAAACACCGGCTGTGTTTTTGTTGCTAAAGGCTAAAAGCTTCCCACCTTCATCTTTCTACTTTACTCCATTATTAATTGAACAAATTGCAAAAGATTCAGCAACACAGATGTCCAGAATACTGTGTAATTATGCGATTAAAGCAGACTACTTATAGCTTGGATCGGGCTGGAAAATAATGTCCGCTACAACCCGAGACGTCAAACGCACGCGACATTTTTAACAGGACACGTCGCGGGAAATTTAAAATTGCAATTTAGTAAACTAAAAAGGCCGTATTGGCATGTGTTGCAATGTTAATATTTCATCATTGATATATAAACTATCAGACTGTGTGGTCGCTAGTAGTGGCTTTCAGTAGGCCTTTAACATCAGTGAAGCTTTGGAGCATTTTAAACAAAGCAACTGAAGGTGTGTTCCATTTGTACTGGAAAGAAAACATTTCCGAGTTCCAAGTTGGAATTACAACTGGAACACTCCTATAGTAGAACATTTCTCACCACGTCTGAGTTTGTTTCAAAGATGGCTGCTCTGAATGTAAACAAGGATATCCGCTTCTATAAAATCTGTTATTAGCACCTCTGATTAGTTTTTGCCGCAGTAAAACCATCATGTACAATGTATTGCTTTTGAATATGGTCGCTGTCACTGTAGCGTTTGATTCATGTGATATTTACATTCTACATCGCAAATACGGTATTAGCTTTCACTGTTATGCTGATGACACCCAACTTTACATGCCCCTAAAGCTGACCAACACGCCGGACTGTAGTCAGTTGGAAGCGTGTCTTAATGAAATTAAACAATGGATGTCCGCTAACTTTTTGCAACTTAATGCCCAAAAAACGGAAATGCTGATTATCGGTCCTGCTAGACACCGACCTCTATTTAATAATACAACTTTAACATTTGACAACCAAATAATAAAACAAGGTGACTCTGTAAAAAATCTGGGTATTATCTTCGACCCAACTCTCTCCTTTGAGTCACACATTAAAAGCGTTACTAAAACGGCCTTCTTTCATCTCCGTAATATCGCTAAAATTCGCTCCATTTTGTCCACTAAAGACGCCGAGATCATTATCCATGCGTTTGTTACGTCTCGTCTCGATTACTGTAACGTATTATTTTCGGGTCTCCCCATGTCTAGCATTAAAAGATTACAGTTGGTACAAAATGCGGCTGCTAGACTTTTGACAAGAACAAGAAAGTTTGATCACATTACACCTGTACTGGCTCACCTGCACTGGCTTCCTGTGCGCTTAAGATGTGACTTTAAGGTTTTACTACTTACGTATAAAATACTACACGGTCTAGCTCCAGCCTATCTTGCCGATTGTATTGTACCATATGTCCCGGCAAGAAATCTGCGTTCAAAAGACTCCGGCTTATTAGTGATTCCTAGAGCTCAAAAAAAGTCTGCGGGCTATAGAGCGTTTTCCGTTCGGGCTCCAGTACTCTGGAATGCCCTCCCGGTAACAGTTCGAGATGCTACCTCAGTAGAAGCATTTAAGTCTCATCTTAAAACTCATCTGTATACTCTAGCCTTTAAATAGACCTCCTTTTTAGACCAGTTGATCTGCCGCTTCTTTTCTTTCTCCTATGTCCCCCCCTCCCTTGTGGAGGGGGTCCGGTCCGATGACCATGGATGAAGTACTGACTGTCCAGAGTCGAGACCCAGGATGGACCGCTCGTCGGGACCCAGGATGGACCGCTCGCCTGTATCGGTTGGGGACATCTCTACGCTGCTGAGCCGCTTGAGATGGTTTCCTGTGGACGGGACTCTCGCTGCTGTCTTGGATCCGCTTTGAACTGAACTCTCGCGGCTGTGTTGGAGCCACTATGGATTGAACTTTCACAGTATCATGTTAGACCCGCTCGACATCCATTGCTTTCGGTCCCCTAGAGGGGGGGGGTTGCCCACATCTGAGGTCCTCTCCAAGGTTTCTCATAGTCAGCATTGTCGCTGGCGTCCCACTGAATGTGAATTCTCCCTGCCCACTGGGTGTGAGTTTTCCTTGCCCTTTTGTGGGTTCTTCCGAGGATGTTGTAGTCGTAATGATTTGTGCAGTCCTTTGAGACATTTGTGATTTGGGGCTATATAAATAAACATTGATTGATTGATTGATTGATACATCGCCAGCCATAGCTTTTGTTTTTCCGCGATTGAAGGTTGCAGAAAGAGTGCATATTTTCCCATAAATTGCTTATATTCGGACAAAGCAACCTCAAAAATAGCTGGAGTGGATGTGGCCGTCTTGATTTCCGACCTCGTAACTGGAAAGCTCCCAACTGCGCTGTGACGCCGTTCCCAGCTGTGACTTGCAACTTCCAAGGTAAATGGAATGCAGCACAAGTCAATTACGTGCTGCAGTGTTTTACTCATGTTCAGGAGAATTTACATGAAAAGAAGCTGAACAGATCCTCGGTCTCCTACTGTACATCACAATAACTGGAAATGCACATGCGTCAGGGCAGACTGAGCAAATTAGAAGAAGCAAGCAGTAGAAAATGGATGGATGGATGAATCCCCCACCTCATCCTTCCCACACACAACCAACTGCCACAAACAGATGCAATATGTTGACAGATCAAGAAGGTTCTTCAATCAATCAATCAATGTTTATTTATATAGCCCCAAATCAAAAATGTCTCAAAGGACTGCACAAATCATTACGACTACAACATCCTCGGAAGAACCCACAAAAGGGCAAGGAAAACTCACACCCAGTGGGCAGGGAGAATTCACATCCAGTGGGACGCCAGTGACAATGCTGACTATGAGAAACCTTGGAGAGGACCTCAGATGTGGGCAACCCCGCCCCTCTAGGGGACCGAAAGCAATGGATGTCGAGCGGGTCTAACATGATACTGTGAAAGTTCAATCCATAGTGGCTCCAAGACAGCAGCGAGAGTCCCGTCCACAGGAAACCATCTCAAGCGGATCAGCAGCGTAGAGATGTCCCAAACCGATACAGGCGAGCGGTCCATCCTGGGTTCCGACGAGCGGTCCATCCTGGGTCTCGACTCTGGACAGCCAGTACTTCATCCATGGTCATCGGACCGGACCCCCTCCACAAGGGAGGGGGGGACATAGGAGAAAGAAAAGAAGCGGCAGATCAACTGGTCTAAAAAGGAGGTCTATTTAAAGGCTAGAGTATACAGATGAGTTTTAAGGTGAGACTTAAATGCTTCTACTGAGGTAGCATCTCGAACTGTTCTTGTTCTGACACACAGAACACAGATCAGATGACTAGTGCCTACATTTACCAATCTGCCAGTCAAACTTCACTACCTTGTTTTAAAATACTAAAATAAGTTTCTTGCTTGAATCCCTCCATTATTTAATTATGGAAAAGGGCAATTAAATAACGGGGCGATTTTGAGAAATGGTTTTATTCATAGTGAACCTAAATGCACAATTAGTTGAGCTTCACATCGGTGATTCAAATGCAGTATATTGGTACCTTCAGGAGACTGTTTTTTGTTCGTTGCTGTATAGAGATGTCCGATAATGGCTTTTTTGCCGATAGCCGTTATTCCAATATTGTCCAACTCTTAATTACTGATTCCGATATCAACCGATACCAATATATACAGACGTGGAATTAACACATTAGTATGCCTAATTTTGTTGTGATGCATTAAAAAATGTAACAAGGTTTTCCAAAATAAATCAACACAAGTTATGGAAAAAAATGCCAACATGGCACTGCCATATTTATTATTGAAGTTACAAAGTGCATTATTTTTTTAACATGCCTCAAAACAGCAGCTTGGAATATGGGACATGCTCTCCCTGAGAGAGCATGAGGAGGTTGAGGTGGGCTGGGTTGGGGGAGGTGTCTATTGTACCGTCCTGGAAGAGTTAGTGCTGCAAGGGGTTCTGGGTATTTGTTCTGTTGTGTTTATGTTGTGTAACGGTGCGGATGTTCTCCCGAAATGCGTTTGTCATTTTTGTTTGGTGTGGGTTCACAGTGTGGCGCATATTTGTAACAGTCTTAAAGTTGTTTATAGGGCCACCCTCAGTGTGACCTGTATGGCTGTTGACCAAGTATGCGTTGCATTCACTTGTGTGTGTGAAAAGCCGGAGGTATTATGTGTTTGGGCCGGCTCGCAAAGGCAGTACTTTGAAAGGGGAACATTATCACCAGACTTATGTAAGCGTCAATATATACCTTGATGTTGCAGAAAAAAGACCATATATTTTTTTAACCGATTTCCGAACTCTAAATGGGTGAATTTTGGCGAATTAAACGCCTTTCTATTATTTGCTCTTGTTGTGACGTCACCTAGGTAGTCAACCGCCATTTTCTCAAACACATTATAAACATCGAGTTATTTTTCGTTTTTTCGACTGTTTTCCGTACCTTGGAGACATCATGCCTCGTCGGTGTGTTGTCGGGGGGTGTAACAACACGATCAGGGACGGATTCAAGTTGCATCGATTAGCACGGCATGCTAATCGATGCTAACATGCTATTTAGGCTAGCTGTATGTACATTCCCAGCTATGTTTCCATCCAGCCTTTCTCTCGACCCACATTTAATGCCAAACAAACACTTACAAATCGACGGATTGAAGTTGCTCCAGGGTCACAAGATGCGGAAGTCCCGATCGTTTGGTCTGCACATTTTACTGCCGATGCTAAGGCAGACATGACACAGAGATGTGTGGATAACCTGCAGATGCATTTCCAACGATAAAGTCAACGAAATCACGAAGGTGAGTTTTGTTCATGTTATTGACTTATGTGCTAATCAGACATATTTGGTTGCAGCATGACTGCCAGCTAATCGATGCTAACATGCTATTTAGGCTAGCTGTATGTCCATTCGTAGCTATATTTGCATCCAGCGTTTCCCTCCACCCACTTTTAATGCCAAACAAACACTTACCAATCGACGGATGTAAGTTGCTCCACTGTCACAAGATGCGAAAGTCCCGATCGTTTGGTCTGCACATCTTACCGACGATGCGTCAATCGCTATTCGCTCAATAGCTTCAGTTTCTTTTTCAATTTCGTTTTCGCTATCTGCCTCCATACTCCAACCATCTGTTTCAATACATGAGTAATCTGTTGAATCGCTTAAGCCGCTGAAATCCGAGTCTGAATCCGAGCTAATGTCGCTATATCTTGCTGTGCTATCCGCCTGGATAGCATGTATATCACTGGATGACGTCACAGGAAAATGGACGGTGGCTTCACAGATAGCGAAAATCAGGCACTTTAAAGCCTTTTTTCGGGATATTCCACAATGGGTATTAATTTTGAAAAAAACTTTGAAAAATAAAATAAGCCACTGGGAACTGATTTTTATTGGTTTCAACCCTTCTGAAATTGTGATAATGTTCCCCTTTAAGGTCTATTGGCGCTCTGTGCTTCTCCCTACATCCGCGTACCACTCTGTACAGCGGCGTTTTGAAAAGTCGTCATTTTAGTTTTTTAAACCGATACCGATAATATCCGATATTACATTTTAAAGCATTTATCGGCCGATAATTTCTATTACTCCATGTACTTTTGACATACAAAAAACAAAATTGGAGTGCCTAAAAACTCTTATGTGCTTTGAATTTACACAAACAAGTGAAAACAATAAAGTAGAGTACATGTGGTCCTCTCCAAGGTTTCTCTCGGTCATCATTGTCACTGCCACGGACGTCCCATTGGGTGTGAGTTTTTCCTTGCCCTTATGCGGGCTCTACTGAGGATGTTGTTGTGGTTTGTGCAGCCCTTTGAGACACTTGTGATTTAGGGCTATGTATATAAACATTGATTGATTGATTGATGTGACGATGCAACCACAATAAAATAGCACCTCAAACTGCATGATTCTCTTTGTACAGGCAGACTTTTCCTATTGGCTCGAACTTGATTGTGCAGCTGGATTTAATATGGAATATGAAAGGTTTTTCCAAATCAATGCGTAGCCACTAAAGCCGACTTTTAACAAAATAAATGTGTTTATGCAAAGCACTCTACAATTCTATCTTGTCTGCAGGCTGAGGCCATGCAGGTGAATATGTAACATAGCCTCCTCCATCTGCGTCCCAAAATCCATCCATTTCCTACCGCTTGTCCCTTTTTGGGGGGTCGCAAGGGGTGCTGGAGCCTATTTCAGCTGCATTTGAGTGGTACACCCTGGACAAGACGCCACCTCATTGTAGGTCCAACACAGACAGACAACATTCACATTTACACACTAGGGTCAATTTAGTCTTGCCAAGAACATGCAAACTCCACACAGAAAGACCCAGGGATTGAACCCAGGACCTTGGTATTGTGCGGCACATGCACTAACCCCTGTTCCACCGTGCGGTGATCATCACGATCATTAACAAGTAACCGCGCTGCGGGGGTCCGGGATTGTTTTACTTTGACAAATGAGCTATCTATGGCCCGGCCGCCTTTCTCACCACCAATCCAGCCTTGGGGGGACGGGAGACGGCTGCTAATTACGAGCCCGAGCCCAACACGTGCTGTTAAAAACAGAAAGTGCTGGTTGACGGAGGGCCTGCAAAGAACAACCTGTCAAATGTAAGGACACATCAAATAAAATATTGAAAAATCCTTGGCGGGGATTGCAGGGTTTGTGTGCAATGTTGGCCCAGCGTTCACGAGGCAATAAATAACATCTCTTCACAGACCAATCAGGTTCTGGCGTGCGGTTTTACACTAAAACTTGAAGGTTGTTGGCTCTCTGCAGCAGTCACCTCTAACCTTTCTGATACCAACCCTTGAAGGCTTTATGGACATGCAACATCTGTCTTAAAATAGGAGCGCCTGAGCCTCCTCTCGAGCCCAGATTGCAAACACAGCACTACACCAGCAGAATAACTTGCCTTAGGAGAAGGTTTTTTTTTTTTGCTTTTGCAGGAAGTGTTGTATATACAGAGCAGTTAGCAGGGTTGTAAAGGAAATACAGCGGTAGTGTTTATATGGAAGGTGTTAATGTACTGTTTGTTTCACTAAACCGTATCCTCTGGCTGTGTTGAAACAGACGCAGTACATATGTCAGTGCGTACACTTACTGTACACTGCAGACTTAGAGCGCGTATAAACAGAATGTCAACACAGCCTTGACTTTTTCTGTTTTACAAATACTTTTTTTGTGCGTATTTTAATGTGACTCATTTGAAAATAAAGAATGTGGGGGGGATATATTTCATATAAAAAATAAAGTACATGAACCTGCTTAGGCTGCTGCCCCCGCGACCCGACCTCGGATAAGCGGAAGATGATGGATGGATGGATGGAACCTGCATGCAAAAAAGGGGGCCCACTAACAAAAAGAAAACACAGTATATAGTAAAAATGTAGAAAATATACAAGAAAAAAATACAGTTTACAGCATGGGTGTCAAACTCTGGCCCGCGGGCCAAGTTTGGCCCGCCGTGTAATTTCACTTGGCCCTTTAGAGAACGTCCGCACCGTAACACAACAGAACAAATAACCAGAACCCCTTGCAGCACTGCCTTTGGCGTTCTCTACAACCTGTCGCCACATCCACTTTTCCTCTTTACAAACAGCGTGCCGGCTCAGTCACATAATATATGCGGCTTATACACACACACACAATTGAATGCAAGGCATATTTGGTCAACAGCCATACAGGTCACACTGAGGGTGGTCGTATAAACAACTTCAACACTGTTCCAAATACGCGCCAGACTGTGAACCCACACCAAACAAGAATGACAAACACATTTCGGGAGAACGTCCGCACCGTAACACAACAGAACAAATAACCAGAACCCCTTGCAGCACTGCCTTTGGCGTTCTGTACAACCTGTCGCCACATCCGCTTTTCCTCTTTACAAACAGCGTGCCGGCTCAGTCACATAATATATGCGGCTTATACACACACACACAATTGAATGCAAGGCATATTTGGTCAACAGCCATACAGGTCACACTGAGGGTGCTCGTATAAACAACTTTAACACTGTTACAAATACGCGCCACACTGTGAACCCACACCAAACAAGAATGACAAACACATTTCGGGAGAACGTCCCCACCGTAACACAACAGAACAAATAACCAGAACCCCTTGCAGCACTGCCTTTGGCGTTCTCTACAACCTGTCGCCACATCCGCTTTTCCTCTTTACAAACAGCGTGCCGGCCCAGTCACATAATATATGCGGCTTATACACACACACAAGTGAATGCAATGCATATTTGGTCAACATCCATACAGGTCACACTGAGGGTGGTCGTATAAACAACTTGAACACTGTTACAAATACGCGCCACACTGTGAACCCACACCAAACAAGAATGACAAACACATTTAGGGAGAACGTCCCCACCGTAACACAACAGAACAAATAACCAGAACCCCTTGCAGCACTGCCTTTGGCATTCTCTACAACCTGTCGCCACATCCGCTTTTCCTCTTTAGTAACAGCGTGCCGCCTCAGTCACATAATATATGCGGCTTATACACACACACACAATTGAATGCAAGGCATATTTAGTCAACAGCCATACAGGTCACACTGAGGGTGGTTGTATTAACAACTTTAACACTGTTACAAATACGCGCCACACTGTGAAGCCACACCAAACAAGAATGACAAACACATTTCGGGAGAACGTCCGCATCGCAACACAACAGAACAAATATCTTATATATTAATATCTCAATCAATGTTAAAAGTACATCCAATAAATCCGCTATAGATGCAAAAAAATACATACAATAAATTCTAGTCAGCTGAAGCACCTTGTGATTTTATAAGAGTTTTTTAGGTAGGAGTATGCAATGTAAGCTTGGTGCGTCTTAATAAATCCTCACTCTTTCTTGCACAGCTTCTGTCATACTTTGCAAATCAAGGCTTAAATGTTTGCTGGTAAAAAAAAACAAAACAAAGCATAACAAATGTTTTGAAAAGAAGATGCACATGAAATTAAAGTTTTACAAAAAATAAGAAGAATAGAAAATGTAAAAATGTGTATATATTGTTTGATTGATTGATTGATACTTTTATTAGTAGATTGCACAGTTCAGTACATATTCCGTACAACTGACCACTAAATGGTAACACCCCAATAAGTGTTTCAACTGTTAAATGAATTGATTGTAAACTAAATAAATGTGATGAGGGTGATTGTTTTCACTGTACGTATCCCCATTGATTTAGTCTGTTTTTCACATTGTGGACTACAACCTTGTATTTTAATTTTAATCGTGTGAGTGTAGGGCCACAGGATACAGGGGACGAACAAAGTGGGATGTCAGACATCGAATTGTATGCATATGCATATTCCAGTTCGGGGTGCGGGAAAAAATGTATTCGAACACGAATCGCGATTCTCACGTTGTGCGATTCAGAATCGATTCTCTTTTTTTTTTAAATTGATATATAAATGTATTTTTTTATCAATCCAACAAAATAACAGCAATACCATAACAATGCAATCCAATTCCAAAACCAAACCTGATCCAGCAACACTCAGAACTGCAATAAACAGAGCAATTGAGAGGAGACACAAACAAGACACAGAACAAAACAAAAGTAGTGAAACAAAAATGAAAATTATCAACAGTATCAATATTAGTTATAATTTCAGCATAGCAGTGATTAAAAATCCATCATTAGACATTTATAAAAATAAAAATAAAAAGAACAAGAGTGTCATAGTGGCTTACACTTGCATCGCATTTTATAAGCTGGACAACACACTGTGTCCAATGTTTTCACAAAGATAAAATAAGTCCAATTTTTGGTTTGTTTAATAGTTTAAACAAATTTACATTATTGCAATCATTTGATAAAACACTGTCATTTACAATTATAAAAGTTTTTTTTTATTTTTATTTTTAAATCTACTACTCTGCTAGCATGTCAGCAGACTGCTGAAATCCTATGTATTGAATAAAGACGGAATCGTTTTGAATCGGAAAAATATCATTTTTGAATGGAGAATCGCGTTGAATCGAAAAAAAATCGATATATAATCGAATCACGACCCCAAGAATCGAAATTGAATCAAATCATGGGACACCCAAAGATTGGCAACCCTAGTTCCAATAAAACAAAACTAAATAGGAATGCACATATGCTCACTTTCTACATCCCCTCAATATTTGCTTAAAATAACTCCAGGTTATTATCAAATCATTTAAAAAAATCAAGGCTGCAAGAGCGACAACTAAGTCTCTGACCTACATCACAGTGTGCATGGGGAATAAAAGAGCCTGAGGCACTAACATCCACTCAGCCATCAAATATCAAATGCTCCTCTTTTTTTCCTCCAAAATGATGTTTTCCATTGACGAGGGGCAACGGACTCTATTTTAAACAGATGCTTAAAAGTTCCTTCCAGCTGCACATTTTGAAATTGCAAGTGATTTTTTTTCTGTTCTCTAGAGATCAATTATTTCCACATAGTGTGGAAAACTCAGAAGAAAAAACTTTGCAGGATAGTGGAGGTACCTGACCTCCATCCACCCATCCATCTTCTTCCGCTTATCAGAGGTCGGGTCGCGGGGGCAGCAGCCTAAGCAGGGAAGCCCAGACTTCCCTATCTCCAGCCACTTCGTCTAGCTCTTTCCGGGGATCCCGAGGCGTTCCCAGGCCAGCCGGGAGACATAGTCTTCCCAACGTGTCCTGGGTCTTCCCCGTGGCCTCCTACCGGTTGGACGTGCCCTAAACACCTCCTTAGGGAGGCGTTCGGGTGGCATCCTGACCAGATGCCCGAACCACCTCATCTGGCTCCTCAACGATGTGGCGAAGCAGCGGCTTTACTTTGAGTTCCTCCCGGATGGCAGAGCTTCTCACCCTATCTCTAAGGGAGAGACCCGCCACACGGCGGAGGTAACTCATTTCGGCCGCTTGTACCCGTGATCTTATCCTTTCGGTCATGACCCAAAGCTCATGACTATAGTTGAGGATGGGAACGTAGATCGACCGGTATATTGAGAGCTTTGCCTTCCGGCTCAGCTCCTTCAGAATAACAATTTTATTAAAAAGAATAAGAGATGCACGCATTTAGTTGTAATCTGGGAATGTCCAAATAAAAGAGGAGGCGTAGAATTCTCTTGTCAGAGCGTGGGACGACACTATACAAGGGTACAGGTCTACATGTTTCTCTTCATTGAGCTAAATTTAATTCAGTCTCTGTTTAATTCCTTGCTTCTTGTCTGTTTAATAAATGCCATCAGTACGTTCCCTGCGTCAGTACGTTCGCGAACGTGATTCACGTGATTCACGTCGCAACAGAGTCTGTTCCCTGCGTCAGTACGTTCGCAAACGTGATTGACGTCGTAAAAGTATTTTATTTATTATTGGTTACCTTCAGAATAACAATTTTCACGTCGCAACAGAGTCAGTTCCCTGCATCAGTACGTCCGCGAACGTGAATCACATGATTCACGTCGTGACACAGTCACAATTTTATTAAAAAGAATAAGAGATGCACGCATTTAGTTGTTGTAATCTGGGAAAGTCCAAATAAAAGAGGAGGCGTAGAATTCTCTTGTCAGAGCGTGGGACGACACTATACAAGGGTACAGGTCTACATGTTTCTCCTCATTGAGCTAAATTTAATTCAGTCTCTGTTTAATTCCTTGCTTCTTGTCTGTTTAATAAATGTCATCAGTACGTTCCCTGCGTCAGTACGTTCGCAAACGTGATTCACGTCGTAAAAGTATTTGATTTATTATTGGTTACCTTCAGAATAACAATTTTCACGTCGCAACAGAGTCAGTTCCCTGCATCAGTACGTTCGCGAACGGGAATCACATGATTCACGTCGTGACACAGTCAGTTCCCTGCGTCAGTGCGTTCGCGAACGTGATTCACGTCGCAACAGAGTCACGTCGTAAAAGTATTTTATTTATTATTGGTTACCTTCAGAATAACAATTTTATTAAAAATAATAAGAGATGCACGCATTTAGTTGTTGTGATCTGGGAAAGTCCAAATAAAAGAGGAGGCGTAGAATTCTCTTGTCAGAGCGTGGGACGACACTATACAAGGGTACAGGTCTACATGTTTCTCCTCATTGAGCTAAATTTAATTCAGTCTCTGTTTAATTCCTTGCTTCTTGTCTGTTTAATAAATGTCATCAGTACGTTCCCTGCGTCAGTACGTTCGCAAACGTGATTCACGTCGCAACAGAGTCAGTTCCCTGCATCAGTACGTTTGCGAACGGGAATCACATGATTCACGTCGTGACACAAGTCAGTTCCCTGCGTCAGTGCGTTCGCGAACGTGATTCACGTCGCAACAGAGTCAGTTCCCTGCATCAGTACGTTCGCAAACGTGATTCACGTCGCAACAGAGTCAGTTCCCTGCATCAGTACGTTCGTGAACGGGAATCACATGATTCACGTCGTGACACAGTCAGTTCCCTGCGTCAGTACGTTCGCAAACGTGATTCACGTCGTAAAAGTATTTTATTTATTATTGGTTACCTACAGAATAACAATTTTCACGTCGCAACAGAGTCAGTTCCCTGCATCAGTACGTTCGCGAACGGGAATCACATGATTCACATCGTGACACAGTCACAATTTTATTAAAAAGAATAAGAGATGCACGCATTTAGTTGTTGTAATCTGGGAATGTCCAAATAAAAGAGGAGGCGTAGAATTCTCTTGTCAGAGCGTGGGACGACACTATACAAGGGTACAGGTCTACATGTTTCTCCTCATTGAGCTAAATTTAATTCTACGCGTTTCTCTTCATTGAGCTAAATTTAATTCAGTCTCTGTTTAATTCCTTGCTTCTTGTCTGTTTAATAAATGTCATCAGTACGTTCCCTGCGTCAGTACGTTCGCGAACGTGATTCACGTCGCAACAGAGTCACGTCGTAAAAGTATTTTATTTATTATTGGTTACCTTCAGAATAACAATTTTATTAAAAAGAATAAGAGATGCACGCATTTAGTTGTTGTAATCTGGGAATGTCCAAATAAAAGAGGAGGCGTAGAATTCTCTTGTCAGAGCGTGGGACGACACTGTACAAGGGTACAGGTCTACATGTTTCTCTTCATTGAGCTAAATTTAATTCTACGCGTTTCTCTTCATTGAGCTAATTTTAATTCAGTCTCTGTTTAATTCCTTGCTTTTTGTCTGTTTAATAAATGTCATCAGTACGTTCCCTGCGTCAGTGCGTTCGCGAACGTGATTCACGTCGCAACAGAGTCAGTTCCCTGCATCAGTACGTTCGCGAACGGGAATCACATGATTCACGTCGTGACACAGTCAGTTCCCTGCGTCAGTGCGTTCGCGAATGTGATTCACGTTGCGACAGAGTCACGTCGTAAAAGTATTTTATTTATTATTGGTTACCTTCAGAATAACAATTTTATTAAAAAGAATAAGAGATGCACGCATTTAGTTGTAATCTGGGAATGTCCAAATAAAAGAGGAGGCGTAGAATTCTCTTGTCAGAGCGTGGGACGACACTATACAAGGGTACAGGTCTACATGTTTCTCCTCATTGAGCTAAATTTAATTCAGTCTCTATTTAATTCCTTGCTTCTTGTCTGTTTAATAAATGTCATCAGTCAGTTCCCTGCATCAGTACGTTCGCGAACGGGAATCACATGATTCACGTCGTGACACAGTCAGTTCCCTGCGTCAGTGCGTTCGCGGACGTGATTCACGTCGCAACAGAATCAGTTCCCTGCGTCAGTACGTTCGCAAACGTGATTCACGTCGTAAAAGTATTTTATTTATTATTGGTTACCTTCAGAATAACAATTTTCACGTCGCAACAGAGCCAGTTCCCTGCATCAGTACGTTCGCAAACGGGAATCACATGATTCACGTCGTGACAAAGTCACAATTTTATTAAAAAGAATAAGAGATGCACGCATTTAGTTGTTGTAATCTGGGAAAGTCCAAATAAAAGAGGCGTAGAATTCTCTTGTCAGAGCGTGGGACGACACTATACAAGGGTACAGGTCTACATGTTTCTCCTCATTGAGCTAAATTTAATTCAGTCTCTATTTAATTCCTTGCTTCTTGTCTGTTTGATAAATGTCATCAGTGTTAAAAACATTATACGGCTCTCACGAAAATACATTTGAAAATAATTGGCTTTCATGGCTCTTTCAGCCAAAAAGGTTCCCGACCCCTGCTCTAGAGCCATAGGTTCCCTACCCCTGCCCTATAAGATCAAATCCCTGCTGTGTTGTAGTGTGCAGAAAAGCCCCTCAGTTGAGTGGGAAAGAGAAGATGCAGTGTCATGAGTGTGAGTTTACCTGTCATCATAGCAGAAATCTGCACGCAGAGTGTTGACATACAGGACCAGAGCCACGGCGCTGCAAAGCAATTCTGCCAACATTTCTCCACGTCTGGCAAACACGCGTGATGTTGACCGCAACTAAAAATAAAATAAAAATAAAAAAAAGGAGCGACAAAAGGCTGCAAAAATCCCCCCAAAAAATGCTCCAGTCTTTGTCAGGATGCGTGATCCCGTCCGAGTGCCCCCATCCTCGCTTCCAAGTGCACAAAGTGGACGTTTCCACGGGGTCGCGGCGTGTCTAACCCATGCTGGTTGAGAGGCGGAGAGCTTTTTTTTTTTTTTTTTTTTTTTTTTTTTCTATCCGGCTGGAAGTTGGCCAAGTGAAGAAGAAGAAGAAGAAGAGGAGGAAGAAAGAAAAAAAAATGATACAAACGTTTAACGTGTGACGACGCTACGGTTATCACACGCCTTCCCTTCCGCGGGGGGATCGGCGCTCTGATGCTGCGCCGCCGCTGCTGGCTTGCAGCTAACCACAACTAGGCTGGAAGCATTCACGGCAACGACTTCCGCAAGCGATTTCAGAATAAAAGAGGAATTAACCGGGTGCATTCGTGGAATATATTGAAACGCATTTGAGAACAATGCGTTTATTCTTGAAAAAGTTTGTCACGGGTGTTATTTGTTATTTAAAAAAAATCAGCCATTGACCAACTCAAGACGTTAAGTAGAAGTAGTAGTCATTTTATTTCAGACCCGAGCTGATCAATATCACAGAGAAAGAAACCATACAACCATAAAAACCAAAATAAAATAAATAAAACAAATCATAAAAAATAAAATAAGCTAACACTTATAAGTTGAAAAATGTGCTCTTTTTTCACTTCATGAAATCCTGTTCGGGGTCAGGATTTGCTCTTGATATTTATAAAAACTAAACCCCATTTCCGGTTTTTGTCTGTGCATTTACGGCGATGTGATAATTCAAAAGCATGTGGCGTGGTGAGCTACTGCGCATGCGCACAGCTTTTGGCCTGTTCTCAACTGTTCAGTCATGCTTATCCAATGAAGACATAGACGTTTCCACAAATAAATTCAAAGTACAACATGTCCTTTTTTTCCCCATAAAGATTAATTTATGATGTATGTTCACTTTATTTGTACATTTCTAAGCCTCTGTCCTTGCATCACTCTCAATTATTGTGCAGTATTGAGGAGGTAGCGACTTGTCCAGGGTGTACGCCGCCTTCCGCCCGATTGTAGCTAAGATAGGCACCAGCGCCCCCTGCGACCCCAAAGGGAATAAGCGGTAGAAAATGGATGGATGGATGGTTGCATTCTTGATTCATTCGCTTTTGTCATGTTGTGCCTTTTACCTTTTAACTATTTATGGAATACCTATTACATTATTTTTACCGCGGAGATTTCAGATCCCTGACTTCAAAAATGTACTTTTATTCATACATTGTTTAAAAAATAAAAAATAAACATTAAAATATGATAAACATTATTTATATTGCGTAGTCGTCCCTCGTTTATCACTGTTAATTGGTTCTGGGCCTGACCATGGTAAATTAACTTCCGCAAAATAGGGATTAGTAATTCATAAATGTAATATTTTTTTATATCTGGAGCATAAAAAAAATGTTTTCAAAATACTAAATATGATTTTCAACATATTAGGAATTTTACAGTCGCTTAACTAAAATATAGTAGACATAATAGAAAAAAAGATGTGTGTGTGTGTGTATATATATATATATATACACACACACACACATCTTTTTTTCTATATATATATATATATATTATACCGTATTTCCTTGAATTGCCGCCGGGGCGCTAATTCATTTAAAACCTCTTCTCACTCCTGCGCTTACCAAAGGCATGCGATAAAAATAAGCATGCCCCAATTATTTTAAAACCTCTTTTCACTCCGGCACTTACCAAAGGTATGCAGTAAAAATTTGCGTGCGATGTAAGCTTGGACCTCAAATCCTACTGAATAGCTCTTAATCTTCGTCCTTTTATGCGATTTCAAAATACCGGTATTGAAATCAGCCTCCTCCATTTTGAAAATGATGACAGGGGAAGTGTCACTCGCGACATCACGAGTTTGACCAGGCGGTAATACTAAGCATGCGCTAATTGTTTTGGGAAGCGAGTTTGACCCGGCAGTAATTCAAGGCAGGCGCATACTATATGTCCTGCGGCAATTCAAGGAAATACGGTATATATATATATATATGTGTATATATGTGTATATATAGATAGAAAGATAGATGGATGGATGGATGGATGGATGGACGGACGGACGGACGGACGGACGGACGGACGGACAGACAGACAGACAGACAGAAAGACAGAAGGACGGATGGACGGATGGACGGATGGATGGATGGATGGATGGATGGATGTGTGTGTAAATATATGTGTGTGTATGTATATATATATACATATATATATATATGTATATATATATAATTTTTTTCATTTTTATGTATTTAGGCCCTGCGATGAGGTAGTGACTTGTCCAGTGTGTACCCTGCCTTTTGCCCGAAGGCAGCTGAGATAGGCTCCAACACCCTCAGCGACCCTAAAAGGGACAAGCGGTAGAAAAATGGATGGATGGATGGATAAATGTATTTATTTACTTCTTTTTTTAAGATAGCACCACTGTTTGTGTCGCAGCTTCTTGCAGAAGCGTTGTGCTCTTGTGTTCCTCTTGTGTTCCTCTTGTGTTCCTCTTGTGTTCCCTCTTTGTTTTCATGTGTTTTTTGCCGTTTAGATGGGGCCCCTTCGGGATTGCGTGACAACATGTTGCATTTTTGTGGCCTTTGTGCTGCTTTTTTTTGGTATCGGGCCGTGGGGAGTGTTGACCATGTCTGCACGGGAGACCAGCCTCTGGCTCTCTGCTACACCGGAGTCCACATGGAGAAACCGGAGGAGATGCGGAGGAAGAGACGGGGCTCCGGAGCTGGCGTTGAGCGTTGGAGGGATAAGCTTCACGGAGCTCTGGCTGAACGAGCATGTATCAGACACTTCGGTCTCTCTGGACTGGACTTTGTTTCAATGAGCTAGTGGGCAGCCTTGGACGGGGTCGGCTCCCTTGGTTGTTTTGTCGGGTCGTACTTGTTTCTGGCCTTGCTGCCCCGATGGGGGGGGGAGGACTGCAGAGGCCACTGCAGTGGACAGTATGTCAGTGTTTTTGTTTGGTTCTGCTTTGTTTTGTTGTTTGTCCATGTATGCTAAAATCGTATGTGTGCAACATAGTTTATTTATTGCTCAATCAATCAATCAATCAATGTTTATTTATATAGCCCCAAATCACAAATGTCTCAAAGGACTGCACAAATCATTACGACTACAACATCCTCGGAAGAACCCACAAAAGGGCGAGGAAAACTCAGACCCAGTGGCAATGCTGACTATGAGAAACCTTGGAGAGGACCTCAGAAGTGGGCAACCCCCCCCCCCCTCTAGGGGGCCGAAAGCAATTGATGTCGAGCGGGTCTAACATGATACTGTGAAAGTTCAATCCATAGTGGCTCCAACACAGCGGCGAGAGTTCAGTTCAAAGCGGATCCAAGACAGCAGCGAGAGTCCCGTCCACAGGAAACCATCCTAAGCGGAGGCGGATCAGCAGCGTAGAGATGTCCCCAATCGATACACAGGCGAGCGGTCCATCCTGGGTCCCGACGAGCGGTCCATCCTGGGTCTCGACTCTGGACAGCCCCTTCTTCATCCATGGTCATCGGACCGGAGCCCCTCCACAAGGGAGGGGGGGGACATAGGAGAAAAAAGAAAAGAAGCGGCAGATCAACTGGTCTAAAAAGGAGGTCTACTTAAAGGCTAGAGTATACAGATGAGTTTTAAGGTGAGACTTAAATGCTTCTACTGAGGTAGCATCTCGAACTGTTACCGGGAGGGCATTCCAGAGTACTGGAGCCCGAACATAAAACGCTCTATAGCCCGCAGACTTTTTTGGGGCTTTAGGAATCACTAATAAGCCGGAGTCTTTTGAACGCAGATTTCTTGCCGGGACATATGGTACAATACAATCGGCAAGATAGGCTGGAGCTAGACCGTGTAGTATTTTATACGTAATTAGTAAAACCTTAAAGTCACATCTTAAGTGCACAGGAAGCCAGTGCAGGTGAGCCAGTACAGGTGTAATGTGATCAAACTTTCTTGTTCTTGTCAAAAGTCTAGCAGCCGCATTTTGTACCAACTGTAATCTTTTAATGCTAGACATGGGGAGACCCGAAAATAATACGTTACAGTAATCGAGACGAGACGTAACAAACGCATGGATAATGATCTCGGCGTCTTTAGTGGACCGAATGGAGCGAATTTTAGCGATATTACGGAGATGAAAGAAGGCCGTTTTAGTAACGCTTTTAATGTGTGGCTCAAAGGAGAGAGTTGGGTCGAAGATAATACCCAGATTTTTTACGGAGTCACCTTGTTTTATTATTTGGTTGTCAAATGTTAAAGTTGTATTATTAAATAGAGGTCGGTGTCTAGCAGGACCGATAATCAGCATTTCCGTTTTTTTGGCGTTAAGTTGCAGAAAGTTAGCGGACATCCATTGTTTAATTTCATTAAGACACGCTTCCAACTGACTACAGTCCGGCGTGTTGGTCAGCTTTAGGGGCATGTAGAGTTTGTTTTTCATTGTGTTTCACTTTTGTAGCTGAAAGTAGAAATAACTCATGTAAAGTGAAAAACTGGTTGCATCAGATCCGTGCTCTTTTAATGTATTATGTCCTTGGTGTTCTTTAATGTTTCCCTCTTGTTTACATACCAAGATGGTACTGCGGTTGACTGTTTCTTTGTTTCTTGCATTGAACAAAGAGAGCACAGTCCTTGTATGTAACATACTTGGCCAATGACTCTGATTCTGATCCGGATTTTGATTCTGAATCGGATTTTGTACTGACTTTGGGAGCATTGGTCTCACCTAGTGGCCAATACTAGCGTAGTATTGATATTTTCTAATTTTGATATTTTATAAAATGCTTAATTTAGACCAGAAATTACATAGAAAGTGTTTTCAAAAAATGCATATTCATGGATAAAGTACTACAACAAACTTGTAAAAATCTAGGTTTTTGTGCACGTAGCGAGCTGGGTATGGGAATTGGCAATACTTGGGCTGCAAACAAATACGTCAAAGTGGAGTCAGAAATGTTAAAAATAAATAATAAATTTTACCATGAAAGTTCAATGTGGGGAGTGCTCAGAGAGTATGGGGTATCGGACTGTCTTATTGTGGCGGTCCTCTTCCTGTACGATCAGTGTCAGAGCTTGGTCCGCATTGCCGGCAGTAAGTCGAACACATTTCCAGTGAGGGTTGGACTCCGCCAAGGCTGTCCTTTGTCACCGATTCTGTTCATAACTTTTATGGACAGAATTTCTAGGCGCAGTCAAGGCGTTGAGGGGTTCCGGTTTGGTGACCGCAGGATTAGGTCTCTGCTTTTTGCAGATGATGTGGTCCTGATGGCGGGGGGCGCTGGCGCCTATCTGAGCTACAATCGGGCGGAAGGCGGGGTACACCCTGGACAAGTCGCCACCTCATCGCAGGGCCAACACAGATAGACAGACAACATTCACACACTAGGGCCAATTTAGTGTTGCCAATCAACCTATCCCCAGGTGCATGTCTTTGGAAGTGGGAGGGAACCCACGCAGTCATGAGGAGAACATGCAAACTCCACACAGAAAGATCCCGAGCCCGGGATTGAACCCAGGACCACTCAGAACCCTTGTATTGTGAGGCAGACTATGGAGAGGCGGAGCCGGCAGTCCGACAGCGAGGCAGGGCATACCGTAGCCCAGCCCAAGATGACGGCGAGGAGGCAGCGACGCCGCAATCAAGATCAGGTGCGTGAATCACGCACCCGGGGACTATTGATTAATCCTCTCGCACTGTATAAAAGGTGACAGCCATGAACGTCAGAAAGGAGAGAAGGAGAGACGGGAAGGAGCCAGAGGGAAGCTGACGCTGAGAGAGAGAGAGACTGAGAGCGCGAGAGAGGCGACGACGCCCGAAGCAGAAAGACAAGCAGAAGAGCTAGGGGAAGATGGAGCAGCTGAAAAGCAGTCTTTATTGAAAAATAAAGAAGTCTAAACGTGTCCTTCCTTGACGGTACTTGGAACCCGCACGACGGCTTGAGAAGTCTGTCACACAGACACAATAACCCCTCTTCCATGCAAACTCCACACAGAAAGATCCAAACCCCGGGATTGAACCCAGGACTACTCAGGACGTTCGTATTGTGAGGCAGATACACCAACCCCTATACCACCTTGCTGCCGACTTCAAAGACAAAACTAAACAAAATGTAACTCACTAAAAGTCGAAACCAGAAATATTTCTAACGTAAAAACATGTTTTTATTGGCAAATGTTACAGAAATTATAAAAAAAGTTTAGACAATCACAACAGAAAGTAGGAAAACTGAGAAACGGTTAAAAGTGTATATTCAACCTCTAAAGCAAATACTGCTGCTTATTGATTTGGTCTTTTTTCGATAGAGAGGACTCATTAGTGGAGGAATTTGTCTTTAAACTTTGCATTTCAGGCAAAGTCCATCCATCTGTCCAGCCATCCATCTTCTTCCGCTAGTTTGGGTCCAGATCATAGACACACCATAGGATTGAGGAAAGTCTATAGAGCAGGGGTCAGCAACCTTTTTGAAACCAAGAGCTACTTCTTGGGTACTGATTAATGCGAAGGGCTACCAGTTTGATACACACTTAAATAAATTGCCAGAAATAGCCAATTTGCTCAATTTACCTTTAATAAATAAAACTGTATATATTTAAAAAATGGGTATTTCTGTCTGTCATTCCGTTGTACATTTTTTTTTCCTTTTACGGAAGTTTTTTTGTAGAGAATAAATGAAGAGGAGAAAACAGGAAAAAAATGAAAATTAAATTTTGAAACATGGTTTTCTCTTCAATTTCAACTCTTTAAAATGCTAAAGTCAACCGGAAAAAAAAGAAGAGAAAAACTAGCTAATTCGAATCGTTTTGAAAATTTTTTAAAAATAATTAATGGAACATCATTAGTAATTTTTCCTGATTAAGATTAATTTTAGAATTTTGATGACATGTTTTAAATAGGTTAAAATCTGCATTTTGTTAGAATATATACAAAGACAAAGACAAATATTATTTCTTCTAGATTTTCCAGAACAACATTTTTTAAAAGAAATTCAAAAGACTTTGAAATAAGATTTAAATGTAATTCTAAAGATTTTCTAGATTTGCCAGAATCATTTTTGGGAATTTTAATCATAATAAGTTTAAAGAAATATTTCACAAATATTCTTCGTCGAAAAACAAAAGCTAAAATGAAGAATTAAATTATAATGTATTTATTATTCTTTACAATGAAAAAAATACATTTACTTGAACATTGATTTAAATTGTCAGGAAAGAAGAGGAAGGAATTTAAAAGGTAAAAAGGTATATGTGTTTAAAAACCCTAAAATCATTTTTAAGGTTGTATTTTTCGCTCTAAAATTTTCTTTCTGAAAGTTATAAGAAGCAAAGTAAAAAAATAAACACATTTATTTAAACAAGTGAAGACCAAGTCTTTAAAATATTTTCTTGGATTTTCAAATTCTATTTGAGTTTTGTCTCTCTTAGAATTAAAAATGTCGAGCAAAGCGAGACCAGCTTGCTAGTAAATAAATACAATTAAAAAAATAGAGGCAGCTCACTGGTAAGTGCTGCTATTTGAGCTATTTTTAGAACAGGCCAGCGGGCGACTCATCTGGTCCTTACGGGCTATAGATCATGCACACCAACTATTACTATATAAATGAAGTGTTTTCTGTTGGGATACAATAAAATGTAATTTATTAAGTGTTTGTTTTCCTCAGGACCATAGTAACCAAACATTTTGAAGCGCTTTCAGTGCCACACAAGGGAAAAAAATCTACCAACATGAAAAAGATATGCATGAGTTGGCAAATAGGATGAGAAAAAAAAAAAAAAAAAAAAAAAAGGCAGAGAGATTCAGTTTGCATGCGAGAGGAAGACCTCCCTGAATGTCTTTGGACCATGTAGGGTTTGAAGGAATTATAGGGACACTGCATTGGCAGAACGGTAATTGCTGGTTCAGGATAACGCCAGAGGAGGAAAATCACATCCTTGTGGAAAAGATGAAGCCTGAACGTGAGAGGGGTAAAACAGAAAAGTGGTGCTTAAAGCTGGCTCTGACATCAGCGAGAGCCAAGAGGCTTAATCCATACGCAAGGATTCAGGGAGGGAATATAAGGAAATTGATAATATAACCAGTTTATGATAAGAGAATACTTTCAAGACATTATTTTAACATGTTCTGAAATACCAGTACTACTATTATTACATTTCAAGACTACTTATTATGATGTATTTCTATCAAACAATGTTTATTTATATAGCCCTAAATCACAAGTGTCTCAAAGGGCTGCACAAGCCCGATCAGAGCCCACATAAGGACAAGGAAAAACCCCCAACCCGGTGGGACGTCAATGTGAATGACTAGGAGAAACCTTGGAGAGGACCCCCCTCTAAGCATTTAAGTCCCATCTAAAACCTCATTTGTATACTCTAGCCTTTAAATAGACCCCCTTTTTAGAGTAGTTGATCTGCCGTCTCTCGTCTGCTCTGCCCACTCTCCTGCAAGGAAAGGTTATTAGGTGACCACAGATAAGGCGCTAGCTTTTCAAAGTCGGGACCCGGGGTGGAACACTCATCTGTGCATCAATCAATCAATCAATGTTTATTTATAATAGCCCCAATTCACAAGTGTCTCAAAGGGCTGCACAAGCCACAACGACATCCCCGATCAGAGCCCACATAAGGGCAAGCAAAAACTCACAACCCAGTGGGATGTCAATGTGAATGACTAGGAGAAACCTTGGAGAGGACCGCAGATGTGGGTGACCCCCCTCTAAGCATTTAAGTCCCATCTAAAACCTCATTTGTATACTCTAGCCTTTAAATAGACCCCCTTTTTAGACTAGTTGATCTGCCGTCTCTCTTTTGCTCTGCCCCTTCTCCTGCGTGGAAAGGTTTTAGGTGACCACAGATAAGGCGCTAGCTTTTCAAAGTCGGGACCCGAGGTGGACCACTCATCTGTGCATCAATCAATCAATCAATGTTTATTTATAATAGCCCTAAATCACAAGTGTCTCAAAGGGCTGCACAAGCCCGATCAGAGCCCACATAAGGGCAAGGAAAAACCCCCAACCCAGTGGGACGTCAATGTGAATGACTAGGAGAAACCTTGGAGAGGACCGCAGATGTGGGTGACCCCCCTCGAAGCATTTAAGTCCCATCTAAAACCTCATTTGTATACTCTAGCCTTTAAATAGACCCCCTTTTTAGACTAGTTGATCTGCCGTCTCTCTTTTGCTCTGCCCCTTCTCCTGCGTGGAAAGGTTTTAGGTGACCACAGATAAGGCGCTAGCTTTTCAAAGTCGGGACCAGGGGTGGACCACTCATCTGTGCATCAATCAATCATTCAATGTTTATTTATAATAGCCCTAAATCACAAGTGTCTCAAAGGGCTGCACAAGCCACAACGACATCCCCGGATCAGAGCCCGCATAAGGGCAAGGAAAAACTCACAACCCAGTGGGACGTCAATGTGAATGACTAGGAGAAACCTTGGAGAGGACCGCAGATGTGGGTGAGCCCCCTCTAAGCATTTAGGTCCCATCTTAAACCTCATTTGTATACTCTAGCCTTTAAATAGACCCCCTTTTTAGACTAGTTGATCTGCCGTCTCTCTTCTGCTCTGCCCCCTCTCCTGCGTGGAAAGGTTATTAGGTGACCACAGATGAGGCGCTAGCTTTTCAAAGTCGGGACCCGGGGTGGACCACTCATCTGTGCATCAATCAATCAATCAATGTTTATTTATAATAGCCCTAAATCACAAGTGTCTCAAAGGGCTGCACAAGCCCGATCAGAGCCCACATAAGGGCAAGGAAAAACCCCCAACCCAGTGGGACGTCAATGTGAATGACTAGGAGAAACCTTGGAGAGGACCGCAGATGTGAGTGAGCCCCCTCTAAGCATTTAGGTCCCATCTTAAACCTCATTTGTATACTCTAGCCTTTAAATAGACCCCCTTTTTAGACTAGTTGATCTGCCATCTCTCTTCTGCTCTGCCCACTCTCCTGCGTGGAAAGGTTATTAGGTGACCACAGATAAGGCGCTAGCTTTTCAAAGTCGGGACCCGGGGTGGACCACTCATCTGTGCATCAATCAATGTTTATTTATAATAGCCCCAATTCACAAGTGTCTCAAAGGGCTGCACAAGCCACAACGACATCCACGGATCAGAGCCCACATAAGGGCAAGGAAAAACTCACAACCCAGTGGGACGTCAATGTGAATGACTAGGAGAAACCTTGGAGAGGACCGCAGATGTGAGTGAGCCCCCTCTAAGCATTTAGGTCCCATCTTAAACCTCATTTGTATACTCTAGCCTTTAAATAGACCCCCTTTTTAGACTAGTTGATCTGCCATCTCTCTTCTGCTCTGACCACTCTCCTGCGTGGAAAGGTTATTAGGTGACCACAGATAAGGCGCTAGCTTTTCAAAGTCGGGACCCGGGGTGGACCACTCATCTGTGCATCAATCAATGTTTATTTATAATAGCCCTAAATCACAAGTGTCTCAAAGGGCTGCGGGATGAGGGATGAGGCAGGGGCGTGGTTAAGAGGGGGAGGAGTATATTTACAGTTAAAATTCACCAAGTCAGGTATTTCATATATATGAAATACTTGACTTTCAGTGAATTATATATATATATATATATATATATATATATATATATATATATATAAGAAACACTTGAATTTCAGTGTTCATTTATTTACACATATACACACACATAACACTCATCTTCTCATTGTTGAGTTAAGGGTTGAATTGCCCATCCTTGTTCTATTCTCTGTCATTATTTTTCTAACCATGCTGAACGCCCTCTCTGATGATGCATTGCTGTGTACCATGAATTGATTAACGTGTTGAAAAACCTATACGGGTGTTACCATTTAGTGGTCAATTAACGGAATATGTACTGTACTGTGCAATCTACTAATAAAAGTTTCAATCAATCAAATGTGCGCGCCGTTGTGCACTGCACTCTCTAAAAGCCGTAGATGGTATTGTCACATATGCATGTACAGTAGATGGCAGTATTGTCCTGTTTAAGAGTGTCACAACATTGCTGTTTACAGCAGACAAACTGCTTTACGGTAGACGAAAACGTGACTGCTGTTGTTGTGTGTTGTTACCGCGCCAGGAGGACATTAATGAAACTGCCTAACAATAAACCCACAGTTATATCGTCATTGGGCAAACACGCTGTTTAGATTGTGGGAAATCAGACATAAAAAAGGGCTGTCGACACGTCACTCAGGTCCGCATGGAGCTGGAGGGGGCGTGGCCTCCAGCTCCGCCTGAATTTCGGGAGAAAATTTGTCCCGGGAGGTTTTCGGGAGAGGCGCTGAATTTCAGGAGTCTCCCGGAAAATCCGGCAGGGATGGCAAGTATGAAAAAGACACTCTGAGAAACAAGACAAGCAAGCAAGCAAAGGTATAAACAACTAAACGCCAATTATCAATTTCATTATCGATGAGGCATTTGGGATTTCTAGAAACCGGCCACAAATTATTTCCTGCCTCTTCCAAGTGAGCCACTGCTCTTTTCTGCCTTTTAGTCCGTGCCTCAAAGCAGACCAGTCACCTTAAGGGAAAACATGATCGATGGAGACCGTAACTCAGAATGTGAATCTTCACGCAGTCTACTCAGCCTTTAACTATTAGCGGCAAATTGCTTTTTAAACCAGAGTTAATGTCGCAGTCATAAAAGCGCATAAGTCGGATTGAGTCGGGCGGATGAAACATGCATCCGTCAAATAAAGAACCATTTGTGTAATCTAGTTTCATTTCATAAGGGAGTTAACTGGGGTGGCAGTTCTATTAGATGTTCATGGAAATGAAGCACATTTTATAGACTTTCTTGTTAGTATGGACTAGTTACTCTAAATCAAAATGGAGATAACTATGTTAACAACCACATGCACGCACACACCTTTTTCTACAACACAGTGGTGCACAGAGAAAAATGCTTCCACTTAAAAAGCGTAATTAAACAGAGTAGACCAGGGGCGCCCACACTTTTTCTGCAGGCGAGCTACTTTTCAATTGACCAACTCGAGGGGATCGACCTCATTTATATATATCATTTATATTTATTTATTTATGAAAGAGACATTTTTGTAAACAAGTTAAATGTGTTTAATGATAATACAAGCATGTGTAACACATATAGATGTCTTTCTTTCACGAAGACAAGATTATAAGTTGGTGTATTACCTGATTCTGATGACTTGCATTGATTGGAATCAGACAGTAATGATGATAACGCCCACATTTTCAAATGGAGGAGAAAAAAAGTTGTCCTTTCTGTACAATACCACATGAAAGTGGTTGGTTTTTGGCATCTAATTCATCCAGCTTCCATACACTTTACAAGAAAAACATTGGCGGCAAATTCCGTAGCTTGCTTGATTGACATTCACGGCACCCGAGGGTCTTGTGAGATGACGCTGGCTGCTGCCAGTTCATTATTATGAAAAAAGGACAGAGAGGAAGGCGAGAAACACTTTTTATTTCAACAGACTTTCGCGCCGTCCCTTCCGTCAAAACTCTAAAGGCCGACTGCACATTTCCTATCTTCACAATAAAAGCCCTGCTTCATGCTGCCTGCGCTAACAAAATAAGAGTCTCAGAAAGCTGGCGTGCACAAGTGATGTGCACGCCAGCTTTCTGAGGGATCGCTTGTGCACGCCAGTTTTCCGAGACTCTGTATTTAGTTAGCGCAGGCAGCATGAAGCAGGGCTTTTATTGTGAAGATAGGAAATGTGCAGTCGGCCTTTAGAGTTTTGACGGAAGGTACGGCGCGAGAGTCTGTTGAAATAAAAAGTGTTTCTCGCCTTCCTCTCGGTCATATTTTCATAATAATGATCTTGCAGCAGCCAGCGTCATCTCACAAGACCCTCCGGTACCGTGAATGTCATTTAAGTGACGTCTTGGTGAAGATTGATGATCACTCATTTTTAGGTCTATTTTTTTTAAAAGCCTGGCTGGAGATCGACTGACACACCCCCCGCGGTCGACTGGTAGCTCGCGATCAACATAATGGGCACCCCTGGAGTAGACACTGCAAAAAACTGGAGTTTGCTGTTGTTAAACCTTGGCGAGAATGAGGACTCAGGTGCAGAAGGGGGACAATTGACACAGGCTTTATTCAACAGTTTTCTTTGAAATCTCTTTGAACGGAGTGATTAAAGCAAAGCGGCTATAGAATCTATGATAACAAAAGACATAGGCAAAACGCTATAAACAGAAAATCACTCCATAGGGAGGAAAAAGGCAATAGCAAAATTACACATGAATCTAATAACAAAAAGAACAATCTATGATTTAGCTAAAAAAAAGTAAATCACTCACGCAGAGGAGACAAGAAACTTTAAAGGGGAACATTATCACCAGACCTATGTAAGCTGTTACGTTTGCGCGGCATCGTGGATGCGCGGGGAGTGTCGCCTCTCGATGCGCAGGATCACAGCAGGCAGGAATGAAGGTATGAACAGCCTTTTAATATGAAGTTACAAAAGAACACTGGTACAAAAGAGCAAATCAAAGGCATGTCTGAGCACAGAAAACTAAATGCTAATATACACAGAAGACAGAGTTCGAAGTCCATAAAGCGCGAGCCAAGCGCGCGGAGGCAAGCTACATTTAGCAAGCAGAAAAATAATCAGAGACCACTCACGTAACGGTTGCAGGTGCAAACAGACTGGCGAGAGCGAACTAGGTAGCAGAGGGGCTTAAATACAGAAAACATAATTACAAACCGGTGTGTGAATGAGCCATGCAGGAGGAGCAAATAAGTTGTCATGGTGATGAATGTAAATAAGGAAGTGCGCTAACAAACGGGATCGGTAGAGTCCAAAACATGATCAAAACATAGTAGGACAATACAAAAAAAGACAAACATGCTAGAGATGTGTGATCCGGAAGCCGGATCACAACATTACCCCCCCCTTAAGGGGCAGATCCCAGATGCCCCCAAAAAACTGCAATAAAGAGAACCCCCTCCCAAAACCAGAAAGTTCACAAACGAAGGGAGGGCGGAGGGAGTCCACGGTGGAGGGTCGCCAGATCGCATGTCCCCGAATCCACCGAGGACACATCATGTGGCGGCGGCGGGTGGAACGCTGCTGCCGAAAAAGTCTTGGCGGGCGACCTCGAAAAGGCCACATTAGTGGCCGCCTCGCAGGATGAGGTGCCCGGCGAGGCGGACGACCCGGGCACGGCCACATCCGTGGCCGACATGGAGGAGGGAGTATCTGGCGAGGAGGATGACCTCGCAGAGGCCACGCCCGTGGTCGACGTGGTGGACGACGCCTCAGCACCGAAATCCCAGCAGGCTTGGAAGCAGCAGACGAGGGTGCGGGGACTGCAGCCGAAGAAGGCGTCGGAGGCGGCCTGGGAGCCGCAGGAGTCGTCGGAGGCGGCCTGGGAGCCGCAGGAGTCGTCGGAGGCGGCCTGGGAGCCGCAGGAGTCGTCGGAGGCGGCCTGGGAGCCGCAGGAGTCGTCGGAGGCGGCCTGGGAGCCGCAGGAGTCGTCGGAGGCGGCCTGGGAGCCGCAGGAGTCGTCGGTGGTGCTGGTGTGGGCTCCAGCCCCGTCGTCGCCGCTGGTGTGGGCTCCAGCCCCGTCGTCGACGCTGGTGTGGGCTCCAGCCCCGTCGTCGGCGGTGCTTGGCGGCGCGGAGCTGGCACCGGTGCTTGGCGGCACGGAGCTGGCACCGGTACCTGTCGTGGTGCTGGTACCGGAGTGGGCTCCAGCTTAGGAACTGGTGCTAGAGTGGGCTCCAGCCTTGGAGTTTGTGCTGGCGTGAGAACCAGTTTAGAGTCTGAAACTGGCGTGAGAACAAGGCTAGAAACATTTTCTGGTGTGAGAACCAGACTGGGAGCAGGTGTCGGCTTCAGCCGAGGAGCAGGTGTCGGCTTCAGCCGAGGAGCAGGTGTCGGCTTCAGCCGAGGAGCAGGTGTCGGCTTCAGCCGAGGAGCAGGTGTCGGCTTCAGCCGAGGAGCAGGAGTCGGCTTCAGCCGAGGAGCAGGAGTCGGCTTCAGCCGAGGAGCAGGAGTCGGCTTCAGCCGAGGAGCAGGAGTCGGCTTCAGCCGAGGAGCAGGAGTCGGCTTCAGCCGAGGAGCAGGAGTCGGCTTCAGCCGAGGAGCAGGAGTCGGCTTCAGCCGAGGAGCAGGCACAGGGGTCTGCCGAGGAGAACTAGGGGACTGGCTGTGAGCAGGACTAGGACTATGATGAGTGATAAGACAAACACTAGGACTCGGGCAAGGACTTGAGAGAGGACCAGGACTTACAATCACACTAGTGCTTTGAGAAGGGCTTGGGCAACGACCAGGACTTACAGTCATACCAGGGCTTGGGCAAGAACTAGGACAAACGGTCAAACTAGGGCTTGGGCAAGGACTGGGACTAACAATCAAACTGGTGCTCGGGCAAGGACTAGGACAAAGACTAGGACTTACAGTAACACTGGGGCTCGGACAAGAACTTGGGTAAGGACTAGGGTTCGGACTAAGACCACGAGGGGAATCAGTACTAATATTACAAAGGCAAGAAACAAGACTCGGGACCGGACTCGAAACAGGACTCGGACTACGGATCAGTCTACGAGTGGAACTAGGACTACAACGACTACGAGAAAGACTAGGACTACAACTAGAATCAGAACGGAAACTCGGACCAGGACTTGGACTACGACTCAGTCTACAAGTCGGTCTACGAGTAGGACTAGAGCATGGGCTACGAAGAAGGCTGGGACTCGAACTCTGAGAGAGACTGTGACTAAAACTAGAACTAGGGCACAGACGGAACACAGGTGGAGGAGGTCTAAGAGGGCGTGACTTGACCGGGGAGAACACCGGTGGAGGAGGTCTAGGAGGCCGTAGTGGCTTAACAGGTTTAACAGGGGTGAACACCGGTGGTGGAGGTCTAGGAGGCTTAGTAGTAATACTGGCCCTCCCCTCAAGACCCGGATTCCAGACGGGGCCCAGTTGGACAGAGGCTGACCGTAAGGGCGGGCGGTGGGAGGTTTGGAGGAGGGCAGGCTCCTCCCCTCTAAAATGTTCAAAATCCTCACTAAATGAGGTGGAAAAAGGCACGGATTCAGGCGGAGAACGAGACTTGAGAGGGGGGGAAGCGGGTATGGGGGGTGAAGACTGACTAGAGTCATAGTAGTGGCGGAAAATGTCCTGGTAATAATTAATTATATTATTAAAGTCATTGTTGGGGGTGTGACTGGGCTTGGATGTGCTACAATTATCCTTGAAAATTTTCTTATATAAAATTAGGTCCTTGGGTGGAATGGGAGAAAGTTCATCTTCAAAAAACTCCTCGTCACTAAGGTCAAAAAAATGTGCAGAGGAATCCACTAAGGTGTTAACGGTGACGTCATAGGGGGGCGTGAACGGAGTGACGTCACTGTGAGTGACAGGGAAGGCGGAAGATGGTGGGATGCTAATGGGAATAGCAACATGGTGACTGGGAACGGGAGAAGTGAACAAAGTACCAACCCGTAGAGAAGAGTCCTGGGTTGGAGCGGAGGAGTACTTGGTCGGGTATGCTGCTTGTCGGGAACGGTGTCCTGGAGGATCCAGCGCGAGGTGACGCGTTTCTGCTCGCCAGTTTCTGTTACGTTTGCGCGGCATCGTGGATGCGCGGGGAGTGTCGCCTCTCGATGCGCAGGATCACAGCAGGCAGGAATGAAGGTATGAACAGCCTTTTAATATGAAGTTACAAAAGAACACTGGTACAAAAGAGCAAATCAAAGGCATGTCTGAGCACAGAAAACTAAATGCTAATATACACAGAAGACAGAGTTCGAAGTCCATAAAGCGCGAGCCAAGCGCGCGGAGGCAAGCTACATTTAGCAAGCAGAAAAATAATCAGAGACCACTCACGTAACGGTTGCAGGTGCAAACAGACTGGCGAGAGCGAACTAGGTAGCAGAGGGGCTTAAATACAGAAAACATAATTACAAACCGGTGTGTGAATGAGCCATGCAGGAGGAGCAAATAAGTTGTCATGGTGATGAATGTAAATAAGGAAGTGCGCTAACAAACGGGATCGGTAGAGTCCAAAACATGATCAAAACATAGTAGGACAATACAAAAAAAGACAAACATGCTAGAGATGTGTGATCCGGAAGCCGGATCACAACATAAGCGTCAATATATACCTTGATGGTGCAGAAAAAAGACCATATGTTTTTTTAACCGATTTCCGAACTCCAAATGGGTCAATTTTGGCGAATTAAACGCCTTTCTGTTTATCGGGCTGGAGGCGATGACGTCAGAATGTGACGTCGCCGAGGTAATACAGCCGCCATTTTCATTTTCAACACATTACAAACACCGGGTCTCAGCTCTGTTATTTTCCGTTTTTTTGATTATTTTGTGAAACCTTGGAGACATCATGCCTCGTCGGTGTGTTGTCGGAGGGTGTAACAACACTAACAGGGAGGGATTCAAGTTGCACCACTGGCCCGAAGATGCGAAAGTGTCTGTCGCCAGACCCCCATTGAATGTGCCAGAGTGTCTCCACATTTGACCGGCGATGCTAAGACAGACATGGCACAGAGATGTATGGATAACCTGCAGATGCATTTGCAACGATAAAGTCAACGAAATCACAAAGGTGAGTTTTGTTGATGTTGTTGACTTATGTGATAATCAGACATATTTGGTCGCGGTGTGACTGCCAGCTAATCGATGCTAACATGCTACGCTAATCAATGCTAACATGCTATTTACTGGCGATGCTAACACAGACATGGCACAGAGATGTATGGATAACCTGCAGATGCATTTGCAACGATAAAGTCAACGAAATCACAAAGGTGAGTTTTGTTGATGTTGTTGACTTATGTGCTAATCAGACATATTTGGTCGTGGCGTGACTGCCAGCTAATCAATGCTAGCATGCTACGCTAATCAATGCTAACATGCTATTTACCGGCGATGCTAACACAGACATGGCACAGAGATGTATGGATAACCTGCAGATGCATTTGCAACGATAGTCAACGAAATCACAAAGGTGAGTTTTGTTGATGTTGACTGCCAGCTAATCGATGCTAACATGCTACTCTAATCGATGCTAACATGCTATTTACCGACGGTGCTAAAGCAGACATGGAACAGAGATGTATGGATAACCTGTAGATGCATTTGCAACTATATTACGTTTCCTTCCACCCACATTTAATGCGAAACAAACACTTACCAATCGACGGATTTAAGTTGCTCCAGTGTCAAAAGATGCGAAAGTCCTGATCGTTTGGTCCGCAGCTATTCGGCCATGCTATGGCTATGAATAGCGTCAATAGCTTCAGTTTCTTCTTCAATATTTTCATACTCGATCCATCTGTTTCAATACATGCGTAATCTGTTGAATCGCTTAAGCCGCTGAAATCCGAGTTTGAATCCGAGCTAATGTCGCTATATCTTGCTGTGGTATTCCCATTGTTTGTTTACATTGGCAGCACTGTGTGACGTCACAGGGAAATGGCCAGTGTCTTCGCAGAGAGTCGAAAATAAGGCACTTTAAAGCTTTATTTAGGGATATTCCGAGACCGGTAAAATTTAAAAAAAAACTTCCAAAAATACAACAAGCCACTGGGAACTCATTTTTATTGTTTTTAACCCTTTTGAAATTGTGATAATGTTCCCCTTTAAACAGAAAGTAGACTATAAAAGCTGAGATAACGACAAATTAAAGCGCTCCAACAGGAGGGAAAAAAAGGAAGGCAAAGCACTGAAATTTAAACACAAAATTCTTGACCAAAAACTTTGGTAAACAAAATCACTCTTTCCCAGAGGAAACAAAGAATAAATAAGGCAAGGCAATACTTAGCAAACGTGATTCAAGGCTGTGGACAACAAGGCTGGAGACGACATACTCTGGCACAAAACAAGAGGAGGACCAGACATTTCTACACATGAGGGAGGGTGACACAGGTGGGCACAATCAGGCAATCAGGCGAGACATCAGACCAGTGAAACGGGAGGAAGGGGCAAGTGACCTGAAACGAGAGGGAGAGTTAACCTTTCAAAATAAAACCGGAAATGACAAGACCACATGAAACCAGACAAAACCCAGACAATACTTCACCCAGGTGAGACAGCTGTTGCCTTCTGATTATTTTAAATAATTTGCACCATTTTTTTAAACAGCAAGAAGCAAGATTTCCAATACATTAATTCATTTTGTTGCTGTAACCAAAAATATTGCAACTCAAATCAATCTTCCGAAATCAACTTAGTCTATTCCGAGCACCACAGATCGCCACCATTTTTTTAAATGTAACATTAGGTGCGTTCGAAAGCCATCCACAGGCTTCTGGCAAGCTTCTGGTTGAATTTTGGACCACTCCTCTTGACAAAATCGGTGCAGTTCAGCTAAATGTGTTGATTTTCTGACATGGACTTGTTTCTTCAGCATTGTCCACACGTATAAGTCAGGACTTTGGGAAGGCCATTCTAAAACCTTAATTCTAGCCTGATTTAGCCATTCCTTTACCAATGTTGACGTGTGTTTTGGGGTCATTGACTTGTCTGAACACCTAATTCCGCCCGAGACTCAACTTCCAAGCTGATGATTTTAGGTTGTCCTGAAGAATTTGGAGGTAATCCTCCTTTTTCATGGTCCCATTTAAAGCACCAGTTCTACCGGCAGCAAACAATGCACAGAGCATAATACTACCACCACCATGCTTGACGGTGGGCATGGTGTTCCTGGGATTAAAGGCCTCACTTTTTCTACTTCAAACATATTGCTGGGTATTGTGGTCAAACAGCTACATTTTTGTTTCATCGGACCACAGAACTTTCCTCCATGAGGCCTTATCTTTGTCCATGTGATGTCATACGGAACACAGATTGAACTATTTGGCAAAAATACCCAACATATGTTTGAAGGAGAAAAAGTGAGGCCTTTAATCCCAGGAACACCAGACCTACCGTCAAGCATGGTGGTGGTAGTATTATGCTCTGGTGCTCTAAAAGCCAACTGAAATGAGATTTTCTTATTTAAACGGGGATAGCAGGTCCATTCTATGTGTCATACTTGATCATTTTGCGATATTGCCGTATTTTTGCTGAAAGGATTTAGTAGAGAACATCCACGATAAAGTTTGCAACTTTTGGTGGCTAATAAAAAAGCCTTGCCTTTACCGGAAGTAGCAGACGATGTGCGCCGTGACGTCACAGGTTGTAGGGCTCCTCACATCCTCACATTGTTTATAATCATAGCCTCCAGCAGCAAGAACTATTCAGACTGAGAAAGCGACAATTTCCCCATTAATTTGAGCGAGGATGAAAGATTCGTGGATGAGGAAAGTTAGAGTGAGGCACTAAAAAAAAAAGCAACGGCTCTGGCCGGCGGCAGTGGTAGCGTTTCAGACGTAGTTAGACATTTACTAGGATAATTCTGGAAAATCCCTTATCTGCTTGTTGTGTAAATAGTAATTTAGTGAGATTAGATGAGTAATGGCAGAGGGGTTAGTGCGTCTGCCTCACAATACGAAGGTCCTGCAGTCCTGGGTTCAAATCCAGGCTCGGGATCTTTCTGTGTGGAGTTTGCATGTTCTCCCCGTGAATGCGTGGGTTCCCTCCGGGTACTCCGGCTTCCTCCCACCTCCAAAGACATGCACCTGGGGATAGGTTGATTGGCAACACTAAATTGGCCCTAGTGTGTGAATGTTGTCTGTCTATCTGTGTTGGCCCTGCGATGAGGTGGCGACTTGTCCAGGGTGTACCCTGCCTTCCGCCCGATTGTAGCTGAGATAGGCGCCAGCGCCCCCCATGACCCCAAAAGGGAATAAGCGGTAGAAAATGGATGGATGGATGGGATAGATGAGTAAAGTCATACCTGATAGTCGGATGGCTGCGGTGAACGCCAGTGTCTCAGAGAGAAAACGATGAGGAGCCAAGATCACAGCTGCCTTATTGACAGCTACAGGAGAAAGTCCCATAATCCACTGAAGTCTCCGGTAAGAGCCGACAATTTTCCCATCTAAAAACTTACTGGTTGGCGTAGAGAAACATGTTCGCTTGACCGCTCTGTGTTAAAGCTTCACAACAAAAACAAAGAAACACCGGCTGTGTCTCGGTGCTAAAGGCAGCTACATTCCACCGCTTTCCACCAACAGCATTCTTCTTTGACGTCTCCATTATTAATTGAACAAATTGCAAAAGATTCGGCAACACAGATGTCCAAGTTACTGTGTATTTATGCGATGAAAAGAGACGACTTTTAGCCGTGTGTGGTGCTGGGCTAATATATATATATATATATATACAGTATACAAAATAATTATTGACTTTAGAACTATGATTTTTGAGTGGAAAGGCAAGAATGTGTCCTATAATTGAAAAATATGAGGTGCACAACACAGACGGATCACCATTGAAGCCTAACAGTAAGAGTGTGAGTGAAGTTTTTGGATGTTACGCATGACTCTCTTCCAGCCGAAGTACATCCGCCAAAAATTTTACCATCTACGGTCCGTAAAATCATCAAAAGGTTCAGAGAATCTGGAAAAATCACTGCACATAAGCGATGATAATACAGACCTTTGAGCCCTCAGGCAGTACTGCATCAAACACCGAGATCAGTGTGTAAAGGATATCACCACATGGGCTCAGGAACACTTCATAAAACCACTGTCAGTAACTAGAGTTGGTCGCCACATCTGTAAGTGCAAGTTAAAACTCTACTATGCAAAGCAAAACCCATTTATCAACAACACCCAGAAACACCGCCCGAGCTCATCTAAGATGGACTGATGCGAAGTGGAAAAGTGTTCTGTGGTCTGGCGAGTCCACATTTGAAATTATATTTGGAAACTGTGGACGTGGTGTCCTCCGGAACAAAGAGGAAAATAACCATCCGGCTTGTAATAGGCGCAAAGTTCGAAAGCCAGCATCTGTGATGGTATGGGGGTGTATTAGTGCCCAAGGCATGGGTAACTTACACATTTGTGAAGGCACCATTAATGGTGAATGGTCCATACAGGTTTTGGAGCAACATATGTTGTCATCTAAGCAATGTTATCATGGACGCCCCTGCTTATTTCAGCAAGACAAAGACAAGCCACGGGTTACAATAGCGTGGCTTCTTAGTAAAAGAGTGCGGGTACTTTCCTGGCCCGCCTGCAGTCCAGACCTGTCTCTCATCGAAAATGTGTGGTGCATTATGAAGCGTAAAATATGACAGCGAAGACCACAGACTGTTGAAAGACTGAAGCGCTACATAAAACAACAATCGGAAAGAATTCCACTTTCAAAGCTTCAACAAATATTTTCCTCAGTTCCCAAACGTTTATTGAGTGTTATTAAAAGAAAAGGTGATGTAACACAGTGGTGAACATGCCCTTTCCCAACTACTTTGGCACAGGTTGCAGCCATGAAATTATAAGTTAATTATTATTTGCAAAAGAACATAAAGTTTATGAGTTTGAACATCAAATATCTTGTCTTTGTAGTGCATTCAACTGAATATGGGTTGAAAAAGGTTTGAAAATCATTGTATTGTCAGGCTTGCCCCTGACAGTTTGTCTATGTTTTAGTTTTTTCCTCTGCATTTGTCTGTTTCCTGTGTTTAGTATTTCCTGTCTCTTAGTTCCTGTCAAGTGCTCTTACTTTGTCAGCTTCCTGTCTTGTTCCCTGAGTGCTGTGTTTAGTATTTCCTGTCCTTAGTTCCCGTCTAGTGCTCTTATTTTGTCAGCTTCCTGTCTCGTTCCCTGAGTGCTGTGTTTAGTATTTCCTGTCCTTAGTTCCCGTCTAGTGCTCTTATTTTGTCAGCTTCCTGTCTTGTTCCCTGAGTGCTGTGTTCCCCTTCAGCTTTGGCTGATTGGCATCTGGCCACACCTGTTGCCAATCAGCCTGCTCCTATTTTACCTGCTTTGTCTTGTGTCAGTTGCTGGATCATTGTATTGTCATTTGTGTTGTCGTTGCTACAAGTCGCTCTTGTCCTGTCATTTTGATTTCAGCTATTACCTGTCGTGCTACATCTTGTCCTGGTCGTCGTAGCGGTTAAGCTGTTTTTGTTAGCCATAGCTATTTCCAGTTTTTTTGTTTGTTATCCTCTATCTTCCATGCTAAATTTCCTTTTTGTTTCCTGTTTGCTTCTATGCTAAAGACCTTTTGTTTTTTCTCCGCCCACGTGCGCGCTTTTGGTTTGAACCCCTTTGTTTGTTTTTGTCTTAGTATTTATATTAAAATCACGTTTGCTCACTCCATGCCTGCCTCCATCTCTGCATCTTGGGGTTCGTCAACAAATAACCCTGACATTTATTCCGTTTATATTTACATCCATCACAATTTCCCAACTCATATGGAAACGGGGTTTTGTAAGTACTCTGTGGTTGTGTGCCGCCGAACATGCCCGTCTGCTCGTACTCGTAAAACCAGGAATTGACGACGACTCAGGCGCGGGGGGGCTGCAGGACCGGTACGTGTCAGAGGCGATATAGTGACGAAAATGATAGAGCTGGTGTTATTTATACTTTACGTGTGAGCAGACACACACAGTTATATTGATGTTGGACCCAGTATGGACCGCTCGCCTGTATCGGTTGGGGACATCTCTACGCTGCTGATCCGCTTGAGATGGTTTCCTGTGGACGGGACTCTCGCTGCTGTCTTGGAGCCACTATGGATTGAACTTTCACAGTATCATGTTAGACCCGCTCGACATCCATTGCTTTCGGTCCCCTAGGGGGGGGGGGGGTTGCCCACATCTGAGGTCCTCTCCAAGGTTTCTCATAGTCAGCATTGTCACTGGCGTCCCACTGGATGTGAATTCTCCCTGCCCACTGGGTGTGAGTTTTCCTTGCCCTTTTGTGGGTTCTTCCGAGGATGTTGTAGTCGTAATGATTTGTGCAGTCCTTTGAGACATTTGTGATTTGGGGCTATATAAATAAACATTGATTGATTGATTGATGTTGTACGTCTTTCCACCTCCATGAATCAACCACTTCACTCAAAGGGACCATCTCTGTTATTTCTAACCCTCGGTCTCTTAAACTACCACTGGCGACAGACAGCTTTCTACCAGCGCGGTGCAATGTATCGTGGATTCACAACATTGGACCCTTCAGTCCGAGTCACACAACCAATATTTTACAGACAGCATTTTCCGCCCTCCATTCATCAAAGCAAGAAGATTCATCACTTATGCCCATCTCAGACACACTTTGTGCAAAGGATGCCCATGAACATAAGAATGTTATTTTCTTTTCAAATGCTTCCACTCAAACATAAATACCAGACCTTTCCCCTTTCCTACGTGCCTCTGATTAGAATGCCAGCTGAACCGGGCTAATGTTTTCAGCAGCTGATGATACTTCATGGCTGTTGCAGGATAGGATGCTTCAAATATCAGTTCAGGTGTCCTCCTATCTTCATCTATCTGGTGCAGGGGTGCCCACACTTTTTCTGCAGGCGAGCTACTTTTCAATTGACCAACTCGAGGGGATCTACCTCATTTATATATATCATTTATATTTATTTATTTATGAAAGAGACGATTTTGTAAACAAGTTAAATGTGTTTAATGATAATACAAGCATGTGTAACACATATAAATGTCTTTCTTTCACGAAGACAAGATTATAAGTTGGTGTATTACCTGATTCTGATGACTTGCATTGATTGGAATCAGACAGTAATGATGATAACGCCCACATTTTCAAATGGAGGAGAAAAAAAGTTGTCCTTTCTGTACAATACCACATGAAAGTGGTTGGTTTTTGGCATCTAATTCATCCAGCTTCCATACACTTTACAAGAAAAACATTGGCGGCAAATTCCGTAGCTTGCTTGATTGACATTCACGGCACCCGAGGGTCTTGTGAGATGACGCTGGCTGCTGCCAGTTCATTATTATGAAAAAATGACAGAGAGGAAGGCGAGAAACACTTTTTATTTCAACAGACTTTCGCGCCGTCCCTTCCGTCAAAACTCTAAAAGCCGACTGCACATTTCCTATCTTCACAATAAAAGCCCTGCTTCATGCTGCCTGCGCTAACAAAATAAGAGTCTCGGAAAGCTGGCGTGCACAAGTGATGTGCATGCCAGCTTTCTGAGAGATCGCTTGTGCACGCCAGTTTTCCGAGACTCTGTGTGGAGTTTGCATGTTCTCCCCGTGACTGCGTGGGTTCCCTCCGGGTACTCCGGCTTCCTCCCACTTCCAAAGACATGCACCTGGGGATAGGTTGATTGGCAACACTAAATTGGCCCTAGTGTGTGAATGTGAGTGTGAATGTTGTCTATCTGTGTTGGCCCTGCGATGAGGTGGCGACTTGTCCAGGGTGTACCCCGCCTTCCGCCCGATTGTAGCTGAGATAGGCGCCAGCGCCCCCCGCGACCCCCGAAAGGGAATAAGCGGTAGAAAATGGATGGATGGATGTATTTAGTTAGCGCAGGCAGCATGAAGCAGAGCTTTTATTGTGAAGACAGGAAATGTGCAGTCGGCCTTTAGAGTTTTGATGGAAGGTACGGCGCGAGAGTCTGTTGAAATAAAAAGTGTTTCTCGCCTTCCTCTCGGTCATATTTTCATAATAATGATCTTGCAGCAGCCAGCGTCATCTCACAAGACCCTCCGGTACCGTGAATGTCATTTAAGTGACGTCTTGGTGAAGATTGATGGTCACTCATTTTTAGGTCTATTTTTTTTTAAAAGCCTGGCTGGAGATCGACTGACACACCCCCCGCGGTCGACTGGTAGCTCGCGATCGACGTAATGGGCACCCCTGATCTGGTGCATGCCTACAACAGTATCAACAACAACAAAAGGCTACTAGGTGTTTTTATTTATTTTGGACCTTATTAAACAAAATCACCTTATTCTTTGCTCTGCTTCTATTTGACAACCAGAGGAAAGACGTGAAGTGAATTATATTTATATAGCGCTTTTTCTCTAGTGACTCAAAGCGCTTTACATAGTGAAGCCCAATATCTAATTTACATTTAAACCAGTGCGGGTGGCACTGGGAGCAGGTGGTTAAAGCGTCTTGCCCAGGGACACAACGGCACATCTGAGGTCCTCTCCAAGGTTTCTCATAGTCAGCATTGTCATTGGCTCTCCCACTGGATGTGAATGCTCCCTGCCCACTGGGTGTGAGTTTTCCTTGCCCTTTTGTGGGTTCTTCCAAGGATGTCGTAGTCGTAATGGTTTGTACAGTCCATCCATCCATCCATCTTCTTCCGCTTATCTGAGGTCGGGTCGCGGGGGCAACAGCCTAAGCAGGGAAACCCAGACTTCCCTCTCCCCAGCCACTTCGTCTAGCTCTTCCCGGGGGATCCCGAGGCTTTCCCAGGCCAGCCGGGAGACATAGTCTTCCCAACGTGTCCTGGGTCTTCCCCGTGGCCTCCTACCGGTTGGACGTGCCCTAAACACCTCCCTAGGGAGGCGTTCGGGTGGCATCCTGACCAGATGCCCGAACCACCTCATCTGGCTCCTCTCCATGTGGAGGAGCAGCGGCTTTACTTTGAGTTCCTCCCGGATGGCAGAGCTTCTCACCCTATCTCTAAGGGAGAGGAAACTCATTTGGGCCGCTTGTACCCGTGATCTTATCCTTGCGGTCATGACCCAAAGCTCATGACCATAGGTGAGGATGGGAACGTAGATCAACCGGTAAATTGAGAGCTTTGCCTTCCGGCTCAGCTCCTTCTTCACCACAACAGATCGGTACAACGTCCACATTACTGAAGACGCCGCACCGATCCGCCTGTCGATCTCACGATCCACTCTTCCCTCACTCGTGAACAAGACTCCTAGGTACTTGAACTCCTCCACTTGGGGCAGGGTCTCCTCCCCAACCCGGAGATGGCACTCCACCCTTTTCCGGGCGAGAACCATGGACTCGGACTTGGAGGTGCTGATTCTCATTCCGGTCGCTTCACACTCGGTTGCGAACCGATCCAGTGAGAGCTGAAGATCCCGGTCAGATGAAGCCATCAGGACCACATCATCTGCAAAAAGCAGAGACCTAATCCCGCGGCCACCAAACCGGAACCCCTCAACGCCTTGACTGCGCTTAGAAATTCTGTCCATAAAAGTTATGAACAGAATCGGTGACAAAGGACAGCCTTGGCGGAGTCCAACCCTCACTGGAAACGTGTTCGACTTACTGCCGGCAATGCGGACCAAGCTCTGGCACTGATCATACAGGGAGCGGACCGCCACAATAAGACAGTCCGATACCCCACGCTTTTCCGGGCTTGTACAGTCCTTTGAGACATTTGTGATTTAGGGCTATATAAATAAACATTGATTGACTGATTGATTGGGGTCCTTCGGTCATTAGAGGGGCTGTCACGACGAATGTCGTTTGGGGGGGAAGTTTTTTGTAGGGGGGTAAGAAATTTGGCGTGACAGTAGAGGGTTAGTGCGTCTGCCTCACAATACAAAGGTCCTGCAGTCCTGGGTTCAATCCCAGGCTCGGGATCTTTCTGTGTGGAGTTTGCATGTTCTCCCCGTGACTGCGTGGGTTCCCTCCGGGTACTCCGGCTTCCTCCCACTTCCAAAGACATGCACCTGGGGATAGGCCCCTCCCACTTCCAAAGACATGCACCTGGGGATAGGCCCCTCCCACTTCTAAAGACATGCACCTGGGGATAGGTTGATTGGCAACACTAAATTGGCCCTAGTGTGTGAATGTTGTCTGTCTATCTGTGTTGGCCCTGCGATGAGGTGGCGACTTGTCCAGGGTGTACCCCGCCTTCCGCCCGATTGTAGCTGAGATAGGCGCCAGCGCCCCCCGCGACCCCGAAAGGGAATAAGCGGTAGAAAATGGATGGATGGATGGAAGTACCAGCTCGAACTGCAAGCTCTGGGCCCTAAAATGAAAAATAATGAATAGAAAAAAACATAAAAACACTGAGGCTTTTTTGCTTGTTTGAAAGAAAAATAACCTTTGCTGTTGTGAGACATGTTGTCCGGGTGTCTATGGACATTAATCACTGAATACTAATAATGCCAAAGTCCAGCTCTGCATGCTAATATTCAAACCCCCTTTTCTCTCCTGTACCAGCACACTTCTACAGTTTTTCCCCGAAGGGAGACGAACGGCGGCGGACAAATCGTCGGCGTGCATATTTTCTCCATGGCGTAGACAACACTCGAGTGATTCCAGCATTATCTTTGTTCCGTTGTTTTCATTTCCTCTCATATCCAAAAGCAGTCCGGGCCAGAAATATGGTGCTGTTAAGTGGAGCCACACGTCAGGATGTCAGACCGGATTGATGCACGGCAGACATGCACATGAGGAGACGCAGATGCAGACTCTCATTGGGGGTTTGAGGACAGCTTATCACTCATCCCTTAACGCTACTGAGGGAAATATGTCTTTTACGCATCTATCACAATGGAAACCAAAATAACAGATGAGTGTCATAAGAGCACAAACAGCCTCAGAGATGAGTTTTTTTGGGTCTCTCACAGCATATAAAACAACGTCAGGATTAAGAATTATGTCCGCGGCCGCTCAGAAGGATGAGTGATAATAGCGGCGGACGTTAAAAAAGGTGTTATAATATAAATCAATCAATCAATCAATCAATGTTTATTTATATAGCCCCAAATCACAAATGTCTCAAAGGACTGCACAAATCATTACGACTACAACATCCTCGGAAGAACCCACAAAAGGGCAAGGAAAACTCACACCCAGTGGGCAGGGAGAATTCACATCCAGTGGGACGCCAGTGACAATGCTGACTATGAGAAACCTTGGAGAGGACCTCAGATGTGGGCAACCCCCCCCCCTCTAGGGGACCGAAAGCAATGGATGTCGAGCGGGTCTAACATGATACTGTGAAAGTTCAATCCATAGTGGCTCCAAGACAGCAGCGAGAGTCCCGTCCAAAGGAAACCATCTCAAGCGGATCAGCAGCGTAGAGATGTCCCCAACCGATACAGGCGAGCGGTCCATCCTGGGTCCCGACGAGCGGTCCATCCTGGGTCTCGACTCTGGACAGCCAGTACTTCATCCATGGTTATCAGACCGGACCCCCTCCACAAGGGAGGGGGGGACATAGGAGAAAGAAAAGAAGCGGCAGATCAACTGGTCTAAAAAGGAGGTCTATTTAAAGGCTAGAGTATACAGGTGAGTTTTAAGGTGAGACTTAAATGCTTCTACTGAGGTAGCATCTCGAACTCTGGAGGGCATTCCAGAGTTTTGGGGTTTGTCAGTATAATTCATTTCATTTTTTTTTGTTTACCCCTCAAAATGTACGTTTTCAATGCATCCGACATGACTTTTTGTTTGAAATCCTGCAATATTCTCACGAGAACAAGCTTCAAGCAAATGGAAGACACATACCAATTAAACTGAAGGCCTAAAAATACCAAAATGCCACAGAAGGCCTCATCATACTTTCCATCAGATGTAATGAAGTGGAATTAGAATGTTGTGTACGCAGGACGTGGCAACATCCACCAGACCTAAATTACGCAGACTCTCCGAGGCGAACGTGACGGTCAAGATGAAACAAATCTTTACTTTTTGTTTACGAAAGTTTGTTTTTATTTAGCCTCGAATGACCGCTACTTGTGAAAAATAAACACTGCAATTACACCAACTGAGCTGCTGCTTGATGTTATACAGTGGGGCAAAAAAGTAGTTAGTCAGCCAGCGATTGTGCGAGTTCTCCCTCTTAAAATGATGACAGATTTCTGTAATATTCATCATAGGTACACTTCAACTGTGAGAGACAGAATGTGGGAAAAAAATCCAGGAATTCACATTCTGGGAATTTTAAAGATTTTAATTGTAAATTATGGTGGAAAATAAGTATTTGGTCAACCATTCAAAGCTCTCACTGATGGAAGGAGGTTTTGGCTCCAAATTAGATTAGATTAGATAGTACTTTATTTATTCCGTCAGGAGAGTTCCTTCAGGAAAATTACAATTTTCAGCACAATCCCATTCAAGATCAGACAAACATTACAGGGAGACAGAACAGGATCGCTGACGGGTCTGCCGGCTTCCAGCGCCCCTTACAAAAAAGATGACATACAGGTAAACAAGGGGGGTGGGAGAGGGGGGGAAGAAAAAAAATTGAAGATTAAAATAAAATTTAAAAATCGGTCTTAGCCTAGGCCCTAGAGTGGGGGTGCAGACTGAGGCCAAGGGGAGAAAAAAAAAACAACAACAACAGCTCATAGCCATAGTACACATCCCTCTTCCATGTGTGTAAGAGGGAAACATCAAACATCAAAGAACACAGAGGACATTAAAGACATTAAAGTGGCACATAAAACCAGACACTTCTACATACAGCTACGAATAAAAAGTAAAAGAAACATATCCACTGTGGTGGCCTCTGCGGTGTTCCACGCCATCGTCCGCTGGGGTGGAGGGAGCATGGCCAGAGACAGGAGCAGACCCAACAAAGCAACCAAGACAGCCGACTCCACTCTCGGCCAGTGTCCAGTCCGCATGGATGAGCGAGGATACGTCCAAGGTGACTGAGGTGTCCGACACCTGCTCACCCAGCCAAGACACCGCGAAGCCTCTCCGTCCCAGCGCTCAGTGCTAGCTCCACAGTCCTGTCCCCTCATCCGCATCTCCTCCAGTACATCCAAACAGACTCTGGTATAGCAGACACCCAGCAGCTGGTCTCCATGGCCAAAAGGCTCCCGGGAGGCAGATCCAGAAGTCCACAAAAAAAGCACCACAGAGGTCACAAAAGTGCCATCCCTTGTCACACAGTCCCAAAGGGTCCCGGACCAAAAGGCAAAAAAATATAATACCACATGAAAACAAGAGGGAAACACAAAAGGATGATACAAGAGCACAGAGCTTCTGCCTACAGCAGCCACTACAGCAGCGTCATCTTGGAAAAAAAAAAAATCTCACGATACATGGCCCTATTCATTCTTTTCTTAACACGGATCAATCGTCCTGTTCTCTTAGCTAGGGCTGGGCAATATCGCAAATTTGGGTATCGATACAGATCCGATCTGATACCGGCCAATATCGCCGATACCGATACCGGAAGTGTCGTCATCTGATAGGTTGGGGGGACTTCATATGGATATTAAAGTCACCCATTATGATTATATTATCGGCGTGTGTCACTAGATCAGCAACGAACTCTGAGAATTCATTGATAAAGTCCGAATAGGGCCCTGGGGGGCGGTAGATAACAGCCAGGTGTAGAGGCAGTGGTGTGACAGACCTCATAGTAAGCACCTCAAACGATTTATATTTATTATTTATGTTAGGACTAAGGTTAAAGTTTTCGTTGTATATTAGTGCGACCCCCCCACCCCTTTTAAGAGGACGGGCAATATGCGCATGTGTAAAGTTAGGAGGACATGCCTCATTTAGCGCAAAAAAGTCGTTTGGTTTAAGCCAGGTTTCGCTGAGACCGATAACGTTAAGATTGTTGTCTCTGATAATATCATTAACTAATAACGTTTTGGGAGACAATGATCTTATGTTTAAAAAACCTATATTATAGGTAGTGGGCTGTTTTAGGGAGTTTTTGATCAAATTATCCGTAGTAGCAATATTAATAATGTTGTGTTTATTATGCCCACTGGGTCATTATTGTCACCGACGTCCCACTGGGTGTGAGTTTTCCTTGCCCTTATGTGGGCCTACCGAGGATGTCGTAGTGGTTTGTGCAGCCCTTTGAGACACTAGTGATTTAGGGCTATATAAGTAAACATTGATTGATTGATTGACATCGGGGTATCGATACTTTTGAATAAAAAATTTGTACTTTTGCCTTTATTAATTGATTATGATACTAATACAACACAGGACAACGATTTAAGTCAAAAAATAAAATATTTATCACAAAAGTAATATCAATAGCAATAAAGTAATGCAAATAAGGTGCAAACAACTTCTGAACCTGGCTTGTCAATCAATCAATCAATGTTTATTTATATAGCCCCAAATCACAAATGTCTCAAAGGGCTGCACAAATCATTACGACTACAACATCCTCGGAAAAACCCACAAAAGGGCAAGGAAAACTCACACCCAGTGGGCAGGGAGAATTCACATCCAGTGGGACGCCAGTGACAATGCTGACTATGAGAAACCTTGGAGAGGACCTCAGATGTGGGCAACCCCCCCCCCCTCTAGGGGACCGAAAGCAATGGATGTCGAGCGGGTCTAACATGATACTGTGAAAGTTCAATCCATAGTGGCTCCAAGACAGCAGCGAGAGTCCCGTCCAAAGGAAACCATCTCAAGCGGATCAGCAGCGTAGAGATGTCCCCAACCGATACAGGCGAGCGGTCCATCCTGGGTCCTGACGAGCGGTCCATCCTGGGTCTCGACTCTGGACAGCCAATACTTCATCCATGGTCATCGGACCGGACCCCCTCCACAAGGGAGGGGGGGACATAGGAGAAAGAAAAGAAGCGGCAGATCAACTGGTCTGAAAAGGAGGTCTATTTAAAGGCTAGAGTATACAGATGAGTTTTAAGGTGAGACTTAAATGCTTCTACTTGCACTTCTTTGTCGCCTCAAAACACACAAACACTGAAGGTAAGTAACAAAACTCTAGTTATCGAACAAAGTTGTAAACATGAACACAAAACAAAAGAACTGAGAATGTTGCGATCCGTGACTCGGATCTTCAAATATTATTGGTCATGTTTCCATCTTTGTTCTCATTCTCCGTCTGATCCGTTTATTTCCCGTTTAGTCCATCACCATGGTTACTTATTAGTTTCAGCTGTTACTCCCGGTTCCTGCACACCTGTTCACTGCTAATTACCTTCCCTTTATAAGCCAGCCTCTTCTGTTTATTCTTTCCGGGACTCTAATTTGCTCACATGCAACAAGTAACGTCGGGTATGTTTTTCTCGCTAGCTCATTAGCTAAGCCACTTTGTTGTCATCTTTAGCTCACATGCTAATCATCTTTGTTTTCATTTTTAGTGCCATCGTGCCAAATCTTAGTTCTTTATATTTCCTAGCTTTCACGCTAGCGTCTTTTGTGTCCCTTTTTATTAGTTCCAGTGTTTTTGTTCAGAGCTCACTTTTTGTTAATAAATTTGTTAGATCTTACCTTTGTTGTGTTCTTCGTTTGACGCATCCTCGAGGGAATCGAACCCGGTACCATGATGCCGAACCGGCGTTACCGAGAAATTCAAATAAAAAAGTAATAATATCAATTACGATAAAGTAAGTAGTGCAAATAAGGTGAAAACAAATACTGAACTTGGCTAGTGGCCTCACAACACACAAGAACTTAAGTAAAAAAGAAAACACTAGTTATTAAACAGTTGTAAAAATGAACACAAAACAAAAGAACTGAGAAATTCTAAATTCTAAATTTTAGTGCAATAAAATACTTTACAGTTTTCAACCAAGACATTAAGTTGCACTGGAAACGCACACGCGTGTGTGTGTGTGTGTGTGTGTGTGTGTGTGTGTGTGTGTGTGTGTGTGTCCGAGTGAACCTCGGAGCGAATTATACTGATGTGTGTGCTCGAACGCACCAAGCGTCATGTTAATTGTATTTATTTTATCCATCCATCCATCCATCCATCTTCTTCCGCTTATCCGAGGTCGGGTCGCGGGGGCAACAGCCTAAGCAGGGAAACCCAGACTTCCCTTTCCCCAGCCACTTCGTCTAGCTCTTCCCGGGGGATCCTGAGGCGTTCCCAGGCCAGCCGGGAGACATAGTCTTCCCAACGTGTCCTGGGTCTTCCCCGTGGCCTCCTACCGGTTGGACGTGCCCTAAACACCTCCCTAGGGAGGTCCAAATTATTTATTAAGTATTTATTTTATTTTATTTTGGGTTGAAGATGAATTTTTAAAGTGTTTTTAAATCTCGTTCGTGACCCATCACTAGGGAGGAGGGTGGAGTGGTGACGAGCGCTGCGCTGCGCTCACATTTCTTTTAAAATCGGAGTGATTCGCTTAATTTGGTGAAGTATCGCTACCATCACGCCAGTATCGATACGATACCGATAGTCACCAAGTATCGATACGCCCAACCCTACTCTTAGCAGAAAAACAGCCCCAAAGCATGATGTTTCCACCCCCATGCTTCACAGTAGGTATGGTGTTCTTGGGCTGCAACTCAGTATTCTTCCTCCTCCAAACACGACGAGTTGAGTTTATACCAAAAAGTTCTATTTTGGTTTCATCTGACCACATGACATTCTCCCAATCCTCTGCTGTATCATCCATGTATCCATTTTGGTATAAACTCAACTCGTCGTGTTTGGAGGAAGAAGAATACTGAGTTGCATCCCAAGAACACCATACCTACTGTGAAGCATGGGGGTGGAAACATCATGCTTTGGGGCTGTTTTTCTGCTAAGGGGACAGGACCATTGATCCATGTTAAGGAAAGAATGAATGGGGCCATGTATCTTGAGATTTGGAGCCAAAACCTCCTTCCATCAGTGAGAGCTTTGAATGGTTGACCAAATACTTATTTTCCACCATCATTTACAAATATATATTTTTTAATTCCTACAATGTGAATCCTGGATTTTTTTTTTCACATTCTGTCTCTCACAGTTGAAGTGTACCTATGATGAAAATTACAGACCTCTGTCATCATTTTAAGTGGAGAACTTGCACAATCGCTGGCTGACTAATTACTTTTTTGTTTGTGTTTTTCGCCACGGACCCAAACACCGCAGCTCATCAGTAACATATCACTAATAAAGGATGTAATTCCTTCGCTGGCATAATGATGTCTTTGTCCTTCCCGAGCTTCAGGCTCTGTGATGTTTAGAAGTGTTTACGTTGTCAACTCGGATTACGCAGACCTCCGCCTGTGGAATTCCACCACAGCCAAAGGATACGGCGTCGCCCCGGACAACCGGCCTTTCAAACGCTGTGGCTGAGTGCGGCAGACGCGGATGGAGACAGACATTGAGGATACCGGGTAAAATATTTGGGTTGATGATAAACACCGACTTGAGGGGGTTTGGACAGTTTTTGCAAGTCAACTGTGTTGTTTATATGTGTGGATTTGTTTGAGGGTGCCTTGTTGGAAGTATGTGAATATTTTAGTGGAATTTGTTAAAGGGGAACATTGTCACAATTTCAAAAGGGTTAAAAACAATAAAAATCAGTTCCCAGTGGCTTGTTTTATTTTTCGAAGTTTTTTTCAAAATTTTACACCTCCTGGAATATCCCTAAAAAAGCTTTAAAGTGCCTTATTTTCGCTATCTTCGAAACCACTATCCATTTCCCTGTGACGTCACACAGTGCTGCCGATACAAACAACATGGCGGTTACCACAGCAAGATATAGCGACATTAGCTCGGATTCAGACTCGGATTTCAGCGGCTTAAGCGATTCAACAGATTACGCATGTATTGAAACAGATGGTCGGAGTGTGGAGGCGGATAGCGAAAACGAAATTGAAGCTATTGAGCGAATAGCTATTGACGCTATTAGGCCATAGCGTGGGTATACCTAATGAAGTGGCCCATAGCATGGCTGCCTTATTAGCATCGCCGGTAAAATGTGCGGACCAAACGATCAGGACGTTCGCATCTTGTGACACTGGAGCAACTTAAATCCGTCGATTGGTAAGTGTTTGTTTCGCTTTAAATGTGGGTATCTGTTGCGATCCGTGACTCGGATCTTCAAATATTATTGTTTATTTTTCCATCTTTGTTCTCATTCTCCGTCTGATCCGTTTATTTCCCGTTTAGTCCATCACCATGGTTACTTATTAGTTTCAGCTGTTACTCCCGGTTCCTGCACACCTGTTCACTGCTAATTACCTTCCCTTTATAAGCCAGCCTCTTCTGTTTATTTTTTCTGGGACTCTAATTTGCTCACATGCAACAAGTAACGTCAGGTATGTTTTTCTCGCTAGCTCATTAGCTAAGCCACTTTGTTGTCATCTTTAGCTCACATGCTAATCATCTTTGTTTTCATTTTTAGTGCCATCGTGCCAAATCTTAGTTCTTTATATTTCCTAGTTTTCACGCTAGCGTCTTTTGTTTCCCTTTTTATTAGCTCCAGTGTTTTTGTTCAGAGCTCACTTTTTGTTAATAAATTTGTTAGATCTTACCTTTGTGGTGTTCTTCGTTTGACGCATCCTCGAGGGAGTCGAACCCGGTACCATGATGCCGAACCGGCGTTACAGGTATCTAATTTCAAATGTACATATAGCTAGTGTAAATAGCATGTCAGCATCGATTAGCGTAGCATGTTAGCATCAATTAGCTGGCAGTCATGCCGTGACCAAATATGTCTGATTAGCACATAAGTCAACAACATCAACAAAACTCACCTTTGTGATTTCGTTGACTTAATCGTTGCAAATGCATCTGCAGGTTATCCATACATCTCTGTGCCATGTCTGTCTTAGCATCGCCGGTAAAATGTGGAGACACTCTGGCACATTCAACGGGGGTCTGGCGGCAGATTTCTTGCCAGTGGTGCAACTTGAATCCCTCCCTGTTAGTGTTGTTACACCCTCCGACAACACACCGACGAGGCATGATGTCTCCAAGGTTCCAAAAAATAGTCGAAAAAACGGAAAATAACAGAGCTGAGACCCGGTGTTTGTAATGTTTTGAAAATGAAAAGGGCGGGTGTGTTACCTCGGTGACGTCACGTTCTGACGTCATCGCTAAAAGACCGATAAACAGAAAGGCATTTAATTTGCCAAAATTCACCCATTTAGAGTTCGGAAATCGGTTAAAAAAATACATGGTCTTTTTTCAGCAACATCAAGGTATATATTGACGCTTGCATAGGTTTGGTGATAATGTTCCCCTTTAACATAGGGCAGCACGGTGGAAGAGGGGTTAGTGTGTCTGTCTGACAGACTTCTCAAGCCGTCGTGCGGGTTCCAAGTACCGTCAAGGAAGGACACGTTTAGACTTCTTTATTTTTCAATAAAGACTGCTTTTCAGCTGCTCCGTCTGCCCCTAGCTCTTCCGCTTGCCTTTCCGCTTCGGGCGTCGTCGCCTCTCTCGCGCTCTCAGTCCCTCTCTCTCTCAGCGTCAGCTTTCCTCTGGCTCCTTCCCGTCTCTCCTTCTCTCCTTTCTGACGTTCATGGCTGTCACCTTTCATACAGTGCGAGAGGATTAATCAATAGTCCCCAGGTGCGTGAATCACGCACCTGATCTTGATTGCGGCGTCGCTGCCTCCTCGCCGTCATCTTGGGCCGGGCTACGGTATGCCCTGCCTCGCTGTCGGACTGTCGGCTCCGCCTCTCCACAGTCTGCCTCACAATACAAGGGTTCTGAGTAGTCCTGGGTTCAATCCCGGGCTCGGGATCTTTCTGTGTGGAGTTTGCATGTTCTCCCCATGACTGCGTGGGTTCCCTCCCACTTCCAAAGACATGTACCTGGGTATAGGTTGATTGGCAACACTAAATTGGCCCTAGTGTGTGAATGTTGTCTGTCTATCTGTGTTGGCCCTGTGATGAGGTGGCGAGTTGTCCAGGGTGTACCCTGCCTTCCGCCCGATTGTAGCTGAGATAGGCTCCAGCGCCCCCCACAAGCCCAAAGGAAATAAGCGGTAGAAAATGGATGGATGGATGGATGGACTTGGAACTTTCAACACGCAAATATTAGCTCATTTGGAATTTGATGCCTGCCGCATGTTTCAAAAAATCTGGCACAAGTGGCAAAAAAGACTGAGAAAGTTTAGGAATGCTCATCAAACACTTATTTGGAACATCCCACAGGTGTGCAGGCTAATTGGGAACAGGTGGGTGCCATGATTGGGTATAAAAGCAGCTTCCATGAAATGCTCAGTCTTTCACAAACAAGGATGGGGCGAGGGTCACCACTTTGTGAACAAATGCGTGAGCAAAGTGTTTAAAAACAAATTTTTTCAACCAGCTATTGCAAAGAATTTAGGGATTTTGCAATCCACGGTCCACAATATCATCAATAAGTTTAGAGAATCTGGAGAAATCCCTGCACGTAAGCGACAAGGCTGAAAACCAACATCGAATGCCCGTGACCTCTGATCCCTCAAGCGGTACTGCATAAAAAAGCGACATCAGTGTGCAAAGGATATCACCACATGGACATAGGAACACTTCAGTAAACCACTGTCAGTAACTATACTTTGTCGCGACATCTGTAAGTGCAAGTTAAAACTCTACTATGCAAAGCAAAATACATTTATCAACAACACCCAGAAACACCACCGGCTTCTCTGGACCTGAGCTCATCAAAAATGGACTGCTGCAAACTGGAAAAAAATGTTCTGTGGTCTGACGAGTCCACATTTCAAATTGTTTTTGGAAACTGTGGACGTCGTGTCCTCCGGACCAAAGAGGAAAAGAACCATCAGGTCTGTTATAGGCACAAAGTTCAAAAGCCAGCATCTGTGATGGTATGAGGGTGTAATAGTGCCAAAGACATGGGTGACTTACACATCTGTGAAGGCACCATGGCAACAATGCTGAAAGGGGCTTACAGGATTTGGAGCAACATAGTGAATTAGTGAATTATATTTATATAGCGCTTTTCTCAAGTGACTCAAAGCGCTTTACATAGTGACACCCAATATCTAAGTTACATTTAAACAAGTGTGGGTGGCACTGGGAGCAGGTGGGTAAAGTGTCTTGCCCAAGGACACAACGGCAGTAAATAGGATGGCACAAGCGGGAATCGAACCTGCAACCCTTAAGTTGCTGGCACGGCCACTCTACCAACCAAGCTATGCCGCCCCTTATATTCAATTGAATAGACTGCAAAGACAAGATATTTAAACTTCGAACTGAGAAACTATTTTTTTTTTCACGGACGCCCCTGCTTATTTCAGCAAAACAATGCCAAGCTACATTCTGCACTTGTTACAACAGCGTGGCTTCGTAGTAAAAGAGTGCTGGCCTGCCTGTTGTCCAGACCTGTCTCCCATTGAAAACGTGTGGTGCATTATGAAGCGTAAAATACCACAACGGATACCTCGGACTTTCCAAAAACTTAAGCTGTACATCAAGCAAGAATGGGAAAGAATTCCACCTGAAAACCTTCAAAAATTTGCTCTCCTAAGTTCCCAAACGTTTACTGAGTGTTGTTGAAAGGAAAGGCCATGTAACACGGTGGTAAAAATTAGATTAGATTAGATTAGATTAGATAGTACTTTATTTATTCCGTCAGGAGAGTTCCTTCAGGAAAATTAAAATTTTCAGCACAATCCCATTCAAGTTTAGACAAACATTACAGGGAGACAGAACAGGATCGCTGACGGGTCTGCCGGCGTCCAGCGCCCCTTACAAAAAAGATGAGATAAAGGTAAACAAAGGGGGGGAGGGGAGGGGAGGAAAAAAAATAGAAGATTAAAATAAAATTTAAAAAATCGGTCTTTGCCTGGGCCCTGGAGAGGAGGTGCAGACTGAGGCCAAGGGAAAAAAACAAATAAATAAATAAAAAAAATAAAAAAATGCCTCTGTGCCAACTTTTTTGCAACGTCTTGCTGCCATTAAACTCTAAGTAAATGATTGTTTGCAAAAAAAATATATAGTTTTTCAGTTCAAAGGTTAAATATCTTGTCTTTGCAGTCTATTCAATTGAATATAAGTCGAAAATCATTGTATTCTGTTTTTATTTATGTTTTACAGAACGGGCCAACTTCACTGGTTTTGGGGTTTTTGTACGTCTGTACTTATGTTCCACCTATTGTTCGTGTGTGTGTGTGTGTGTTTTCTTGCAACCCAGTGCGGTCCCTGGATATTTGCGTGAGTATATAAAAAAGGGAAGCCAGCCTATGGCAAACAACAGGATGTGACAACAAAGTAGTGTGGCCCTTTCTTTTCCGGGCTTCAAAACCCACACTCCAAACATCTTGAAGTGTTTAATCTCATCACAGCTTTTTTCTTCTCATGCAACCGCTCCTTTAGAAGTGGTGGACCATGTAGGTTCAACACGCTCCGTCCATATGTAGAATATCATAAAGCCCGGAACCAATTAACCACTGGCTGAGTCATTTGGATTTTTAGTCCACTGGGTACAGTATGGGACTGATAGAAAAAAACAGCACCTCCTGGAGAAGAGGTTGAGTAACCCATCCATCCATTTTCTACCGCTTATTCCCTTTTTGGGTTTGCGGGGGGAGATTGAGTAACATCGACTTTAAATGTCTTGCCCTGTAGGTCAGTGTGCCGTGGGAAATGATGCACCTAATTAGTCCCAAAAATATTTTTTGCAAATCAATAATTACGATAATGTGCCGTTGTCGAGTGTCTGTGCTGTATCGAGCCTGGCAGGGTAACCATGTAATACTCTTCCACATCAGTAGGTGGCAGCAGGTAGTTCCTTGCTTTGTAGAAGTCGGAATGCTTTGTCGTGATCCCGATATGCAGAGCGCAGCAGGAGACAGCGTGCAGGTAAAAAGGTACGTAAGACTTAAACCCAAAATGAACAAAAGGCCAGTCCCGTTCAGTCCCGGGTGTATATTGTAGCGTCCTGGAAGAGTTAGTGCTGCAAGGGGTTCTGGGTATTTGTTCTGTTGACAGTCACCACACGATGATCCTTGACAGAAACGGGTCAGGGTCCAGTGGCATGGAGTGTAAGAAAACAGGGTACCCTTTTTCTGCTGCAGCCTTCCTCCGCCATCGCAGCCGTTGCGGTAGTTCTTAAATCTACCGTCTTCCGCCTGCTCCGCCATTGGTGTTTTCACTGTATCCCTGGTACTAGGCATTTGCCAAGGGCCACCTGGGTTAACAGTTGTAAAGGGGTTAACCGCCTAGTGGGGCGGTTTAGCTCGGTTGGTAGAGCGGCCGTGCCAGCAACTTGAGGGTTGCAGGTTCGATTCCCGCTTCCGCCATCCTAGTCACTGCCGTTGTGTCCTTGGGCAAGGCACTTTACCCACCTGCTCCCAGTGCCACCCACACTGGTTTGAATGTAACCTGGATATTGGGTTTCACTATGTAAAGCGCTTTGAGTCACTAGAGAAAAAGCGCTATATAAATATAATTCACTTCACTTCACTAGTGCCCCAAAACCCCATAGAGGAGCCTCCACTGCCGAATGCACTTCGACGTCATGCCCGGTTTCGTAGACTACCTATCAAAGAGCTAAAGACTATAATGGTTTGACACAATTCAACCACGAAAGTTATATGTTAGAGGGTTCCAGTCTTTTGTATTAAAAAAGACCTGAAAAGACCCGCTCATCGGCAGTGCGGCTTTTAATCCATACTTGTTCTGGGTATTTGTTCTGTTGCGTTTATGCCGTGTTACGGTGCGGATGTTCTGCCGAAATGTGTTTGTCATTCTTGTTTGGTGTGGGTTCACAGTGTGGCGCATATTCGTAACAGCGTTAAAGTTGTTTATACGGCCGCACTCAGTGTAACCTGTGCGGCTGTTGACCAAGTATGCGTTGCATTCACTCACCTGTGTCTGCAAAAGACTGGGCCGACACGCTGGAATTGGGAGGAATTCAGGAGAATGGTTGCCCCAGGAGGAACACTGAAATTCGTGAGTCTCCCGGAAAAATCAGGAGGGTCTGCAAGTATGGTCCCACTAGGAAAATGCATTAAAGCATACACTGTAAAAAAAAAAAATCCCGCCCACCTCAACCGACGCACGGAGGGGGAGCGGTGATGTGGGGTGGTGAAGCCCGGAAGAGTAGGGCTGCATGGGATTCTGGGTATTTGTTCTTTTGTGTTTATGTTGTGTTACGGTGAAGATGTTCTCCCGAAATGTGTTTGTCATTCTTGTTGGATGTGGGTTCACAGTGTGGCGCATATTTGTATCAGTGTTAAATATGTTTGTACGGCCACCCTCAGTGTGACCTGTATGGCTGTTGATCAAGTATGTCTTGCGGTCACTATTGTATGTCCAACGAAGCCTTATAGAACATGCGTCTTAGTCGGCACGCTGTTTGTACGGTGAATGAGCGAACGCGACGAAAGGGTGTCAAGGACGATGAAGGCAGTGTTGTCACGGCACGCCCTTATTATGCTTGTCCGGGCGAACATCGGGACAATCCTTCGCGAGGGTCACAGGAAGTCTCTCGGTAAAATCGGGAGGATTGGCAAGTATGTTGCTAGGTCAGGATAGCCATTCAAAGAAGGTGAATCGACTTTTCACGTAGTTTCTGCATCCAGTGACCCCCGGGTGAATTGAGTGTGAGACCCCTGATCTTAACAATTCAGAAAAAATCTGTAAAATAATGGTATTTTTTCTGTGAAAATGCCAGCATTGTCACTTCATTAAAGTTGGTTGATCGTAATAATTTGGAAGAACTCTGTAGAATAAAGGTATTTTTCTGCAGAACTTTTTCCATTCTCACTTTATTAAATGTGGTTGATCTTAATAATTTAGTAAAAATCTGTAAAATTACGATATTTTTCCGCCAAACGTTTCATGAAAATTTCTGTAAATATAATGTTTTTGATCATTATCTGGTTTACAATGTTTCAATTTAATTTTATGGTTTTCGTTTGGCAGCCGTAGCTGCCAGTAGATGACCGTTTTTTTACATAATTTTTTTTTGCAGTGTAGGGATGGCTTTGCAAAAGAAAAGTATAACTGCACTGGTTACAAAGTAAACAAAAACAGAATGCTGGACGACAGCAAAAACTTACAGCGCGTGGAGCGTGGACGGCGTCCACAGAGTACATCCGCAAATGACATGACAGTCAACAGAGTCCCCACAAAGAAGGATAGCGTACGCTAGAGATGCGCGGTTTGAAATCTCATCCCCGGAGTCCGCGGATAAACCGCGGGTCGGGCGGTTGACGTGACGAAAAAATAGATTTTAATTAGATTACCGTGTGTCGGTAAGGTGGGCGGTGGTTGGGCCGCGGGGGTGTAAAATATATTCAGGTCATGTCACGGATACAAAGGATTCTGGGTATTTGTTGTGTTGCGTTTATGTTGTGTTACTGTAAGGATATTCTCCCGAAATGTGTTTGTCAATCTTGTATTGTGTGGCTTCACAGCGTGGCGCATATTAGTAAGTGTTAAAGTTGTTTATATCACAACCATCAGTGGACTCTGTATCACCCAGTATGCCTTTCAATCTTGTACGTGCAATTGCGGAAGCCGCACACAACATGTTGTCGGACCAACAATCGGTTCGTACATGTTGTTGAAGGTGTCAAAGGCAATGGCTTCACAGCACGCCCATGTTCTTGTCATCAGGATGAAGGCCTTTGGATAATCGTGAGAACGTTAGCGGCTCCAATTGTCTTCATTACTCTGTGAAACAGGTTTAAATAGCTCTGTGAGTGGTAAAGGCGGCCGACCTCTGATGTATTTCAGCGGGCGGTTGGTGGGCGGGTTGGGTCCTGATAAAATGTTGGTTCGGGTGGACGGCGGGTGGATGACGACTTTGGTGATGAGGTTGCGGATGATATAATTGCCTATCCGCGCATCTCTAGCGTACGCACAACTTAAATGGTCTTGATTGCGAAAAACAAAGCAGGTGTGGACAATAGCACTCAAAGGAAGGCGTGAAGCTACTACGGGAGAACTCCAACAAAACAGGATGGGTCACCAGGAACTAAAGGACTACACACAGGAAACATTAGCAAACTCAAAATAAGGCACGGCGACCTGGTGGAGTTGAATTTTTTTAGCCTTTTCTGCTGGTGATGTTCCGCCGTATTTTTTTTTATTTTATTTTTTTATTAAAAAAAATATGCCTTGGCTCAGAAAAAGGTTGAAATACAGTCAAAAACATTTGGACTGTTTGGGATTTTTTTTAGGCAGTCAATGTGTTTTTTTGCTTTGTTTTTTAAGAAATAAAAAAATACTTACAAAAGCACGGACAGTAAAATTCACACAAATGGTGTACTTGAATCCCAATCTTGGGCAGGAGTGTTTCCCAGCTTCTTATTCCCCGTATGTGAGAAAGAAGCTCTCAGGCAGAACATATGTGGAGAAGGACTCCCAGCAGCGTTGTTGCAGGGCTCCGGCCCACACGTTCTTGTTATAAAGCCACTGTTCAGCCATAAATCTCCCCCTTGCACCCATCTGGAGCCCATCTTCACAACCTCACACCCACAAGCCTGATGGAGTTCACGGAGAAGATCTTGCATCATTTTTATATTCCGTGTATGCTCACACGTGTCTGTTTACGTTTCATGCCTTCAGTATACCAGTGGTTTGCAACTTTTTCTGAGCCAAGGCACCGTTTTTTTCATTGAAAAAAAATCCAGAGGCACACATTGTTAGAATAATTATGTATGTATTATCACACAACTCTTTGGCTTAAGGGCCGTTGCTATAGTTATTATCAATTGAGCTGAAGTGGTATTTTTCTTTGTCTGTGCAAAGCTGGCAATCCAAAAGACTGCAAGCCGGTCTCGTATCAGAGTCTGTGTCCAGGAACGGCCTGCTGACTGCCAAGGCCGAACGCCGCCGTGACGCAGACGGAGCAGAGACAAGGCGATATCACCGGTGTCAACACATTTGTATTTCTTGTGTAATCATATATTGTGTCTAACTGGAGTTGTCGAGATTACCCCCTTCCCTCAGCGACAGCTTCAGTGATGTAACCAGGAACCTCCCGGATAAATAGAGGAAGGACATGGGCTTGACTTTAGAGCCAAGTTTGGATCTGTAACTAGAGTACAGTACAAAATAACATCTTTCCTTAATTGAGCAACATTTCACTCTCTGCATGATTCCTTGCTTTTCAATTGTTTTAATAGACATCATCAGTGTTTGAACCTGACACACAACCAGTAGAAATTATTGCATATATAAAATGGAGAAGATAAATGCCTTTATTAATTATAAATTGGAGATATTTACTTCATACTGGGAAAACTCGGTCAATTATGTCACGCCCCATAAGCCTGACTTTAATTTGTCGAATTAATGATTGTACTGCTTAAAAAAAATAAAAATACTCCCTATATGTGTATACAGTATATATGTCTATATCCATCCATCCATTTTCTGCCGCTTTTTCCCTTTGGGGTCGCGTGGGGCGCTGATGCCTAGTATATATATATATATATATATATATATATATATATATATATATATACACACTGTATATATATATACATATATTTATATATATATATGTATATATATGTATATATATACAAATATATATATATATATATATATATATATATATATGTATGTTTGTGTATATAAGTGTATGTATATATATATATATATATATATATGCATTTGTTTATATTTTTTTATTTTGTATCTGTTTATTATCATTATTAATAATGTATTATTAATTCTTTTTTGATTATTTAATTGATGTATTTGTAGATACTACTTTGTTTTTTTTGGCTGTTTCTTTTTATTTGAGGGGGATATATAACCAAAAACTATTTTGACATTTAGGGGCAGACAACAGATATATGATTGTATTTGATTATGATGTAATGGATAGGAATATCTGATGCTGGATGTAATAAAAATAAAATAAACAATATTGACAATAAAAAATGTACTTCGCAATTGTTGGATACGACTTTAAACCATAACCAACCATGCATCACTATAACTCTTGTCTCAAAGTAGGTGTACTGTCAGGACCTGTCACATCACACCGTGACTTATTTTGAGTTTTTTTGGTTTTTGTCCTGTGTGTAGTGTTTTAGTTCTTGTCTTGCGCTCTTATTTTGGTGATTTTCCTCTTTTATTGGTATTTTCCTGTAGCGGTTTCATGTCTTCCTTGAACACCTACTTTGTTTTCACAATCAAGACTGTCGACGCTATCCGTCTTTGTGGGGACAATGTTGATTGTCATGTCATGTACGGATACTTTGTGGACGCCATCTGCTACACACACTCTAAGTCTTTTTTTTTCTGTTGTATTTTTTTGTTTTAAATAATTATTATTAAACCAACATAAAGAAAACACAAGATACGCTTACAATTAGTGCACCAACCCAAAAACCTCCCTCCCCCTTTACACTCATTCTCACACATTCACGCTGTGAGTCTTTGCTGTCGTCCAGCATTCCGTTTATGTTTACTTTGCAGCCAGTTCAGTTGGAGTTTCGTTCTGCGTAGCCTTCCCTCAGCTTCAATGCCTTTTCTTAGCGGCACTTAGCGGCACTTGCATTTTTTTTATTTTTTATTTAAGTGTTAGATACATTTTTACCTATACGCTGCCTTCCGCATTGTCAGGCTTTCCCCTGACAGTTTGTCTATGTTTTAGTTTTTTCCTCTGCATTTGTCTGTTTCCTCTGTGTTTAGTATCTCCTGTCTTTAGTTCCTGTTTAGTGCTCTTATTTTGTCAGCTAATTGTCTTGTTCCCTAAGTGCTGTGTTCCTCCTCAGCTGTGGCTGATTGGCACCTGGCCACACCTGTTGCCAATCAGCCTGCTCCTATTTGTACCTTCTTTGTCTCGTGTCAGTTGTTGGATCATTGTATTGTCATTCGGACTTGTCATTACCATATGTTGCTCTTGCCGTGTCGATGTGATTCTTTTCAGCTATTACCTGTCATGCTTCAGTTTTTCCTGGCCTTCGTAGCGGTAAGCTGTTCTTGTTAGCCATTAGCTGTTTTCACTTTTTCTGTTTGCTACCCACTAGCTTCCATGCTAAAGTTCCTTTTCGTTGTTCTAGCTCCCAGTGCTAGCTCCCTTAGTTTGTTATTCCGCCCACGTGTGTGCTTTTTGTTTATACCCTTTGTTCTTCTTCTAATATTTTATATTAAATCATGTTTTCTCATCCAATGCCTGCCTCCATCTCTGCATCTTGGGGTTCGTCAACAAATAACTTTGACACGCATATTGTGATCACGACAAACCATGTTCCCGACATCTACAAAGCAATTAGCTACCTGTTGCCACCAACTGATATGGAAGAGTATTAAGCGGTTACTCTGCAAATTATAATTACTGGTTTGCAAAAAATATTTTTAACCCAATTAGGTGCAATGACGTAATATCCCACGGCACACCAGACTGTATTTCACGGTACACTAGTGGTTGAAAAACACTGCAGTATACAATGCACACATACGAGTGCGTCCGCGAAGCTATATAAGTACTATTTTTATGCACCATAAAAGGACTTTACTCAGCACGTTCAATCCAGCATTGACTTTTAGATTTATGCGATGTTCACTTTTCGCATATTCAAAATCTCCTTAGCACAGCTGTCTTGGCTGTGCAATAGGCCCCATGCACGGATTAAAGACTGCCGTCCAAAATAAATCCTCTCAGCAGTCATTTGAATGATGAGAAATAGTCAAATATCTAAAAAATCTTTGGCTTATTAAAAACCTCTTTGGAGGTTAGATGACTTAAGACTGCTGTGTTTTTCCACACTGAGATCAGATCCAAAGTGTAAAGCTTTCCATTGTTTGGGAGGTGACCTGTATAACCACACGTCAGTTCACATTTATGCAAGTGTTATATATTCATCACCTATTGCGATTTCACATAAAAAAAAGCCTTCAAAGCTGAAACTGACTTTGTTTCACCTCAATGATGCTTTGTTGTTGTAGTATGTATTATCCAAAAGCTTGGCAGAAAGATACTTTAAGGAGGAACTGCACTATTTTTGTAATTGAATTTTTTTTTAAGGATTTTTGACCATCCATCCATCCATCTTCTTCCGCTTATCCGAGGTCGGGTCGCGGGGGCAGCAGCCTAAGCAGGGAAACCCAGACTTCCCTCTCCCCAGCCACTTCGTCTAGCTCAGGGGTGCCCATTACGTCGATCGCGAGCTACCAGTCGACCGCGGGGGGTGTGTCAGTCGATCTCGAGCCTGGCTTTTAAAAAAATTAGACCTAAAAATGAGTGATCATCAATCTTCACCAAGACGTCACTTAAATGACATTCACGGTACCGGAGGGTCTTGTGAGATGACGCTGGCTGCTGCAAGATCATTATTATGAAAATATGACCGAGAGGAAGGCGAGAAACACTTTTTATTTCAACAGACTCTCGCGCCGTACCTTCCGTCAAAACTCTAAAGGCCGACTGCACATTTCCTATCTTCACAATAAAAGCCCTGCTTCATGCTGCCTGCGCTAACTAAATACAGAGTCTCGGAAAACTGGCGTGCACAAGCGATCCCTCAGAAAGCTGGCGTGCACATCACTTGTGCACGCCAGCTTTCCGAGACTCTTATTTTGTTAGCGCAGGCAGCATGAAGCAGGGCTTTTATTGTGAAGATAGGAAATGTGCAGTCGGCCTTTAGAGTTTTGACGGAAGGGACGGCGCGAAAGTCTGTTGAAATAAAAAGTGTTTCTCGCCTTCCTCTCTGTCATTTTTTCATAATAATGAACTGGCAGCAGCCAGCGTCATCTCACAAGACCCTCGGGTGCCGTGAATGTCAATCAAGCAAGCTACGGAATTTGCCGCCAATGTTTTTCTTGTAAAGTGTATGGAAGCTGGATGAATTAGATGCCAAAAACCAACCACTTTCATGTGGTATTGTACAGAAAGGACAACTTTTTTTCTCCTCCATTTGAAAATGTGGGCGTTATCATCATTACTGTCTGATTCCAATCAATGCAAGTCATCAGAATCAGGTAATACACCAACTTATATTCTTGTCTTTGTGAAAGAAAGACATCTATATGTGTTACACATGCTTGTATTATCATTAAACACATTTAACTTGTTTACAAAAATGTCTCTTTCATAAATAAATAAAAATAAATGATATATATAAATGGGGTAGATCCCCTCGAGTTGGTCGATTGAAAAGTAGCTCGCCTGCAGAAAAAGTGGGCACCCCTGTTCTAGCTCTTCCCGGGGGATCCCGAGGCGTTCCCAGGCCAGTCGGGAGACATAGTCTTCCCAACGTGTCCTGGGTCTTCCCCGTGGCCTCCTACCGGTTGGACGTGCCCTAAACACCTCCCTAGGGAGGCGTTTGGGTGGCATCCTGACCAGATGCCCGAACCACCTCATCTGGCTCCTCTCGATGTGAAGGAGCAGCGGCTTTACTTTGAGTTCCTCCCGGATGGCAGAGCTTCTCACCCTATCTCTAAGGGAGAGACCCGCCACACGGCGGAGGAAACTCATTTGGGCCGCTTGTACCCGTGATCTTATCCTTTCGGTCATGACCCAAAGCTCATGACCATAGGTGAGGATGGGAACGTAGATCGACCGGTAAATTGAGAGTTTCGCCTTCCGGCTCAGCTCCTTCTTCACCACAACGGATTTTAAACATGATAAATAAAAAAAACGCTTGCAAGATGCAGCTAGTGGGAGTCACCATAGTAGTATTCAAAGCCCCCTAAAACAATTTCAAAACCCTCCATCAATGTTTTATATACACACTGCAAATCTATGTATAATGTAGTAACAGACACAATCATAACAATATTTAACATGTTGATTAACATGAATTGATTAACGTGGACCCCGACTTAAACAAGTTGAAAAACTTAATCGGGTGTTACCATTTAGTGGTCAATTGTACGGAATATGTACTGTACTGTGCAATCTACTAATAAAAATTTTAATCACTCAATCAATTCAATATTTACTGTATTTTGCTCATTTTCTGCACAGCCGGAACTCATCCTTTGGCGCATTTATTTCCGTTTCCATGACTTCCTGCAACTTCCTAGCTCCATCCTATCTTGCCGATTGTATTGTACCATATGTCCCGGCAAGAAATCTGCGTTCAAAAGACTCCGGCTTATTAGTGATTCCTAGAGCCCAAAAAAAGTCTGCGGGCTATAGAGTGTTTTCCGTTCGGGCTCCAGTACTCTGGAATGCCCTCCCGGTAACAGTTCGAGATGCTACCTCAGTAGAAGCATTTAAGTCTCACCTTAAAACTCATTTGTATACTCTAGCCTTTAAATAGAATCCCTTTTTAGACCAGTTGATCTGCCGTTTCTTTTCTTTTTCTTCTATGTCCCACTCTCCCTTGTGGAGGGGGTCCGGTCCGATGACCATGGATGAAGTACTGGCTGTCCAGAGTCGAGACCCAGGATGGACCGCTCGTCGAGACCCAGGATGGACCGCTCGCCTGTATCGATTGGGGACATCTCTACGCTGCTGATCCGCCTCCGCTTGAGATGGTCTCCTGTGGACGGGACTCAAAAGATGTATTATTTTTTGAAGTAGATATATATATAGTAAGAATATAAACACTACTAATGAATAAACCAAGGAAATGAAGTGTGGCAAAAACTCAAGTGTGTATGGTGTAAGACTATGTGTGTAGATTAGCTGAGGTGTGTCTTACCAAAATTTTGACGAGCGCGAAGGAACGCGGAAGTCCGTGGGAAAACGCGTCCAAGCGGGAGGTCGAGAATCCAAAAGGCAGTCCGGTACGCAAGGGGAACAACAGGGGATCCAGGAGAACACAGGGAGTGCTGCGGAAAGACAACAGGAAACATCAGAACTAACAGACACACAGAAATTGCAGGGGTGGAAGCCAGACACTATAATCCGGCGAGTGATGGCAGGTTGTCCAGGTTTATGAAGGCAGCTCCGTCATTACAGTCAGGTGTGAAGATTGCCGGTGATTGATTGCAGCTGACGGCTGCTGCAGGGCGGAGACCCGCGCGGCGAGTCCCTGGCTGTGCGCGCCCGTGGGCGTGTCCCGAGGTGTGCAAAGACGGATGAGTGGCGCTGGCAGGAGCCCTGTGGAAATGTCTGCGGGATGCTTTTCAGCAATTGTCCTTTGTCTCTCTGGCAGACTCGCTCTCGCTCTCACTCCATCCCCCAACAACGTCCCTCCTGCCGGTTGCTGCTTATACAGAGTGACAGGTGATTAGATAACAAGGCCCAAGTGGGCCATCTACAAACCTGTCGCTGACTTTGAGACCGGTCCTGGCACACCCCGCTTCGCTGCAGGTCCGCAGGCCACGCCCACCCCCTCCAGAAGCCCTTAATCCCATATGCCTCAAAGGGTTGGACAAACCACAACCACATCATTAGCTCTGATCTCACGTGAGAGCAAGTAATAACTCAACCCAATTGGAAGGGACCAAAGATGTATTGACCCACGGCCCCAAGGGTGACCGGTGCAAAGGATGCCAAGTGGATATGGTTAATAATGTGAGAGTCCAGTCCATAAGGAGGCCCCTATAAGTCAGCAGTGCAAAGAAGTCACCAACTGATGCATAGAACGGTGGTCCACCCCTAGTCCCGACTTGGAACAGCTAACGCATCCGCCGTGGAAACTGAGAAGAGGGCAGAGCAGAAAAGAGAGGCGGCAGATCAACTGTTCTATTTAAAGGCTACGGTGTACAAATGGCCAGCACGGTTAGAACAGGGGTTGGATCATGTGCCTCACGAAGGTCCCGAGTTCCATGCCAGGCTCGGGGTCTTCCTGTGTGGAGTTTGAAACATGTTGCAGGCATCAAATTCCAAATGAGTGTCATCCAAAAGAATTTGGGATTCAAGGGGAACATTATCACCAGACCTATGTAAGCGTCAATATATACCTTGATGGTGCAGAAAAAAGACCATATATTTTTAAAACCGATTTCCGAACTCCAAATGGGTCAATTTTGGCGAATTAAACGCCTTTCTGTTTATCGCTCTTTTTGCGATGACGTCAGAATGTGATATCGCCGAGGTAATACAGCCGCCATTTTCATTTTCAACACATTACAAACACCGGGTCTCATCTCTGTTATTTTCCGTTTTTTCGACTTTTTTTTGGAACTTTGGAGACATCATGCCTTGTCGGTGTGTTGTCGGAGGGTGTAACAACACTAACAGGGAGGGATTCAAGTTGCACCACTGGCCCGAAGATGCGAAAGTGTCTGCCACCAGACCCCCATTGAATGTGCCAGAGTGTCTCCACATTTTACCGGCAATGCTAAGACAGACATGGCACAGAGATGTATGGATAACCTGCAGATGCATTTGCAACTATAAAGTCAATGAAATCACTAAGGTGAGTTTTGTTGATGTTGACTTATGTGCTAATCAGACATATTTGGTCGCGGCGTGACTGCCAGCTGATCGATGCTAACATGCTACGCTAATCGACGCTAACATGCTATTTACCGGCGGTGCTAAAGCAGACATGGCACAGAGATGTATGGATAACCTGCAGATGTATTTGCAACTATAAAGTCAACGAATTCACAAAGGTGAGTTTTGTTGATGTTGACTGCCAGCTAATCGATGCTAACATGCTACGCTAATCGACGCTAACATGCTATTTACCGGCGGCGCTAAAGCAGACATGACACAGAGATGTATGGATAACCTGCAGATGCATTTGCAACGATAAATTCAATGAAATCACAAAGGTGAGTTTTGTTGATGTTGACTTATGTGCTAATCAGACATATTTGGTCGCGGCGTGACTGCCAGCTGATCGATGCTAACATGCTATTTACCGGCGATGCCAAGGCAGACATGGCACAAAGATGTATGGATAACCTGCAGATGTATTTGCAACGATAAATTCAATGAAATCACAAAGGTGAGTTTCTTTGATGTTGACTTATATGCTAATCAGACATATTTGGTCGCGGTGTGACTGCCAGCTGATCGATGCTAATATGCTACGCTAATCGACGCTAACATGCTATTTACCGGCGGTGCTAAAGCAGACATGGCACAGAGATGTATGGATAACCTGCAGATGTATTTGCAACTATAAAGTCAACGAATTCACAAAGGTGAGTTTTGTTGATGTTGACTGCCAGCTAATCAATGCTAACATGCTACGCTAATCGACGCTAACATGCTATTTACCGGCGGTGCTAAAGCAGACATGACACAGAGATGTATGGATAACCTGCAGATGCATTTGCAACGATAAATTCAATGAAATCACAAAGGTGAGTTTTGTTGATGTTGACTTATATGCTAATCAGACATATTTGGTTGCGGTGTGACTGCCAGCTGATCGATGCTAACATGCTATTTACCGGCGGTGCTAAAGCAGACATGGCACAGAGATGTATGGATAACCTGCAGATGCATTTACAACTATAAAGTCAACGAAATCACAAAGGTGAGTATTGTTGATGTTGACTGCCACCTAATCGATGCTAACATGCTACGCTAAATAAATGATAAATGGGTTGTACTTGTATAGCGCTTTTCTACCTTCAAGGTACTCAAAGCGTTTTGACACTACTTCCACATTTACCCATTCACACACACATTCACACACTGATGGAGTGAGCTGCCATGCAAGGCGCCAACCAGCATCCATCAGGAGCAAGGGTGAAGTGTCTTGCTCAGGACACAACGGACGTGACGAAGTTGGTACTAGGTGGGATTTGAACTAGGGACCCTCGGGTTGCGCACGGCCATTCTCCCACTGCGCCACGCCGTCCCCAATCGATGCTAACATGCTATTTACTGGCGGTGCTAAAGCAGACATGGCACACAGATGTATGGATAACCTGCAGATGTATTTGCAACTATAAAGTCAACGAATTCACAAAGGTGAGTTTTGTTGATGTTGACTGCCAGCTAATCGATGCTAACATGCTATGCTAATCGATGCTAAAATGCTATTTACCGGCGGTGCTAAAGCAGACATGGCACAGAGACGTATGGATAACCTGCAGATGCATTTTCAACTATTTTACGTTTCCTTCCACCCACATTTAATGCGAATAAACCACTTACCAATCGAAGGATTTAAGTTGCTCCAGTGTCACGTGATGCGAAAGTCCTGATCGTCTGGTCCGCACATTTTACCGGCGATGCTAACGCAGCTATTCGGCCATGCTATGGCGATGAATAGCGTCAATAACTACTTGCTCAATAGCTTCAGTTTCTTCTTCAATACTTTCATACTCCAACCATCCATTTCAATACATGCGTAATCTGTTGAATCGCTTACGTTGCTGAAATCCGAGTCTGAATCCGAGCTTATATCGCTATATCTTGCTGTGGTATTCGCCGTTGTTTGTTTACATTGGCAGCACTGTGTGACGTCACAGGGAAATGGATAGTCGCATCGCAAATAGCTAAAATCAAGCACTTTAAAGCTTTTTTTAGGGATATTCGGGGACCGGTAAAATTTTGAAAAAAACTTCAAAAAATACAACAAGCCACTGGGAACTGATTTTTATTGTTTTTAACCCTTTTGAAATTGTGATAATGTTCCGCTTTAACCAGTGTGTTTTATTCCCAGAGGAGACCCTGCCCCAAGTGGAGGAGTTCAAGTACCTAGGAGTCTTGTTCACGAGTGGGGGAAGAGTGGATCGTGAGATCGACAGGCGGATCAGTGCGGCGTCTTCAGTAATGCGGACGTTGTACCGATCCGTTGTGGTGAAGAAGGAGCTGAGCCGGAAGGCAAAGCTCTCAATTTACCGGTCGATCTACGTTCCCATCCTCACCTATGGTCATGAGCTTTGGGTCATGACTGAAAGGATAAGATCACGGGTACAAGCGGCCGAAATGAGTTTCAGGTCTCTCCCTTAGAGATAGGGTGAGAAGCTCTGCCATCCGGGAGGAACTCAAAGTAAAGCCGCTGCTCCTCCACATGGAGAGGAGCCAGATGAGGTGGCTCGGGCATCTGGTCAGGATGCCACCCGAACGCCTCCCTAGGGAGGTGTTTAGGGCACGTCCAGCCGGTAGGAGGCCACGGGGAAGACCCAGGACACGTTGGGAACGCCTCGGGATCCCCCGGGAAGAGCTAGACGAAGTGGCTGGGGAAAGGGAAGTCTGGGCTTCCCTGCTTAGGCTGCTGCCCCCCGCGACCCGACCTCGGATAAGCGGAAGATGATGGATGGATGGATGGTTTTATTCCCTGAGAGAAAGACTTGACAAATATCAGTCTGAGGGGGGGAAAAGGTATCACATTTTAGCCGTTCTGACATTGACTGTACAGTACCTGAGACTATAAGCCAGGATATAGGATTTGTTTTTCATCTTCACATAGAGAGCACGGCAAGGATACCGCTTGTCATAATCGTGGCGATTCAGACATACAAAGGTTGCGCGAAGAGGGTGATGACAGCAGTGAGTGAGATCGTAACGGATAGTCAGGCCTTTACACATGTTACGTGTATCCAGGGCTCTCCAATCGGATGAAATGTTCTGAACTCCATCCCCTCATCGCCATCTGAAAGTCATTGGCCTGAGAATGACAGAGATCCTGCTTTGAGTGGCGGGGTACTCGGATGATGTCATGACACGATATGCATCATTTCGTGCGGTGAAGCCTTCTGAACTTTTACCATCACTCGAAACTCCGATTGTCCGAATGTAGAAAATGCATCAATTTTAATGGGGAGGAGATTGCTTTTAAGAATGTGCTCACTTAGTGGCAACAAACAATTCACAATGCACAAGAGAAAAAATGACATAGTCATGCCCTTGTCACTAACTAATAGAGTACATAAATGACGATGTGGGATGGACTGTTTTCAATCTGAAGGCGTGCAGCAATGCTCTTAAATTCTTACACAAACACGCTTTTGAACTTTGCGTCGATAAAAGTCTGGAGGGTTCGGATGACACCATCCATCCATCCATCATCTTCCGCTTATCCGAGGTCGGGTCGCGGGGGCAGCAGCCTAAGCAGGGAAGCCCAGACTTCCCTATCTCCAGCCACTTCGTCTAGCTCTTCCCGGGGGATCCCGAGGCGTTCCCAGGCCAGCCGGGAGACATAGTCTTCCCAACGTGTCCTGGGTCTTCCCCGTGGCCTCCTACCGGTTGGACGTGCCCTAAACACCTCCCTAGGGAGGCGTTCGGGTGGCATCCTGACCAGATGCCCGAACCACCTCATCTGGCTCCTCTCGATGTGGAGGAGCAGCGGCTTTACTTTGAGTTCCTCCCGGATGGCAGAGCTTCTCACCCTATCTCTAAGGGAGAGCCCCGCCACACGGCGGAGGAAACTCATTTCGGCCGCTTGTACCCGTGATCTTATCCTTTCGGTCATGACCCAAAGCTCATGACCATAGGTGAGGATGGGAACGTAGATCGACCGGTAAATTGAGAGCTTTGCCTTCCGGCTCAGCTCCTTCTTCACCACAACGGATCGATACAACGTCCGCATTACCGAAGACGCCGCACCGATCCGCCTGTCGATCTCACGATCCACTCTTCCCCCACTCGTGAACAAGACTCCTAGGTACTTGAACTCCTCCACTTGGGGCAGGGTCTCCTCCCCAACCCGGAGATGGCACTCCACCCTTTTCCGGGCGAGAACCATGGACTCGGACTTGGAGGTGCTGATTCTCATTCCGGTCGCTTCACACTCGGCTGCGAACCGATCCAGCGAGAGCTGAAGATCCCGGTCAGATGAAGCCATCAGGACCACATCATCTGCAAAAAGCAGAGACCTAATCCCGTGGCCACCAAACCGGAACCCCTCAACGCCTTGACTGCGCCTAGAAATTCTGTCCATAAAAGTTATGAACAGAATCGGTGACAAAGGACAGCCTTGGCGGAGTCCAACCCTCACTGGAAATGTGTCCGACTTACTGCCGGCAATGCGGACCAAGCTCTGGCACTGATCGTACAGGGAGCGGACCGCCACAATAAGACAGTCCGATACCCCATACTCTCTGAGCACTCCCCACAGGACTCTCCGAGGGACACGGTCGAATGCCTTCTCCAAGTCCACAAAGCACATGTAGACTGGTTGGGCAAACTCCTATGCACCCTCAAGAACCCGGATGACACAATGTTGAATATTTTCAAAAACAATTTGAAATGTGGACTCGTCAGACCACAGAATACCTTTCCACTTTGCATTAGTCGATCTTAGATGATCTCGTGCCCAGAGAAGCAGGCGGCGTTTCTGGATGTTGTTGATAAACGGCTTTTGCTTTGCATAGTAGAGCTTTAACTTGCACCTAAAGATGTAGCGACCAACTGTATTTAGTGACAGTGGTTTTTGGAAGTGTTTCTGAGCCCATGTGGTGATATCCTTTAGAGATTGATGTCGGTTTTTGATACAATGCTGTCTGAGGGATCGAAAGTCACGGTCATTCAATGTTGGTTTCCGGCCATGCCGATTACGTGGAGTGATTTCTCCAGATTCTTTCAACATTTTGATGATATTATGGACCGTAGATGTTGAAATCCCTAAATTTCTTGCAATTGCACTTTGAGAAACGTCGTTCTTAAACTGTTTGACTACTTGCTCACACAGTTGTGGACAAAGGGGTGTTTCTTTCTTGCGAAAGATTGAGCATTTTTTGGGAAGCTGCTTTTATACCCAATCATGGCACCCACCTGTTCCCAATTAGCCTGCACACCTGTGGGATGTTCCATATAAGTGTTTGATCAATCAATCAATCAATCAATCAATGTTTATTTATATAGCCCCAAATCACAAATGTCTCAAAGGGCTGCACAAATCCTTACGACTACGACATCCTCGGAAGAACCCACAAAAGGGCAAGGAAAACTCACACCTAGTGGGCAGGGAGAATTCACATCCAGTGGGACGCCGGTGACAATGCTGACTATGAGAAACCTTGGAGAGGACCTCAGATGTGGGCAACCCCCCCCCCCTCTAGGGGACCGAAAGCAATGGATGTGGAGCGGGTCTAACATGATACTGTGAAAGTTCAATCCATAGTGGCTCCAACACAGCCGAGAGAGTTCAGTTCAAAGCGGATCCAAGACAGCAGCAAGAGTCCCGTCCACAGGAGACCATCTCAAGCGGAGGCGGATCAGCAGCGTAGAGATGTCCCCAACCGATACACAGGCGAGCGGTCCATCCTGGGTCTCGACTCTGGAGAGCCAGTACTTCATCCATGGTCATCGGACCGGACCCCCTCCACAAGGGAGGGGGGGACACAGGAGAAAGAAAAGAAGCGGCAGATCAACTGGTCTAAAAAGGAGGTCTATTTAAAGGCTAGAGTATACAGATGAGTTTTAAGGTGAGACTTAAATGCTTCTACTGAGGTAGCATCTCGAACTGTTACCGGGAGGGCATTCCAGAGTACTGGAGCCCGAACAGAAAACGCTCTATAGCCCGCAGACTTTTTTTGGGCTCTAGGAATCACTAATAAGCCGGAGTCTTTTGAACGCAGATTTCTTGCCGGGACATATGGTACAATACAATCGGCAAGATAGGATGGAGCTAGACCGTGTAGTATTTTATACGTAAGTAGTAAAACCTTAAAGTCACATCTTAAGTGCACAGGAAGCCAGTGCAGGTGAGCCAGTACAGGCGTAATGTGATCAAACTTTCTTGTTCTTGTCAAAAGTCCAGCAGCCGCATTTTGTACCAACTGTAATCTTTTAATGCTAGACATGGGGAGACCCGAAAATAATACGTTACAGTAATCGAGACGAGACGTAACAAACGCATGGATAATGATCTCGGCGTCTTTAGTGGACAGAATGGAGCGAATTTTAGCGATATTACGGAGATGACAGTTGAGCATTCCTCAACTTTATCAGTATTTATTGCCACCTTTCCCAACTTCTTTGTCACGTGTTGCTGGCATCAGATTCTAAAGTTAATGATTATTTGCAAAAAAAAAATTGTTAATAAGTTTGAACATCAAATATGTTGTCTTTGTAGCATATTCAACTGAATATGGGTTGAAAATGATTTGCAAATCATTGTATTCTGTTTATATTTACATCTAACTCAATTTCCCAACTCATATGGAAACGGGGTTTGTAGAAAATACATCAACTTTAATGGGGAGGAGATCTTTTTTGACGTAAAGCTCATACAGCTTTTAAGGGTGTGCTGACTTAGTGGCAAAAAACAATTCACAATGCACAACAGAAAACATCAATCAATCAATCAATCAATCAATCAATGTTTATTTATATAGCCCCAAATCACAAATGTCTCAAAGGACTGCACAAATCATTACGACTACAACATCCTCGGAAGAACCCACAAAAGGGCAAGGAAAACTCACACCCAGTGGGCAGGGAGAATTCACATCCAGTGGGACGCCATTGACAATGCTGACTATGAGAAACCTTGGAGAGGACCTCAGATGTGGGCAACCCCCCCCTCTAGGGGACCGAAAGCAATGGATGTCGAGCGGGTCTAACATGATACTGTGAAAGTTCAATCCATAGTGGCTCCAACACAGCCGCGAGAGTTCAGTTCAAGCGGATCCAAGACAGCAGCGAGAGTCCCATCCACAGGAAACCATCCCAAGCGGAGGCGGACCAGCAGCGTAGAGATGTCCCCAACCGATACAGGCGAGCGGGCCATCCTGGGTCTCGACTCTGGACAGCCAGTACTTCATCCATGGTCATCGGACCGGACCCCCTCCACAAGGGAGGGGGGGACATAGGAGAAAGAAAAGAAGCGGCAGATCAACTGGTCTAAAAAGGAGGTTTATTTAAAGGCTAGAGTATATAAAACATGACATAGTCATGCCCTTGTCACTAACTAATAGAGTACATAAATGACGATGTGGGATGGACTGTTTTCAATCTGAAGGCGTGCAGCAATGCTCTTAAATTCTTAGACGGACTCACATTCGGATGTCCTTGCCAATTTAATCCTCTGTAGGGCGATAATCATTCCGCTTGATGTGCTTTACATGGTATTGTTCCTTAAAAACATATGGACATCACATTTTCACAAAAAAAAAAAAAAAAAAAAAAAAGGAGAATGTGGTGGGCGTGGCCTGCGGACCTGCAGCAGAGTGGGGTGTGGCAGAGCCGGCTTTGAGATTAGCGACAGGTGCGTAGATGACACAGCTGAGAGTGTTTGTCTAATCACCAGTCGGGAAGGAAAAAGGGAGTTGTTGATGGCAGCGAGAGCGAAAGAGAGACAGCCACAAACAAACTTGCTGAAAAGCACAACAGAAAGATTTTACTGCAAAATAAAACAGTGTTGTAATCCGGAAACTGAACTGTCATGTCAGTGCTTGTTGGTCCCAATGATTGTCACACACACACACTAGGTGTGGTGAAATTGGTCCTCTGCATTTGACCCATCCCCTTGTTCACCCCCTGGGAGGTGAGGGGAGAGGTGAGCAGCAGCGGTGGCCACGCCCGGGGATACTTTTTGCTGATTCAACACCCAATTCCAAACCTTGATGCGGAGTGCCAAGCAGGGAGGTAATGGGTCACATTTTTAAAGTCTTTGGAATGACTCGGCCGGGGTTCGAACTCACGACCTACCGATCTCAGGGCGGACACTCTAACCCAGGGGTCGCCAACGCGGTGCCCGTAAGGACCAGATGAGTCGCCCGCTGGCCTTTTCTAAAAATAGCAGCACTTACCAGTGAGCTGCCTCTATTTTTTGAATTTTATTTATTTACTAGCAAGCTGGTCTCGCTTTGCTCGACATTTTTAATTCTAAGAGAGACAAAACTCAAATAGAATTTGAAAATCCCCAAAAATATTTTAAAGACTTGGTCTTCACTTGTTTAAATAAATTCATTTATTTTTTTTACTTTGCTTCTTATAACTTTCAGAAAGACAATTTTAGAGAAAAAATACAACTTTAAAAATGATTTTAGGATTTTTAAACACATATACCTTTTTACCTTTGACATTCCTTCCTCTTCTTTCCTGACAATTTAAATCAATGTTCATGTAAAAAAAAATTTTTATTGTAAAGAATAATAAATACATTTTAATTTAATTTTTCGTTTTAGCTTCTGTTTTTTCGATGAAGAATATTTGTGAAATATTTTTTCAAACTTATTATGATTAAAATCCCTAAAAATTATTCTGGCAAATCTAGAAAATCTTTAGAATCAAATTTAAATCATTTCAAAGTCTTTTGAATGTCTTTTAACATTTTTGTTCTGGAAAATCTAGAAGAAATAATGATTTGTCTTTGTTAGAAATATAGCTTGGTCCAATTTGTTATATATTCGATCTCCAGCCAGGCTTTTATAAAAAATAGACATAAAATGAGTGATCATCAATCTTCACCAAGACGTCACTTAAATGACATTCACGGTACCGGAGGGTCTTGTGAGATGACGCTGGCTGCTGCAAGATCATTATTATGAAAATATGACTGAGAGGAAGGCCAGAAACACTTTTTATTTCAACAGACTCTCGCGCCGTACCTTCCGTCAAAACTCTAAAGGCCGACTGCACATTTCCTATCTTCACAATAAAAGCCCTGCTTCATGCTGCCTGCGCTAACTAAATACAGAGTCTCGGAAAACTGGCGTGCACAAGCGATCCCTCAGAAAGCTGGCATGCACAAGCTTTCTGAGACTCTTATTTTGTTAGCGCAGGCAGCATGAAGCAGGGCTTTTATTGTGAAGATAGGAAATGTGCAGTTGGCCTTTAGAGTTTTGACGGAAGGGACGGCGCGAAAGTCTGTTGAAATAAAAAGTGTTTCTCGCCTTCCTCTGTCATTTTTTCATAATAATGAACTGGCAGCAGCCAGCGTCATCTCACAAGACCCTCGGGTGCCGTGAATGTCAATCAAGCAAGCTACGGAATTTGCCGCCATTGTTTTTCTTGTAAAGTGTATGGAAGCTGGATGAATTAGATGCCAAAAACCAACCACTTTCATGTGGTATTGTACAGAAAGGACAACTTTTTTTCTCCTCCATTTGAAAATGTGGGCGTTATCATCATTACTGTCTGATTCCAATCAATGCAAGTCATCAGAATCAGGCAATACACCAACTTATATTCTTGTCTTTGTGAAAGAAAGACATCTATATGTGTTACACATGCTTGTATTATCATTAAACACATTTAACTTGTTTACAAAAATGTCTCTTTCATAAATAAATAAATATAAATGATATATATAAATGAGGTAGATCCCCTCGAGTTGGTCAATTGAAAAGTAGCTCGCCTGCAGAAAAAGTGTGGGCACCCCTGTTCTTGACCTTTCCTATGCATGCATAGGAGTACAGAGTTTTTTTTCTAACGTGGGTAAGATCCGGGAGAATTTATGGACCATGTGGGCCGCACATTCGCGCACTAAATCATCACACACGGGAAGAGAGGAGCTCTGATTGATCGTTGCTCGCTCAAGCTGATGCTCTCTTATCTTCTTGGGACATGAGTCCACGCTTTCAAGAGCACAAAAATAAAAAATAAAATAAAAAGCGCAAAACTTGAAACACCTGCTCTGCCGTCTTCTCGCGGGCACTAAAGAACATTTGTTTCAGATGGCTGAGTTGCATTGGTCTCGTCGGTTGTTTTATCGCACAGTTCAAGAAGTGAGGTGCAGCTCGGGTAAGAACGGACGAAACCACCAAGCTGGTGTTGATTAGATGGAGGAGTAATATAAATGTTACATTCAGTTTTTGTAATTTGGGGAAAAATGTATAGGCATCACGACTCTGTAGACCATGGGTGTCAAACTCTGGCCCGCGGGCCAAATTTGGCCCGCCGTTCAATTAGGGTCCGCAGGCCCTATTGAAACTGCTGTGTTTTATTATTCTTTATTTCTTTCTTTCTTTATTCCGCACCTATGCGCTGTAATTTGACCCCCTTAACATGCTTCAAAACTCACCAAATTTGACACACACATCGGTCTGGCATGCCTTCCCAACTTATTAGGCAGCCAAACCAGAAAAATCAAAATTGCGCGCTAGCACCCCCTAACAACAAAAAAAAAAATCAGACTGCTTGTAACTTCCGTTAAGAATGTCGTAGAGATATGAAACAAAAACCTCTACATAGGGCTGACTTAGACCTAGATTTCATAACTGTACCTTCTAGGGCAAAAATGAACAAAAATTTAGCAAAAACCCATTCAAAGCAAAATTTTCGCAAAAAATGCTATTTTTGCCTCTTTGAGCTGTAATTTGACCCCCTTAAAATGCTTCAAAACTCACCAAATTTGACACACATCGGTCTGGCATGCCTTCCCAACTTATTAGGCAGCCAAACCAGAAAAATCTAAATTGCGCGCTAGCACCCCCTAACAACAAAAAAAAAAATCAGACTGCTTGTAACTTCCGTTAAGAATGTCGTAGAGATATGAAACAAAAACCTCTATATAGGGCTGACTTAGACCTAGATTTCATAACTGTACCTTCTAGGGCAAAAATGAACAAAAATTTAGCAAAAACCCATTCAAAGCAAAATTTTCGCAAAAAATGCTATTTTTGCCTCTTTGAGCTGTAATTTGACCCCCTTAAAATGCTTCAAAACTCACCAAATTTGACACACATCGGTCTGGCATGCCTTCCCAACTTATTAGGCAGCCAAACCAGAAAAATCTAAATTGCGCGCTAGCACCCCCTAGGAAAAAAAAACCCAGACTGCTTGTAACTTCCGTTAGGAATGTCGTAGAGATATGAAACAAAAACCTCTATATAGGGCTGACTTAGACCTAGATTTCATAATTGTACCTTCTGGGGCAAAAATCAACAAAAATTTAGCAAAAACCCATTCAAAGCAAAATTTTCGCAAAAAATGCTATTTTTGCCTCTTTGAGCTGTAATTTGACCCCCTTAAAATCCTTCAAAACTCACCAAACTTGACACACACATCGGTCTGGCATGCCTTCCCAACTTATTAGGCAGCCAAACCAGAAAAATCTAAATTGCGCGCTAGCACCCCCTAGGAAAAAAAACCCAGACTGCTTGTAACTTCCGTTAGGAATGTCGTAGAGACATGAAACAAAAACCTCTATATAGGGCTGACTTAGACCTATATTTCATAATCGTACCTTCTAGGGCAAAAATCAACAAAAATGTTGCAAAAACCCATTCAAAGGAAAATTTTCGCAAAAAATGCTATTTTTGCCTCTTTGAGCTGTAATTTGACCCCCTTAAAATGCTTCAAAACTCACCAAACTTGGCACACACATCTGGACTGGCAAAAATTGCGATCTAATGAAAAAAACAAACCCCAAAACACAGCAAAAACTGCTCCTAGGAAGAAAACACAAACAAAATTGCTTGTAACTTCCAGTAGGAATGCCGGAAAGACATGAAACAAAAACTTCTATGTAGGTCTCACTTAGACCTACATTTAGATAACTGACAACCTTGGGCAAAAATCAACAGGAAGTTAAAAATTACCCCTTCAAAATAAAAGTTTTGTAAAAACCCGTCACCTTTTTCAAACGTAAACTCCTCCGAGTTCGTTTGTCGTTTCAGCTTCAAACTCGCACAGGAGAGAGATTGAACCCTTTTGATTAAAAGTATAGAACAAAGTTTTGATTACTGCTCCGGTTTGGATTTTACGCGCCTTCAAAGAACCCCTGCTCAAAGTTTCCTAAAAAATGTCATTTTTGCCTCTTAGAGCTGTAATTTGACCCCCTTAAAATGCTTCAAAGTGCAAGTTAAAGTTCTACTATGCAAAGCGAAAGCCATTTATCAACAACATCCAGAAAAAACGATCTGTAATTTGACCCCCTTAACATGCTTCAAAACTCACCAAATTTTACACACACATCAGGACTGGCGAAAATTGCCATCTAAAAAAAAACCAAATCCTAAAAATCAAATTTGCGCTCTAGCACCCCCTATGAAAAAACCCAGACAAAACTGCATGTAACTTCTGTTAGGAGTGTCGTAGAGACATGAAACAAAAACCTCTATGTTGATCTGTCTTAGGCCAGGGCTTGAGTATTGGCGGCAGCAGCCAAAGGCGGACCCGACCAACGTTGCTTGCAGCTTTAATTTCAATTGGCCATTGAGGCAAAATCAAATTAACATTAGAGCTCGCCAGCCGGTAACACCACATTCACCGCTAATACTCATACTTGCCAACTCTCCCGATTTTCCCGGGAGACTCCCGGAGTTTAGTGCCCTTCCCGAAAATCTCCCTGGACAACAATTCTCCCGATTTCCACCCGGACAACAATATTGGGAGCGTGCCTTAAAGGCACTGTCCTCTACAACATGCCGTCACGTCCTCTTTTCCTCTATATAAACAGCGTGCTGGCCAAGTCACATAATATATGCGACTTTCACACACACATACTTGGTCAACAGCCATACAGGTCACACTGAGGGTGGCCGTATAAACAATTTTAACATTGTTACAAATATGCGCCACACTGTGAACCCACACCAAACAAGAATGACAAAACACATTTCAGGAGAACAACCGCACCGCAACACAACATAAACACAACAGAACAAATACCCTGGACCCCTTGCAGCACTAACTCTTCCGGAACGCTACAATATACAACCCCTGCTACCACCAAACCCCGCCCACCTCATTTTTTATTTTATTTTCGAATATAATATGTGGAAAAAGTTAATGTTGATATTTACCTCAGAAGGCTGCAAATAGAAAAGAGGCATTAATTTTTTAAAGAAAAGTTTATTTAATATACCGCTGATGTTTTTTCGTTTGTTTTTTGAAAGTTGATTTTGCACTATTACGTTATTTAAGCTCTGCCTGTTCCATGGGAGGGAACCCACGCAGTCACGGAGGGAACATGCAAACTCCACACAGAAAGATCCCGAGCCCGAGCCCGGGATTGAACCAGGACCTTCGTTTTGTGAGGCAGATGCACAAACCCCTGTTTCACCGTGCTGCCCTATTTAAGCCTTGCTTGTTCAATATTCATTGCAAAACTTGTTTGGGTCCCTATTAAAAGGTTAATTTGTTCAACCTTGGCCCTCGGCTTTGTTCAGTTTTTAAATTTTGGCCCACTCTGTATTTGAGTTTGACACCCCTGCTGTAGACCGATAGGACGCTGTCAGAAGGTTTGAGGGGTTAGGGCAGGGGTAGGGAACCTATGGCTCGCGAGCCAGATGTGGCTCTTTTGATGACTGCATCTGGCTCTCGGATAAATCTGAGCTGACACTGCTTAACACGATAAGTAATGAATAATTCCACTTGTAATCACAGTGTTAAAAATAATGTTTAAAAATATAAAAATGCTCATGCATTTGAATCCATCCACCCTTTTTCTACCGCACCTGCTCAAAACGTTGTTTTAAGGGTAAGAAATATTTTTTTTATTATTGGTTAGTGTAGGGCTAGCCCTCTTTGGGGTTCTTCAAAAAGGCCCAGGTGGGCATTTTACACACCTGTCGCTGATTTTGAGGCCGGTCCTGGCAACACCCCGCTTCGCTGCAGACCCACAGGTCACGCCCCCTCCTGAGTTAGCTTCAGAATAATAACGTTATTACAAAGAATAAGAGACCTATTATACTCTAGAAATGTTGGTCTTACTTAAAAATGTACACTTTTAGTTGTGTTCAGTGTTAAAAATATATTATATGGCTCTTACGTAAATAAATTTTAAAATATTTGGCTTCTTGGCTCTCTCAGCAAAAAGGTTCCCGACCCCTGGGTTAGGGTTAATGGGTTAAAAGTGGGTTTTAAGACCCACTTTTATTCTTTGGCTTTTCACACAACGTGAGTTGTTTGGTCCTCTGTGTTTTCTGTTTTTTTGTTTTTTTAATTTTGATTTCTATTTTATTTTACCCTTCAAAATCGTTTTTAATCACATTTATTTCCATTCCATTTTCTCTACCGCTTTTTCCCTTTTGGGGTCGCGGGGTGTACCCTGCCTTCCGCCCGATTGATCATATTTATTTATTTATTTATATTTATATTGGTTTTATTTTTATTCATTCATTGGTGGAGCTAAGGATATTTGAGTATTGTTTTTAATATTTGTCATGTCTTTGTGATCATATTCTGTTTAGTTATGTTCTTGACTCCATTAGTTCCTGTTTTTGCGCACCCTGGTTTGTGTTTGTTTCCATGACTACCAATTAGTCCAGGTGTTCTCACGACTCACGCACCTGATTCACTTGAACTCATGCACCTGTTGTCAATCACCACATCACTATTAAAGCCTGCTGTTGCCAGGCAGTCGGCCCGGCGACATCACCCTCTATACACCCATGTTATCCATTAGGATGATCTCGGTCCAAGTAAGTTTTAATTTTTGTTGTCCATAGTTCTGCCATTGTGCATAGTTTTGTTTCATAGCCAAGTTTTTGTACATACCCTGTGAGCGCTTTTCGTTTTTTCCATTTTTGAGTTATTAATTAAAAGATGTCCTTGCCTTCACGCCATGTCCATTCCTATCTCTTTGCACCTCGGGAAAACAATCCACACCATAGTCCTAGTCCTAACAATATATTGTTGTTTGGAAACATTTATGTTGTTTAAATGTGCTATACAAATAAAGTGGATTGGATTAACGAGCAATACAATCAATACATATAAAGTAGGGAGGGGATTCATATGGCATTATTCCGGGCAGTTTACCTGACACATGAAACGTGATACATTTGGAGCGTGCGTTATTCACTTTAGCCACCAGATGGCAGTATAGTGTTGAATATCTTAAAATGTGTTTTGTGGCAATTCCAACTTCAAAGTACCAATGATTGTCACACACACACTAGGTGTGGTGAGATTTGTCCACTGCATTCGACCCATCCCCTTGATCACCCCCTGGGAAGTGAGGGGAGCAGTGAGCAGCACCGGTGCCGCGCCCGGGAATCCTTTATGGTGATTTAACCCCCAATTCCAACCCAACATTTGAGGTCCTCTCCAAGGTTTCTCATAGTCATCATTGTCACTGGCGTCCCACTGGGTGTGAGTTATCCTTGCCCTTTTGTGGGTTCTTCCGAGGATGTCGTAGTCGTAGTGGTTTGAACAGTCCTATGAGACATTTGTGATTTAGGGCTATATAAATAAACATTGTTTGATTGATTGATTGATAGATTTTTGAGCGCAGTGTGTAATGTTCTATATTTTCAATGGAACATTTAAAGTTTCGATTTTGTTCACTTGAGTCATATTGCAGTCTACAGGTATCTCTTATGTTTGACTGCCATCTACTGATCATACTTAACATTACACCATGCATCAAATAAAATAGCTTCAAGGTCGGTAAGCAAAACCAGAATTATTCCGTACATTAGGTGCACCGTGGAGTTTTCAGAAAAAAAAAAGAAGATTTTAAGTGAACCTTGTATAGACTTTAATTGTACTTTAAGGCACATGTGTATTTGTACGACTGACTTTGCGAATCACAGTTTGCTAGCAAAACGAATTGACTTCTTTTATGATTAAATAGTGATTTTGGATCAGCAACATCTCGGACATTAGCAAAGTTACAAAGTTAAACTTCTCGCGCGTACCAGTGATGCAACCTTAAACTTGTAGTAGTTCTTCCAAAAGGACACCTTTCTAGCGCGTGCAAACACCGTCACTCAATCAATCAATCAATGTTTACTTATATAGCCCTAAATCACTAGTGTCTCAAAGGGCTGCACAAACCACTACGACATCCTCGGTAGGCCCACATAAGGGCAAGGAAAACTCACACCCAGTGGGACATCGGTGACAATGATGACTATGAGAACCTTGGAGAGGAGGAAAGCAATGGATGTCGAGCGGGTCCAACATGATACTGTGAAAGTTCAATCCATAATGGATCCAACACAGTCGCAAGAGTCCAGTCCAAAGCGGATCCAACACAGCAGCGAGAGTCCCGTTCACAGCGGAGCCAGCAGGAAACCATCCCAAGCGGAGGCGGATCAGCAGCGCAGAGATGTCCCCAGCCGATACACAGGCGAGCAGTACATGGCCACCGGATCGGACCGGACCCCCTCCACAAGGGAGAGTGGGACATAGGAGAAAAAGAAAAGAAACGGCAGATCAACTGGTCTAAAAAGGGAGTCTATTTAAAGGCTAGAGTAAACAAATGAGTTTTAAGGTGAGACTTAAATGCTTCTACTGAGGTGGCATCTCGAACTTTTACCGGGAGGGCATTCCAGAGTACTGGAGCCGGAAATGAAAACGCTCTATAGCCCGCAGACTTTTTTTGGGCTTTGGGAATCACTAATAAGCCGGAGTCCTTTGAACGCAGATTTCTTGCCGGGACATATGGTACAATACAATCGGCAAGATAGGATGGAGCTAGACCGTGTAGTATTTTTATACGTAAGTAGTAAAACCTTAAAGTCACATCTTAAGTGCACAGGAAGCCAGTGCAGGTGAGCCAGTACAGGCGTAATGTGATCAAACTTTCTTGTTCTTGTCAAAAGTCTAGCAGCCGCATTTTGTACCAACTGTAATCTTTTAATGCTAGACATGGGGAGACCGAAAATAATACGTTACAGTAATCGAGACGAGACGTAACAAACGCATGGATAATGATCTCGGCGTCTTTAGTGGACAGAATGGAGCGAATTTTAGCGATATTACGGAGATGAAAGAAGGCCGTTTTAGTAACGCTTTTAATGTGTGCCTCAAAGGAGAGAGTTGGGTCGAAGATAATACCCAGATTCTTTACCGTGTCGCTTTGTTTAATTGTTTGGTTGTCAAATGTTAGAGTTGTATCATTAAATAGAGTTCGGTGTCTAGCAGGACCGATAATCAGCATTTCCGTTTTTTTGGCGTTGAGTTGCAAAAAGTTAGCGGACATCCATTGTTTAATTTCATTAAGACACGCCTCCAGCTGACTACAATCCGGCGTGTTGGTCAGCTTTAGGAGCATGTAGAGTTGGGTGTCATCAGCATAACAGTGAAAGCTAACACCGTATTTGCGTATGATGTCACCTAGCAGCAGCATGTAGATGATGAAGAGTGCAGGGCCAAGGACCGAACCTGGGGAACTCCACACGTTACCTTAACGTAGTCCGAGGTAACATTGTTATGGGAGACACACTGCATCCTATCAGTAAGATAAGAGTTAAACTAAAACAGGGCTAAGTCTGACATACCAATTCACTCACTCTGATTATCTTCTGTTCAATAAAGTTTGGTACAAAATGTACTCTTTTTTTATTTATTTTTTTCTAACCGACCTTTTATTGGCGAATGAACACATAGAACCTTATGAGATGAGTCACAAGAATTTCACATTTTTACTTTTAGTTGTACAGAGTCTTGAGGGGAAAGAAATGGTTTTAAAAAAATAAATACAATCGGAGTCATCTAAATCAGTGGTCCCCAACCACCGGGTTAGTTACCGATTGGTACCGGGCCGCAAACATGTTTTTTTTCAATAATTTTTATTTTAAAAAAATAATAATAATAATAATATATATATTTTTTTTTAGTAAATCACTATAACAAACACATTATACACTTACAATTAGGGCACCAACCACAAACACCTCCCTTTTTCATGACAAAGAAAATAAAAAATAAAAAAATAAATAAGGACCCCCCTCCCCCACCCCCTGCACCCGGGCCGCGGACACAAAAAGGTTGAGGACCACTGATCTAAATGACTTTCCACAAACACAAGTGAGTCTATTTTTTGAAAACTTGTTTTAATTGACCATTTATGGCATTGATGAATCTGAAAGGCACACCTTTCATTGACATTAAAATGAAATACCGGCAAGGCACATGCAAAATCTGGACTTTGTTATGCCAGTTCATAAATATAATTTCAGTTAAACAACATTTGTCGTTATGTCTCCAAAATCCCATGCAATATGATTTGAATGACTTTCACTTCTGCTGTCGTCAATGCCGGAGGATTAAAATTGGTCATCATGTGCAATTTTTTCTTCCTTTTTGTTTTCCAAAATGTGGATGCATCTTTTATGCTCAGCGTTGGTTTGCTCATAAGGGAAACATTTCAGAAATGTCGGTATTTACTGACTGAAATCTCTTTGTTGCGGTGTGACATCATTGTCTAATTGGCCATGACGCATGAGCTTAAAGTTTCAATGGACGCTGTAAGAGAGAGGAATAATGTGCAAAAGGCAACAATTCGGTGTAAAAACATGAAGCAAAAATTAAAAACATGTTCAGAAATTTGTGCGGTCATTTTTGCTAAATGGCTTGTACTTGTATAGCGCTTTTCTGCCCTTTTAAGGAACTCAAAGCGCTTTGAGACTATTTCCACATTCACCCATTCACACATTCACACACATGCAAGGCGCTAACCAGGACCCATCAGGAGCAAGGGTGAGGTGTCTTGCTCAAGGACACAACGGACGTGACGAGGTTGGTAGAAGGTGGGGATTGAACCAGGAGCCTTCCGATTGCTCCCAACCGCGCCACGCCGTCCCATTTTTGTCATGATCCATGGTCCGGATCCATTTTGTTCTGTTAGTTTTAGACTCCATCAGTTCCTGTTTTTTGTGCACCCTTGTTTGTTTTTGTTACCATGGCGACTTATTTTTTTCACCTGCCTCTGGTGTTAGGACCGCACACCCTTTTCTAAATTAGAGACATGATTTAAGCCCGTTTTTGCCAGTCAGTCATGCTGGCGTCATTGCTCGTTTTCATGTCAGATTCCAAGTTTAGGCTAGTTGATCGATTCATGCCGCGTCCATGCAAGTGTTAGTTGTTTCATGCCGCAGTTTGATTTAGTTCCTCCATGTCCATAGTTCTCGCGACCGTCTATGTTTCCTGCGTTAAGTTGTTTGGTTTTTTAGCCTCTCTTG